>NC_136908.1:36922046-37129366 GCF_949606895.1 Notothenia rossii
CAGTAGAATTCACTATTTGATATAACACTAACATTCCTGACAATAGACCTCAATAGTCATCTTTTATGGTGTACATGCCTTTTTAATAACAATTTTGAATGGAACATTCATAAATCAAAATAAATATAACTTAAATATACATGACCTCTTAAATTAAAATAAAGTGTACATTAACACCAATATTATAACAAAAGAAATAACATAACATATTTTTTAATTAAATATACATACCAACTTTATTCTCCATATATATCAACAGTTTAGGAGAAAATGTGAATGAAGCTACTTTACATTTCTATGCGGAAGATACCGTGATGTACTGTGCAGGTCCCTCCATTAAGGAGGCTGGTGTTAAATTACAGGCTATTTATTTCAGACTCAGCTCTCTGAGCTTAAGCTTCTTTTAAATGTTGATAAAAACCAAGGTAATGCTATTTTAAAAAGTTAAAAAGACACCAGAGCCTGTTTTAGATATTGTTACTATGCAAGGACAAGTACTTGAAGTGGTTACCTGTTACAAATACCTTGGTATCTGGCTTGATGATTGTCTCACTTTTAAATGTTATGTCAATAACCTGCTTAAAAAGCTGAGGGTTAGGCTAGGTTTCTTTTTCAGAAACAAGTCCTGTTTCTCGCTTGAGGCCAGGAAAAGGCTCTGTGACCATTTTACCTGTGCTGGACTATGGTGATTTGATCTATATGAATGCACCTGCCCATTGCCTGAACAAGTTAGATGCCGCCTATCACAGCACACTGAGATTTGTCACTAATTGTAAAGCACTTACTCATCACTGTACCCTGTATGCCAAGGCAGGTTTGCCATCACTTACTGTAAAGAGGCTCAGTCATGTTTATTTATAAAGCTTTGTTGGGTAAACTACCTTTTTATATCTGCTCTCTGATAACACAGAGAGTTGCAAGCAGCTATTGTCTGAGATCGCATGATGTAGTATTGTTAGATGTGCCAAGAGCAAGGACTGTCTTAGGTAAGACAGCTTTTACAGTATGTGCGCAGCTCCACTTGCTTGGAACAATCTTCAGCAAGAATTGAAACTGAGCAATCTCATTCCTCTGCATGTTTTTAAAGCTAGGCTAAATGAAATGCTCGTTGATACTATGGGCACTTGTAAATGTCTATAACTATGTAAATGTATCCTGTAAATATAATGTATGATGTCCTTTATTGTTTTATGTTTCATGTGGAACCTATATGCTGCAGGTCTCCCTTGAAAAAGAGATTTATGATCTCAATGGGACCAATCTGGTTAAATAAAGGTTTGAAATTAAATGAAATGACCAACTACAAAATAAGTGTATTAATTGTGTAAACGGACAACAAAACGGAAATGGAAGTGAAAAGGCCTGGTGGTGGTGCTAAATCAGAGCCTGTTCTCAGTCTTTTTTCTCAACATGCATCTTCTGTGTAGTGATCCAATATCGTTACCATAGCCTTGCCCTTTAACAGTTATTACGAGGCCTTGCTCAGCCATACTCACCAAGAGCCCAGCGCCTAGCCTTCCAACAGACAAAGCCACTGATCAAGTCCTTGAAGTCCAGCTTTCTAGCCAACTGGCTTTCAATGGGCAGCATGGCAAGACTGCAAAGCATTATGGGGGGACAGGGCTGCGGAGCCTAGAGATGGATCTGTTGGTCCTGGCACCATGGGGAGGGGCAACTGATTTATATGAATAGCTTCTAAAAATGTACCTCATTTATTAAATGTAAGCTAAAAGAGCAGTGAAATGAAAAACCTCAGCATTTTCTGTGAAGATATTGACAGTACTTAATGTCAGCAAAACATTACAATTATTATTTACAATGGACTAAGCTTGGCTAACAGACTAATTTCCACCACTCATAGACCACACCCACCTTTTCTTTGAAAAACTGGGTGACATACTGTCATCCTTTAGTCCCTCTCTCTTGTCTTTCTCTCCTTTCTTTTCTTTATTGAAAGCCTGACTTTGTGAGTGGTTGAGACATGGCACACACGTAAGTATTAGCATCCCTCCTCACATACTCTCACTCTGCTGCTAAAAAGTGCGGTGCCGCACAGCGTCTGGAGGCAGGACCAAACCATTACATGTAAATAGAGGGGGGTGTACAGAGGCTTTGGATAATTAACTTTTGGAAGAAAAAAAGTGAAATGAATCGTAAGTGTAGTGAGTACATTATCAATATAACTTTCTATTATTGTTAATTATTGATGATTGATGAAAAGTTACTTAAACATTTTTTCTTAATGTTATAAAAATGTTTGGGGCCCCTGTCAGTCACGGGCCCTTAGAATCGTCCTAACTTTTCACCCCCTTACGGCGCCCCTGCCTCGACCCTAGCCCTCCGTGACGGAGTGAACTCCTTCTGTAGCCACACTCGCAGCTCAACGAGGCTCCCTCCTGTCAGGTGGAGGGAGTAAATACAGCAGCAAGCTTATATATGGCGGACCCTCCGCGTGAACGCGCAAACAGGGTGTAGGCAGGGTGTAGGGGGCGGTTTGGGAATGGGCCTTCGACTGCACTTTCACTATCCGACGTGATTATGATGCGCCAGTGGACGTCATAAATGTGCGTCTGCTGCTGTGGGGAAATTATGGTAACTACAGTTTTCTATACAGCGGACTCAGTGTGAGAAAAGGTTTTTAGAGAGTACTTGTCCATGGACAAGTGAGTTCGGCAGTTTACTTGTCCGAATACATTTTTCACTTGTCCAGCATGGACACAAATTGGGGCAACTGGAATCTTCTTCTTCGCCATCATATTTTACATTTCCCCACGGTTTTTAAGACACCGCTAACGTAAGTGAGCAGTAAGATTTTACTGCATCACACATAGTGTTGGGTATCGTTTGGAATTTAACGATTCCGGTTCTGCTTTTCGATTGCTGTTATTTTCGGTTCTCGATTCCGGTTCTTTGAGAGGGTAAACATAAGTCCCATGACAAACTGGGAGAAAAATATATTTATGAAAACATTAAGTCAAATCTGTATTCCTATTTACAAATCACTTCATACTGTTTAATTTCTTACGATTATTCAATACAATTATATAAAAATAATATCTGCATTGTTTAGTTAGTTCCAAGTGGAGCTGTAACTCAGGTCTCAGTGAGTCACGCCCCTCAAGTGTGCATTTCAATAGGCAGGAAGACTCTGCTGATTGCGTGAAGTGCATAACGCCTCCCAGCCGAAAAACATTTTAAATAGCGCATTTCAAATCAGAATAACTGAGTGTGCATCCAGACTCGGTGAGGATACTATCGATACTGACTCAGCAATCACTGTAAGTTATATTCTTGTTTAAATAGACTTCTCTGTTTCATTTATTCTACTCTGTATAATTGTTCTGTAGTTATTGTAGCTAAAACGGCGATTTCTGAGAGATTTTAAAATCTCAGATCTGCTCTAGTCCAGCAGCTGTAACTCAGGTCTCAGTGAGTCACGCCCCTCAAGTGTGCATTTCAATAGGCAGGAAGACTCTGCTGTCGCCCATCAGCAGAAAATAGTTAACCAATTACAGGGGTGTGCCCCCAAAGCTGTGAGAACTGAGCAATCAGGTATCCATCTTAGGTTGCGTTTTCCTGCAGCGTCAGCTTCAGCGTCAGCCAGACGAAGACTGACAAAGACATTAAGAGTCCTGTGGGAGTCACGTGGGAGGCAAAGAGGAGGCAAATCCTACTCTGATTGCGCCAAGTATCGCTGGTGTTATTTAGTTTTATTCAATTCTCTTGGGTTCTCTAGCCCCTCATGCTATAATCATGTGTATTTTCTGCATTCCTGTTCATGTGTCTTCTCGCAATTATCACTGGCCCCGTGTTTCTCCTAATCGATCTCACCGGCCTGCTCTCGTCTATCCCACATGCTCCACTGAGATCCAACATCTCGTTTCAGGGGGCCTGTGGAACTGCCAGTCAGCTGTCCCTAAGGCTGACTTCATCTCTGGCTACGCTTCCCTGCAGTCTCTGGATTTCCTTGCTCTCACGGAGACCTGGATCACTCCATCCAACACATCCACCCCAGCAGCTCTCTCCACAGCATATTCCTTCTCCCATACACCCAGACCCTCTGGCAGAGGAGGTGGCACTGGTCTCCTGCTCTCTCCCAAATGGAGCTTTTCCCTCTTCAAGCTACCTAATTTCACTCCTTCCACCTTTGAATTCCATGCCGTCACAGTAACCCATCCTATACAATTAACCATTGTTGTTCTCTACCGTCCACCAGGCGCCTTGGGGGACTTCTTGGAGGAGTTAGATAATCTCCTCTCACACATCCCTGAAACTGGCCCTCCCGCTGTACTTCTCGGAGATTTCAACCTCCAGACAGGGAAGATATCTGAACTAACATCTCTGTTAACCACCTTTGCTTTCTCACTGTCTCCATCCCCACCAACTCATAAAGCTGGCAATGTCCTTGATCTCATATTCTCAAGGAACTGCTCTACTTCTAACCTCTCTGTAAACCCGCTCCACACATCCGATCACTTCTTCATTTCATTCTCTCTACCCCTTTCCAAACATAACAACCTCATCTCTTCTAACTCTGCTCCTGTCCGCCGTAACCTCCGTTCCCTCTCCCCCTCTACCTTTGCCTCATCGGTGCTCTCAGCCCTCCCTTCCTCTGACTCGTTCCAACTCCTGCCTCCAAACGCTGCTGCAAAAACTCTCCTCTCTACTCTCTCATCCTCTCTGGACTCTCTCTGTCCTCTCACATCGCGGCCGGCTCGTCAGTCCCCTCCTGCTCCCTGGCTAAATGACGCACTGCGTGCTAATAGAACCATCCTTCGGGCAGCAGAGCGGAAATGGTGGAAATCCAAACACCATGACGACCTCCTAACCTATCAGGCTCTCCTCTCCTCTTTCTCTGCTTCCATCTCTCAGGCAAAAAGCACTTTCTTTCAAGATAAGATCCAATCTTCCTATTCCAATCCCAAAAAACTATTTTCTATCTTCTCCACCCTCTTGGACCCTCCCAAAGCACCTCCCCCCTCCTCCCTTCTGTCAAGCGACTTTGTTAACCACTTTGAAAAAAAGGTTGATGATATTCGCTCTTCCTTTTCTGACTCACCTTTACTCACCGCTGGGTCACCAGACCCTCCCTTCACCCACACACTGACCTCCTTCTCCCCTCTCTCTCCAAGTGAGGTTCTTACCCTCGTTACCTCTGCCCGTCCTACCACCTGTTCTCTGGACCCTATCCCCTCAAACCTCCTTCAGACTATCGCTCCTGATATTCTACCATTTCTCACCCATTTCATCAACACTTCTCTAACTTCTGGTCACTTTCCAAACAGTCTCAAGGAGGCAAGAGTAAACCCTCTCCTTAAGAAACCCACTCTCAATCCGTCTGATGTTATTAACTACAGGCCCGTCTCTCTCCTCCCGTTCCTGTCTAAAACACTTGAACGCGCTGTCTTTAAACAACTCTCCTGTTATCTCCATCAGAACAACCTTCTGGATCCGCACCAGTCTGGTTTCAAGGCAGGTCACTCAACAGAAACTGCTCTCCTTGCTGTCTCTGATGAACTGCACACTGCTAAAGCAGCCTCCCTCTCCTCTGTCATCATCCTTCTGGACCTGTCTGCTGCATTCGACACAGTGAACCATCGGATCCTCCTTCGCACTCTCCAAGAACTTGGAGTTTCAGGCACTGCACTTTTCCTCCTCACCTCATACCTCAACGACCGCACCTACAGGGTTACTTGGAGAGGGTCCGAGTCCGACCCTTGTCAATTAACTACAGGGGTCCCTCAGGGCTCGGTTCTTGGTCCCCTCCTCTTCTCCCTGTACACAAACTCGCTCGGGTCTGTCATTAGCCCGCATGGTTTTTCATACCACTGCTACGCTGACGACACCCAACTAATTCTGTCCTTTCCCCGCTCAGAGACCCAGGTCGTCGCACGCATCTCTGCTTGCCTAGCAGACATCTCTCGGTGGATGTCTGCTCATCACCTCAAGCTCAACCTTGACAAGACTGAACTGCTCTTCCTTCCGGGAAAAGATTGTCCCACTCTTGACCTAACAATCAACATCGGCACCTCTGTTGTTTCCCCGACTCAGACTGCAAGGAATCTGGGTGTGGTCCTAGATAACAAATTGTCCTTCACTGCAAACATCGCTGCTACAACCCGCTGCTGCAGATACACGCTTTACAACATCAGGAGGATACGTCCCCAGCTGACCCAGACATCAGCGCAGATTCTGGTCCAGGCTCTCGTCATCTCACGCCTAGACTACTGCAACTCCCTCCTGGCTGGTCTACCTGCATGTGCCATCCGACCTCTGCAGCTCATCCAGAATGCAGCGGCTCGTCTGGTCTTCAACCTTCCCAAATTCTCCCACACCACACCGCTCCTCCGCTCCCTTCACTGGCTTCCAGTAACTGCTAGAATCCACTTCAAGACACTGGTACTTGCGTACCATGCTGTGAATGGATCTGGCCCTTCCTACATCCAGGACATGGTTAAACCGTACACCCCAGCACGTGCACTCCGCTCTGCGTCAGCCAAACAGCTCGCTGCACCCGCACTGCGAGGGGGACCCAAGTTCCCGTCAGCAAAAACACGTGGGTTTGCTATCCTGGCTCCAAAATGGTGGAATGAGCTCCCCATTGAAATCAGGACAGCAGATAGCTTACACATCTTCCGACGCAAACTGAAAACTCATCTCTTTAGACTCCACTTCGAGCGATAGAATTACTAACAAAGCACTTATATACTAATAAAGGGCTGGCTTTCTAAATGCCAGTTGAGTAGCACTTGAAATGTTTGGCTCTATGAAACCTGATGTACTTATATGATTCTGTTTTCTTAAAGGTTGTATCTTCCTGGTCGAATGCACTTATTGTAAGTCGCTTTGGATAAAAGCGTCAGCTAAATGCAATGTAATGTAATGTAATGTAATGTAATGGTGCAGTTTGAGAATGTACAATTGGCCCAGTCTCCTCTGATGTTACACTGCAACCTGCCTGTGAGACAGAGTCCAACCACACAGTCTGTGTCCAACACATGTCCTGCAACACACATGTTGCAACCTGCCTGTGAGACAGAGTCCAACCACACACGTCCAACACATAGGCCTAATAATAATAATAATACATTATATTTATAGCCTATAGGCCTAGCACTTTTCTAAAACTCAAAGACGCTTACACATGTCCTGCAATACACATGCTGCAGCTGCCCAGCTGCTCACTGTTTGTAAAAGTAAATAAATAGTATTTTCATTTCAATAATGTACTTTCTATACCCTGCTTCATAAACAATACTGAAATTCCCTGTGCTCCTCCGAGGCTGGGGGTCCGGGGATGTGAGGACAGCGCGAGGACACAGACAGGGAGGCTGCTTCACTTCATAAAAGGAAATGGCGGTCAATATTAACAACACAGGAGCTAAAACGCTTAATAACCTTCATTACGTGTTAGAGAAAGAACATAAGAAGGTTTGACAAAGATGAGGCTGTTCAACGGGCAGTGGATCCGCTGTGCGTAGAAAGAGAGAGAGAGAGAGAGAGAGAGAGAGAGAGAGAGAGAGAGAGAGAGAGAGAGAGAGAGAGAGAGAGAGAGAGAGAGAGAGAGAGAGAGAGAGAGAGAGAGAGAGAGAGAGAGAGAGAGAGAGAGAGAGAGAGAGAGAGAGAGAGAGAGAGAGAGAGACGCTGAGCTGCACCGTGCAGCGATCAGCTGATACGGAGCATAGAGAGAGAGAGCTGCGGTCCGCGGGGCTCGGCCTGGCCTCCTGCCTCCTGTCCTCACAACTCTTATCAATCCCGGGACCGGACAATTGTTATTTGTTCCTACTCGGAACCGAGTTTTGTTTCCAACCCTGCCACTGTGCTACACTTCCCGCCCCGCCCCCGTCTAACTGTACAGAAAGAGGCTAGATGCATTTCCTTAGGAATCGACAAGCAGAACCGAAACTAACATTTCTAAACGAACAATGGCGGACACGTACAATTTGCGAATGAGTTCTGCCTTTTGTAAACTGAATTTATCAATAATTTGACAATACATCAGGGCGAAAAACGTCACTTGTCCGCCGGACAAGTCAATTGAAAGATCTACTTGTCCGATATTGTAAATAACGCGTCCCGGACGGTGGCACGCAGAGGTCGCGTTAACCGAATATTTTCCGTCTAAAACTTTATTTTCCGTCTAAAACTTTGGCAACTTACCACATAGGCCTACGTTTTAAAATACCTAATAAGCACCGTAAGTCATGATACAATTTCTCGGTCATAATCGGTTGTTTCCGTGAATGGCCGAATGTTGTGTGACGGCAAATGCTGCGGCTGCAAGGCATTGTGGGGAAGCATTTTCTCCTCTCCTTTCGTCGAGGGAGGTCCAGTGGTTCCTAAGCTAAAGGAGGTTATAGAAGTTTGAAACCTCCTTTCCTATCATCTAGAGCAGGGGTTCCCAAACTTTTTCAGCATGAGACCCAAAACAGAAATGTTGTGGTCCTAAGGGACCCAAGCTCAAAAAATGTCATGATTTTTCATAATATACATTTATAAACAAAGAATGCAACACACCATGAATTTAAAATGTAAATGAAAATATTTATTTAATTATAAAAGTGCATCGCAGCAATTAGGTTTCTCACCATAACAACCTTCCCTTTGAGCTTGCCCAGAAAAAATAAGGATCAAAGCAGAAAGCCGAAACATGGGACATGCAGTCAAGTATATACAGTACAAATCACATTTTAATTATACAATTATCAAAAGTGCAATATTAAGTTTGTCGCTAGCTCAAAAACTATGTCCACGCCATTTTAAACTATTTTAAATGAACAAAGAACAAACATGTTGTAAACAGAAAGGGACAAAACACTAACTATAGGAAGTGCAGTCAAGTGTATAGGCCTACAGTACATCGAAGGTGAAACCACATTTAAATTCTAAGAAGTGCAACATTAAGTTTGTCACTAGATCAAAAACTATGTACACACATTTTTTAAACACTTTTAAAGGAACAGAGCTGTTGTAAAACACTCTGAGAGAGAGACAAAGAAAATCCAACACTTGGCAACTGATTAACTTTTTTTTTGTGGAGGCTGACTTGATAGGATGCCCTCAGTGCCCCTCTGTTCCCTTTGAATGCCTGAAAATAACAGAGAAGATATTATCATTAACATTGCTGGGTTATTGGGTGATTTTTAATACCAGCTGGCGTACGAATGTGGACCTGGCAACTGCATTTATAGCGCATTACATTACAGAAGCAGAGCAAATCTAAGCGCAAGCAGGCACTATTTGAGTGTGATGACAGGGTTTGAGGGAAATAAATACATATTCTGAACATGAAATCAATCAAGTATGCTCTCATATTTGCATGCTCTTGAATAAAGATAGGGAATAACCCCCATATATATTCTAATGTGCATCACACTGCAGCAGTCACGTCCGTGCGGCTGATACTTTCTCTCGCTTTCATTTTCATACTGCCTGTCACTTTCCCACTAATCTACCTGTGGTTATTGTTTCTCTGTTTTTCTCCCGGCCGTTTTAAAAACATTTCAGGCTCGTAAAAGTTGAGACACCGCTCTATGCCGCTGCAGAATGTAGTGGACTCGCGGGAGCGAGTAGAGGACGCGCGAGAGCGCGCAGCTGGCGGTCCGCTCCGGGGCTCAGTCAGCATTTCATCCAACTTTGCATTAACGAAACAATTTCACAACAGACCCTGAAAAACTCACAAACACACAAAACAAATGATTAAAATGAGTGACTTACTTTTCCGCCGTCAAAACACTGCTTCTTGGAAGACTCTTCTTTGCAGATGAAAAAATCCTTCGATGTGTCCCGATGCAGAGGATGTTGTGTTTGGAGATGCCGGTCCAATTTATTCATTTTCAAGCTTTCGTTACTGAGCACCTCTCCACATACAACACACTGAGGCCGCTCCTCTCCATTTCTTACAGCTTTTGTTTAGCCAACGTTTAAAAACTCCTCTTTGTATCATCTTTTTGCCATCATGTACTATCGGGATTAATCAACAGACAATAAACAGACAGCGCGAAAACTTTCGCGGGGTACGCGTCAGAGCTGATACAAATACTATCTTTTATTTTTAGTTTATTTGTATTTACAAAATGAAATCATTCAATATACAATGCTATATTGCATAATTTCATTTTCAAAATAAAAAATAAAGTAAAAAAATTATAAAAAAATTGTATTTGCAACGCAGCCATCAGCTCTGACGCTGTGTGTGTGTAGCAATGCATTTAACTGCGACCCAATCAAAACGGGTCCGCGACCCATTTTGGGTCGCGACCCTGAGTTTGGGAAAGGCTGATCTAGAGGATTCGAACGGCACTTATCATGGCTGCCACTGAGGGACTTCCGGGTCATTTCAGTCGGTTAGGAAGGTTCCCAAGCTAAATGGACTATTCGACTGCAGCCCAGAGCTGCGTCTCACTTCTCTTAACTTCCATCCTTGCGTCCCTTACTTGCGTCTTTTCCTTGCGTCTTAGTCCCTCCCACCAGGTAAGCATGGAGAGATGCAAGGAAACCACGAGAAGGGAGAAGAAGCAGGGAAATTAGTTTTAAGAGCAATGGGACACCCTTTCCTCGGAGCGTCACCTGAAGCGACGTCCGTATTTGATGACGCTGCACAGCTGATCATCTGACAGCAGCCAACTATGTCCCCGTTTTTTTCACAAACACCCCCGCCTCTGTTAGTACTACACATTTACTGACATAAACATTTGTATCATGTGTTGTAGACCCAAATAAATTAAATAAGTGTGAGGGAATAATTCTTCCTTACTCCTAAGATATTTAACCTTATTCTGTGTGTTGACATTTACGACCATCCCTGCTTCTAACCTCCCTTGAGGAATGTGTTAATACAGTCGTATGTTGATACTAGGTTTTATGGCCTGACCTGATGGGCACAGGGGGTTTTGCGACTGTGAGAATGCTGGCTTTCTAAGCTCTACAGATGTGTGATACATCTCCTGTGTCTGCAGATGTTTACGCCCATCCCCAATATGTGGATTGGACTCTCTGTAAACTAGTTAAAAGGTCTACCAAGATGCGAGGCGGATCAGAATTGACATGACAACCCACCCGTGCAGTCAGAACCTTTGGCTGCTGTGACTTGTGATATGAATTCTCCGGCCGTTGACTTGTAATAAACATCATTGTTTGACATCAAAGCTCCAACTCTCCTCGTGTCTCTCTGAGTCCTGACTCTCCATTGCTGCACAAGTTTCCCTTACAATAAGAAGAATTCATTCTCTAAAAAAGATAAACGCCATTCTTAAAATGTATAAACGAACAATAGTTTAAAATGTATTTGAGTGCACAATAGAAAGTAAATTATTGAAAGAAGAGAAAGCATAACAGAAATATTGTGGGTTGAATAAATGTGAACATTATCGACCGTCACGGTATTGTTGTAGACATAAATAAAAACATAAATAATAACATAAATAACATGTAGTAATGGCACAACACTTGTGTTGGCTGAGACAAATCACGTAATTCATGTCTCAGCTGTGACTGAATGGAAATGACAATAAATAAAAAATGTAAAACAAATAAAGCTGTTCCTGCTGACAGACATTAAATCTCTTTCTCTTTTAATTGTATTGTGTTCATAATAAAAATGAATTTTGCACGCATGCACTTTTTGTTATATTCCATGGAATGCTCTTAACATCCCGATAGCAATGAATATCTTAAATGCTTTGACAATGAATCCATAAAAAAATGTCATCTGTGGAAGCCGTAGTACTGTAAAAAGCACGACCAATCATTTTAGCCGACCCGGCTAAATTAACTGGATGGCCTACCTGCCTGTCAGCCTTCCATCTGTGCACAAACTTATCTCGTGCCCTCATTGGTCATGTGCGCGTTCGTGTGTGTTGGAGGAGGGGCTCTGTAAGGAAGTGGCAGATTTGTTCCGGCTGTGTATTTTCAAATTCTAGCGCACTTGAGCTGGTTTCCTCCAAAATTACACACCCCACCTTTAACTCGAGGAAAAGTAAGGGAGGTGTGTGTCATGATAAACAATAACTGGTGTACAGATGTGAGGATTATTTCTTCTGACTGTTCCCCCCATTTAGAGCACCTCATGATCACATGCCGGGATTTTCACCTCCCGAGAGAATTTACATCTGTTGTGATTACAGCAGTGTATATTCCGCCGCTCGCCAACAACAACACAGCACTCGATCAGGTGTTTGGGATTATCAACAAGGCCAAAACTTCACGGCCAGAGGCGGCGTTCGTTTTTGCCGGGGATTTTAACACCGCTAACATGAAGAAGGTCCTGCCGAAGTACTACCAACACATCAGCTGCCCCACGCGCGGGGGAAACATACTGGGAAACATACTGGACCATGTTTATGTTTCATCCATAGTCTCTAAATAACTTATTTCACGTATATATGATATTTAGGCTCGCTGGTATCATCATACAACGGCAATGAAAAAAGCACCAGGAGAGGCAGCCATAACCTCTGCCGCACTGAAGGGGGCGCACGTGAGCCCACAGTTTCTTGTTGCTACTGTTATTCTACGCAGAGACACTAGACACAAACAACAAACTAGACTTTTCAAACTACAGGAAGATAAGGAGGACTTTTACAAAAAAGTAATAGAGATTGTTGTCCAGAAGGATAGCATGGACTTCATCTTCAAGTCAAGGTAAGACCACAATTGTAATGAAAATGGGATCTTACTAAGAAAGAACAATCCAATATTTATATTTTGGGTATCCTTTTGTTGAACGGTCTGTTTAAAATGAATTGAAGCATCAGACTAAAAAAGCTTTTGAAAATAACCGAATATTTCGATTAAGGTAAAAAATAATATCTGACTCTGAAAGAGTCAGTGCCTCACCACACGTCACTGCTACATACATCTTATAAGAGTATAATACATATGTATAATATCAGTTAAAATAAGTGCTTCAACATTGCTGGAGGTATGCACAAATATTGATAGATGTCTTGTAATGCACTATTGAGGAACCTGCGACCCAAGTTTTTCATTCATTGCATAACTACACCGTTTGTGAATATGATATGTCAATAAACCTTAGAAAATCTTGAAATCTTGAAAGGGATGTGCAAAATAGTCATTATATACAGTCTTTAATTAACTATTAGTAGAGAATAACGAGTAATGAATATACTTTATAGGGATCCTATTAATATCTAATAATAAAAATAATGAAATTCAATAACATGCTTTAACCAATAGGTGTCCCTTTATATCAGCTGTGCACCTTTATGGTGTAAATACAGCCTATCTGCCAATTGGATCAAATATAAAAGTCAGCCGAATTAGTGTTGATACTGCAAGGAGACGTATTGTGTGAAAAGAAATGTAAGATGTTGTTTAATTGCTGATATATTTATGATCCACGTCACGTTTTCAGTGTTAGCGGCAGTTCCTCATGTTTGTCAAGAAGTCTTCTCATCAGGGCTCTATAAATAGAGAACTACGGCAGATATGTAATATTTAATGCAGCCGAACCGTGTATTACAATGCCGTTATGTGATGACTTTCAAAGAGAAAAGCAAGCACACTCGGAATAAAGTATTATTTTATTTTTTAAAAAGGTTTTCGGTCTGTTTCCGGTATTTGTTAATGACGATGTGAGTAGTAAAATTCATCCCGCTTTCGTCTCATTAGTATGCATAGAGGGTGACAGGTGCTGTGACAGGTCACACCTCTACCTACTTATGCTAATGAGCTAAGTCCCGCCTCCCCTTTGTTCGAGGTGTGAGATCTCAAGTAGGTGTGATATCCTAAGTAGGTGTGAGATCCGTCGATAGGAGGGGGTTGATGTGTATTCACAGGTGTGAAAAGCCCCCACTGTTGCGCCTTATGGTGTATCATAAAAAATGTTTCAATCACATTAGTATGCATAAAAAGTGACAGGTGGGCCCGCCCCCCATGTGTGTGTGTGTGTGTGTGTGTTTGTGTGTGTGTGTGTGTGTGTGTGTGTGTGTGTGTGTGTGTGTGTGTGTGTGTGTGTGTGTGTGTGTGTGTGTGTGTGTGTGTGTGTGTGTGTGTGTGTGTGTGTGTGTGTGTGTGTGTGTGGGGGAGACCTTCACTCCAGAGCTATAGGTGCCTGTCTTAACACCCCATGGCCCTGCAGTCGGCCAGAGGCTGTAAAAAGTCCTGGAAAGCAGGCAGGCACCACAGAGATGACTGTGTGTATTAGAGAGCCTGAGGAGACACATTTTTACCGCCCATGCTTGACTGTTTATCTGTGCACTTTTTCAACTGTATACAATACAACACAAAAATGCCCAGTGCTGCTAAGAAATAAGTTCAGAAAGCTCTGAAAGCTCTAACAAAAGTAACTCTCCAGGTATTTCAGACAGAGTATGCGGATTCGGTCTGATCAGAACAAAGAAAACACCTTTTGCCTTCCTAATGTCACACTTTCCTCTTTTCTATGGCCTGTGTCTGTAGAGTTGGGGGAGACTTCCTCACCCCTTCCTTCCATCTCTCTCTCTCTCTCTCTCTGTTTCTGCTGATGTGTAAAATATACAAAATAACGTTTTATATACTTACTCTCTTGTTAAAAGGCGATGAAGTTTGCAACGTATGCCAGCCATCAGTGTTCTAGTTTTAAGGCTTTGCATACCTCAAAGTGTGTCTAAAAGTATCTTGGCAAGAGAAAAAAAAGAAAAAGCCAAAATTCGCCTAGGCCATTAAAAAGAAACCGAATTGCTGCTAAGAAATAAGTTCAGAAAGCTTTGACTCCAGTGGAACACTGTTAGAGTCAAAAGTAACTCTCAATGTATTCAGACAGAGTATGCAGATTGGGGCTGATCAGAAGAAAGAAAGCACCTTTTGCCTTCCTAGGTGCGTGTGTGAAGCAGTCACGGATGTCTTCACATGGAGATGAAGACTCCTGTCTCTTAACACCCAAGGTCCTGCAGTCGGCTGAGGCTTTAAAAGTATAGAAAAAGCAGGTAGGAGGGGGTTTTTGAGAGGAGACTCGGAGGTGTCAATATATCCAGACCAAAATATGTTGATATATATGTTGGGAAATTCTTTTTAGTTTTTTATACTATCTACATGTTTGTAATGTGTATGTACATATTATCAATGTATATATATATATATATATATAAGAATAAGCCTAAACAGTATTTTCTCTGTCATAAAAAAAAACAAAATGTGATGCTAATTTGTTAAACAACTAGGAATAATCAGATTGGTGGGTTTTTAGAGTCATAAACCTCGCTAGTTCAGCTGGGTTTTTTATAAAGGGTTACAGATTCACCAGAGAGGTCATGTAGCGAGTAACCGTATAGCAGATCATCTGTGTGCTTTTTTTCCTGGACCCGGATCTGATCTTTTGGAAGAAAAACACTGGTAAGTACTTTTTTTATTTTTATAATAGCATGTAATTATTTAATGTTGCTTGGCTTGGATGTTGTTGTATTTACTGGCTTTTTTTATTTATGAGTAAAGTATCCAAAATAATGTTTTTAATATACTTACTCATTTCTATTAAAAGGCGTTGAATTCCCCGCGTGAGCCAGCCAGCCGCGACCCCTCAAGAGGACTCCTTTCTGGAGTTTTTACACACCCGTCCTGCCCTCGTGTCTGATCTCAGTGTGTAACACCTGTGACTGGTTCATACACATCCCAAACGAGTCGGACAGACACAGCCCCTCTTCAGCAGGTGGGGGTCAACCCTCAACACAGAATCTGCTTGAGAATCAGGTCGATATTGAACTCAGGCCCTGATACACTCCTGACGAGTTATCATTCCGGTAAATGCCTTTTATGGTTATTTTATAAGATGAGCGCTAAATGAATTGTTTGTTAAATGTATAATCCTGTGTTCAAAAATACTTATCCTCTTTTTTCTTTTATTCTCTCTCTTTTTTCTCTATAGAGCTATCCCCTATTATCAAGAGGACCCTTGCTGATGTTACGGTCAACTTTTCGGTCACACCAAATGAATAAGCTGGACGGGTCTCATGTAAACTGCTAATGATGTATCCGAATGGTATGTTGGCTTTATGTCCATAAATGTAGAAGCGGTGTGAAATGTTTCTTCAGTGGTGCCCCATCTATTTTTGATTTATCTTGGGTTTTTTTTTTTTTTTGATGGGGAATGATTTCATAAACGGTCAAACATGGATGATTTAACAGATGTAGACAGGTCTTTTCTTCGGGATATACATAACATAAGCGGGCTAAGCAGTGATGAGGATTACAGGCTTGAAGACCTGTCATTTCCTCGGGGGTCGGGAAATATCAGTGAAATAGCAGGCTCAGCTGAAAACGAATCTCCTAGCCCCTCAGAAGCAGAACCCCCCACAGCTAGAGAACTGTCTTTTCTTGAGGATATGCGAAACATGCATGAGTTAAGCAGTGAGGAGGAATACGCTTTTGGAGACATGTCTTCTCCTCCGTGTTCAGGCAGTATCAGTGAATCAAATGACAAAGAAACAGTTGCATGCGTACATCCCCCCTCCTCTGAAACAAACTCAACCTCTCCAGCATTAAATGACGCTATGGAATGGACACTACACTCTTACCAGAACCGGGGGCTTTTAAATCAGCTCCCAGACGATGTACTCCGTCTGAATGGACAAAATAGCAAAGCTTCAGCCAATGCCGTATTACCAGTTTCCACTGTGCAAGATGGTGGATATATTAGTGACACTCTGAGTGAATCGGAATCATCAGTCTACACAGTCCAAAATGGTGGATATGTTAGTGACACTCCGAGTGACTCAGAATCACCAGTTTCCTCCATGCAAAGTGGTGGACATGTTGATCAGAATGACATTCCGAGTGACTCAGAATCACCAGTTTCCTCATTACAACATGGTGGAGGCGCCAGCCGAGATACCTCAACATGTGTTTTCTCTCGACCTGTATTCAATAACACAGAACTGCGTCAGACTCTAGTCCTAACTCCTCCTAACGCTGGCGTAGACTTTGCGGCCTATTATAGGGTTCTGATGAGCAATGTACATGCTATGCTACATGAGGCTTTTGCACGGGCAGAGAGGGAAGATCTTGTACAGATTGAACTGCAAGGTGAACAGCTACAGGCTAACGTGTCAGCCATTTTAAATGCCCATGGTGTTAATAATCTGAATGATTTTGAGGATGCCCTGTTCAATGCAGTGCAGTCAAATTTGGAGGTAATGGCAGACAGCAATCTTGAGCTTGTTATGCAAATTGTTCAATCACCCCGTGGCGGTGGTGAGAAACGATTGGCTAGTAAAATGTTGGACAGTGAAATTGTCAGAAAGAAGAAGAGGTTTCTTTACGTTGTTCAGAACCCTTCCAACCAGCTGTGTTTTGCTATTAATTTAGCCATGTTGTTGCATCACGACATCACTGTTAGCGAAGCTTACGAACGCGGTATACAGATTCAGAGGAGGGTGGGTTTGACAGATCAGACAGCTGTGACATTCAACGACATTGATAAATTCGAAGAGAGTTTGAAATGCAAGATTGTGGTGTTTTACAGAGGCGACGATGATCGTGCCCACTGTAAATTCCAGACAGACGGCCCCAAACGAGACAAAACTGTGTTTTTGTTCCTCTTCAAAAACCATTATTATGGGATTAAAAACTTGAAGGGGTTTTTAGGCTCTCCATATGTCTGCGAACATTGTTACACAGGCTACAGCTCGAAGTGGACACACACCTGTACTGGTCATTGTTTTGTCTGCCTTGACCCCTCATGTACTCGGGAAGAGTTTAAACCCATCTTTTGTAAAGATTGTAACAAAAAGTGCCGTACGGTTGGCTGCCACTCTCGACATAAAAAACAGACACAGAGAGCATCAGGCATTGCCAGTAACTGCGATTTACACAAAAAGTGTGTAGATTGCCAACTTTCTTACTACACCCCCAAGAGTAGTGCAGATAAAACACACAAGTGTGTGGTGAAGAAATGTAAAACATGCGGCGAGAAATTACCCTCTGCTTCTATAGGAGAGTGTGAAAAACATCTGCGTTACATCGGAGTGTTATCCAAAGAGACAGAACACAATGACAACATTGTGTTTTATGATTTTGAGACAATGGCGGGGGCAGAAGGTGCACATGCCCCGTTTTTGGTGTGTACAAAAACCCTTGCAGGCAAAATTTGGGTCGCTGAGGGTGTCGACTGTGCACTGCAGTTTCTGGCACATTTTAGGTCCCCCAAATTCAAAAATGCAACCTTCATCGCTCACAATGCTAAGGCTTTTGACAGCTATCTCGTTATCAATGCAATGATTGAGCAGGGGCTACAACCCTCTTTGATAATGCAAGGAAGTAAAGTGATCTCTTTTACTGACCAGGATTTCGGACAAAAGTACATAGACTCACTGTCTTATCTCTCTATGCGTTTAGCAGCAATGCCAAAAGCTTTGGGATTTGAAGATAAAATCAAGGGGTACTTCCCTCACGGTTTCAGCTCTAAGGCCAATCTGAGTTATATCGGACCTTACCCACCAGCACACTGTTATGGGATTGAGCGCATGACAACTGATGAAAAGAGTGACTTTTTCAGATGGTATGAGACGGTACGCACAGGTACTTTTGATTTTCGAAAGCAGGCATTGCTTTACTGTAAAAACAATGTTGACATTCTTGCCCAGGGTGCCACTTTATTTCGAAAAGGGTTTCTCGAGGAGACAGGAGTGGATCCTTTTAGTCGGGGGACCATCGCTTCTGCGTGCATGAAAGTTTTTACAACAAACTTTCTACCGCCCAAGACCTTAGCAATTCCCCCACCCGACGACTACCGCCGTGAAAACAAGACGTACTCGGACGCAGGTATTCAGTGGCTGGAGTGGGTGGCCCAAGCCGAAGGTGTATTTATTCAGCATGCGTTGAATGAGGGTGAGAAACGAGTGGGTCGTTTTGTCGTGGACGGTTTTGCTGAAGTTGCGGGCGCAAAGATTGTATGGGAATTTCTTGGTTGCTTCTATCACGGGTGTCCATCTTGCTATAAGGGTCATGAGAAAAACCGCTTGACAGGCGGCACATTTGAGCAGCTCCATGCTGCCAGCGAGGAAAAGCTGCATGAGCTACAGTCTGTTCACGGGGCCAAAGTGATCGTTATGCGGGAGCATACGTGGGGTGAGATGAAAAAATCCAATCAGGATTTGCAGGCTTTCCTCAGGGAATACAAAGCTCCAGAGCCACTGACCCCTCGGGAGGCTTTGTACGGGGGCAGGACATGTGCAGTGAAGTTGAGGCACACGGCAGCGGCCGATGAACTGGTTCACTATTGTGATTTCACCTCGCTCTATCCTTTTGTAAACTGTACAGGCCTATATCCACTTGGACACCCCCAGATCATATTCCGAGATTTCAAAGATCCTCAGAGTTATTTTGGGTTAATCAGAGCCACAGTAGAACCTCCCAAGGGCCTTTACTTTCCAGTCTTGCCCTACAGAACTGCAGCGGGCAAGCTAGTGTTCACCCTCTGCCGTACATGCGCTGAGCTTAACAATCAACAGGGGCCCTGCATGCACAGCAAAGAGGAAAGAGCATTAACAGGAGTTTGGGTGACCACAGAGTTCAACAAAGCCCTGGATATGGGGTACAAGCTGACAGATCACAGAGGTGTGGCATTTTGAGAACAAAAGCGACAGCATTTTTGTAGACTATATACACACATTTTTGAAGGGCAAACAAGAAGCATCAGGTTATCCTTCAGTGGCCACAGATGATGAGAGCAGAAAAAAGTATGTGACAGACTACCATGTTAATCAGGGGATCTTGCTGGATGCAGATCAAATCAAATCAAATCCAGCCAAAAGACAAGTGTCAAAACTATGTCTCAACAGTTTCTGGGGCAAATTTGCCCAGAGAAGCAATCTGACTCAGACTAAGATTGTGACCAAAACAGAAGAATTTCTTAACCTCTTGTTTTCAGCTAAACATAAGGTTAAGTATTTCTCATTCCTCAACGACAGGACGGCTCTTGTTCAGTGGTGTTACGGAGACAATTGCTATTCTCCTCCCAACAAGGTAGATAACATATTCATTGCAGCATTCACCACAGCGTATGCCAGACTGAAACTGTACAGTGAGTTGGAGAAATTACAGCACAGAGTTTTCTACTACGACACAGATAGTATAATCTATGTGACAAGACAGGGGGAGACTCCACTGCCCATGGGGGTTTATCTGGGGGATCTGACAGATGAACTGGGGGGCGACACGATTGAAGAGTTTGTTTCAGCAGGCCCTAAAAGTTATGCTTACCAAACCAAAAATCAGAAAAAGGTTGTGATGAGAGTGAAAGGGATCACACAAACGCACGAATGTTGTGAACGAGTGAACTTTGACAGTCTAACAGATCTGGTGGAAGGCTACGTTCAAAACTCTGAGAGGGGGAGGGTAATTGAGGCCCCGCAACACAACATTGTACGGAATAAAGAGGGTTTCGTTTTGAGAAATGTGTCATTCACCAAAAAGTTCAGAGTTGTGTTTGATAAGAGACGTCTGCTAGACGGAGGAAATACTTTGCCTTTTGGGTATTGAGAAATAATAAGAAGAGACAAAAATGTTTTCACCCAGCCAAATTGATCTGAGCCCAGACTACGTGTTCCTTTTTCTTGTTTAGTAGTTGGCCCCAGTGGGTGTGGAAAAACTTTTTTTTTCAAGAATGTATTGCAAAATTGTATTCATGTGATGGATGTACAGCCTCAAAATATTGTGTGGATTTATACTTCTTTCCAGCCCATGTATGCAGAACTGCAGGAAAATAATAAAAATATGAAATTCATCAAAGGTCTGCCTGAATCATTTGAAGACGAATCTCTATTTCCTCCTAATCAGAGTCATTTGATTATATTGGACGATGTTATATTTCAGGCCTCCGAACATCCGGAAGTAGTCAGACTTTTCACCCAATACCGTCATCACAGGAATATGAGTGTTATGATGCTTACACAGAATGTTTTTCATCAGGGGAAAAATAGTCGTACCATTAGTTTGAATACTAATTACATGGTCTTGTTTAAAAAACCCCGAGACAGATTGCAGATGAACATACTTGCTCAGCAAATATACCCTGGCAATAAATCATTTTTCCTACAGAGTTTTGAAGACGCCACCAAAGAACCTCACGGTTATTTAATCGTAGACATGACCCCCAGCTGTCCAGACATCTACAGACTTAGATCGGGAGCACTACCTAACCAGTGGCTAGTTGTTTATGTACCAAAACCGAAAACTTAAAACAGTATGTCAGCCCGTTTAAAACGAAACATGCCGATGCTGAAGGCCTTTTGTAACGCCAAGCCCTCGAAGCGCAAGGATATACTCAAGAACTGCTCCACGGATTTTCTTCAATCACTCTGTGAGCTGTCTTTAAATCTTCTAAAGGGTAACATTCCACTATCTGGCGCCCAGTATAACAAACTGAAAAAACAAAAGAAGATTATCAAACTCTTGGCCAATAAAAAGGCAAATTTTAAAACTAAATTTAAGGCCTTAAGAAATCAATCTGGAGGCTTTCTTCTGCCTCTGCTAGGTGCTGTGATTCCCGTTTTAGCGCAGCTTTTAGGAGGACTCATTCGATCATGAGTCAAAAGATGTTTTTGTTATCACCTCACCAGTTTAATCAACTCAATCAGGCGGGTGTAACTAACCCCCATAGTAAGGAAACAATGAGACGCACTGCCGAAGATGCTCTGGATGAAAAAATGAGAGCGGTGTTAAACGAAACAGGACCCTCTTATGAAAAAATAAGAAAATACAACGGCTTGCTGCAGCGATATCTCACCTTACTCAAACAAGACGGGCAGGAGGAACGACATATTGCTTTAACTCTACCCGAAGACAAGGGGTTGGTAAAAGGAGAAGAAAAGGATGACATGTCCAATGATAAAATAAAGAACGAGGTAGGCCTACTTCAACACCTCCCTAAGCGTTACCGTAACAATGCAGAGTACATTATGAGTAAATTAGTCACGAGTACAGATGGATGGACCCCCACGGGGGAATTTGTAGAAAAGGGTAGAGCTGTAAAAGGTTCACACATGTTAGATTTATTTAGACATCTGTCGTCCTCGTATAAAACAAATGTCCAGGAGCCTAAAGGCTGTTTTTTTTTTTAAAATAGTATGAATGAGCTCAACATTCCTCTATCAGCTTTTCAAAACCTACAAGCTCGTGAACAATATCGTGTAGTCAAAGAGGGCGAACTATATGGAGAAAATATGTCCAAAAGAAGAAGAAGAAGAGGAAATAATAAGTCATCTCCAACGACCCTCAGCCGTGAGGTGTCAGGAACCCTAGACACCGCAGATGCGGAAGAACCTCAGAGTGCCCCTCTTAAGAAGAAAAGAATAAGGAAAGATAGAAAAATAAGCCCCAGCTGGTTACATTTTACCCCATAAAGTTGTATTCTATTTTTTTTTTCAATAAAAGACAGTCACCTGAATTAATTTTGTCTTCAGACCTTTTTATTTGTATTTTCTACATTTTGTAACAATCTTTAAACATTTGTAGAGAGCAAACACTGTGGTTAAAATGAGTGTCTTTATGACGTCTCTCACACCGTTGGTATTTTTTCACAAAATTAGTTACAGCAGCATCATTTTTTATCACATCATCTTGATACAGAGACAACACATTTTCGTAAGACAACCCAGACGCTGTTTTACACAGGTAGAAAACACAATGTTGACCACAGGCTGTAGACATGACATTCTGAAGCTGTTGATTGTGGTGTAAAATAGTTTTACATTGTTTTTCTAGAAATTGGAGGATGCTTTTGGGGTAATGACTAAAATCGGGAGGAAAGCCAAAATAATCAAAAAAAGTCCCCACATCGTCCTCCTCTAAGCTCACTGCTAGCCAGTGTTCTCCCGGCATGTGGGAGGGGTGGGTATTTACAATCATGTATACAGGGTATCTAAATAATTGTTTTACTTGGGGTAGCTGATCTGACGCCCACACCCCACCAAAAGAGTCTCCCACCATATGACGCAGCAGACTATCCAATTGATGATTATTCATGGTGTAATATCTTCTTAGTAATAATCTACCAACACTTGACGTTTTGAATTAATCTCAAGAATCGAATCAAAACAAGAATATACGATTAAAGTGGTAGTCTGTGGTAGCGGTACTCGAAATCTCATTTCCAGTCTTAAACTACCGCTTGTAATCGGGGACAATGCGTCAGCATCTTCCCCTGCAGTGAGATTAAATACGAATAACGAGTATCCTTGTTCGAAATCCTCTCGGTCGATACACAGAGGTAAGTCTTTCATGTGTCTCCCTGTAGCCGTAAACATGTTGTAAAACTCTCTGACTGAAGACCCCTGGTTAAATTGAGGTTGGAATGCTTTGGCCGGTACTTGCCTTCCGTCCTGACATAAAGCCAGATATTCCATATCATTATGAAGGAAATTAAAAGGTGAAAGTGTTCTCCTTCCGGTGAAGGCTTCGTGATTTACCATACCCAATACTATGTATTTAGGCATATTACCCAGAAAGAGATTTTCTTGGGTGCATATTCTGGAATTCACCAGGAGGCTGTATGTTTTGATATTCACGCGAGATAAAGGATAGAGGGCGTTCCCTCTCATCAGAGCCGCAGCATGACCTAAACGCACAGCAGGGGAGATGGTGGCTTTCTTGATAAAAAGTGAGGCCCCCAGTATTTTTAGACGGTATGTCCAGGGGCGGACCTAGCACATTTGGTGCCCTAGGCGAGCTTCACCACTGCGCCCCCCCCCCAAAAAATATCAAAACATCTTAACAGTTATACAGTAAAGTACTGCAGCTTTATTTATTACAAGCAAGAACAAGAGCTAAGAATAAATGTAAAGTGCACACTAAAGAATTAAAACAAATAAACAACTTAGCTAACAAACAATAATAATATCAATAACAAACAATAAAAGAATGTGCAAATTTGCTTTCAAAGAAAATTAAGAAGAAATGTAAAGTGCACACTAAAGAATTAAAACAAACAACTTAGCTAACAAACAATAATAATAATAACAATAACAAACAATAAAATAACGTGCACATTTGCTTTAAAAGAAAATTATGTATTGTAAAATATGTTACACATGTCAAATAATCAAAATATAATATGCTAAATAAACAAACAAATACATAAAAATTACAAATTCACTTTGTCTCAAGAACTATTTACATTCCACTCCCTATCATCACACAAGGTTGGCCTACATATTAGCTCCTACTGGTTTCCATTTACAGTGCAATCCTTCTGGCCTTCCTCGCTGCAAAGTCATCAATCACATCATCATATGAAATCTGACCACCAACCTCATGGTTAATACTGATTACAGCCAGACCACTGAGGCGTTCTTGAGCCATGGTGGACCTCAGGTATGTTTTCAAGAGTTTTAATTTGGAAAAACTCCTCTCGGCTGAAGCTACTGTTACTGGTAGCGTTGCACTGATCCGCAGAGCAATACACAAGTTGGGATATATTTCGGTGAGCTGCTTTGTATGTATGAATTTCAACAACTCAAGAGTTGTCTCGCTCTTTGATGGCAAGTCAGGTACATTTTCCAACTCCTGAGCCAGCTCCTTCCCATCCAAATCAGATTGCCCTCCATGGCTTAAGGTGTGTGCAAGTGCCTCTGCTTGCTTCATCAGCTCTTGGTGTGGCAGGTCTGGGAAGTTGTACAGAATGCCAAACTTGTCTTGCACATGTTCAAGAGTGGTAAACCTCTCCTTTTGTGCTGACACTGCAGCATCTACCACCACGTTAAAGAACGTTACCTCCAGATTTTGCAAGGCATTCCTCAATGGCTCATCAGGAGACTCATATGAGAAGTGCCTCTTTGTTGACTTCAGTCGCTTTTGCACAAGGACTGCATCCACATTCATGTCTTCACACATGTCCTTGGCTGATGTTTGTGAAGCCACAAAGCCTGTGGCTCTGTAGGATTTGAGAGCTTTTTCAGTCTTTTTCAGTAGACTTACTGCTACATCCACTTGCATTGTTTGGGACTGCAGGACTTTGCTCACCTGCTGAATTTGACTTAACATGTCATACCAGACCACTGTGCACAGTGAAAAGCGGAATGACCCCACTTCTTCTGCCAGAGACTGGGCTTCAATCCTGATGATTGGGTCTTTGGCCTGGTTTCTCACCTCAAGCAGTGCCTCTCTCACAGCTGCGGCTTCATATCGCAGAGGCTCCACAGCTTTCACTCTGCTCTCCCATCTGGTTTCTGACCACATTTTGAGTGAAAGGTTGACGTGTTTCTTGAGGATGGCCCATCTCTGTGTAGAGGCAGAAAACAGGCAGTATAGCTTCTGCACAATGCCAAAAAATGATATGGCATCTTTGGAGCTTTTGGCAGCATCAGCAATGACCAAATTGAGTGTATGTGCCCCACAAGGCACAAACAAAGCTCTTGGGTTCAACTGCAGTAGCCTGGCCTGTACTCCCTTGTTCTTCCCTCTCATATTTGCGCCGTTGTCATATGACTGTCCTCTGCAGTCATCAAAGGCAATCTGCAACTCCTCCAGCCTCTTCAAAATCAGGGCGGACAAACTTTCACCAGTGGACTCCTCTGCTACTAGGAATCCCATGAAGTGCTCTTTAATCTGGGGGTCTTCTTCCAGTGTCACAATTCTGATGACTACTGACAGCTGTTCAGTGTGGCTAACATCCGGGGTGCAATCTAAAATGAGGGAAAAGTACTTGCATTTCTTTATTTCTTGCACTATTGTTGATAGAATCTTTCCACTGATGCATTCAATCAACTCATTCTGAATGGTTTTGCCCAAGTAGCTGTGGTGGGATGTTTGACTTTTAATCTTGTGGATGTGGTCTTTCATCACTGGGTCAAACTGCGCCAAAAGCTCAACCTCTTTCAAAAAGTTTCCATTTGAAGGAGAGTATTTCTGTCTTTCCTCTCAATGCCATATTTCGCCCTGCCAGAGACTGTACAATAGCAACCAGTCGTGTCAGCACTGCTCTCCACCGACTCTTCTCTGCCTCAAGGAGGGCCTGCTCTTGTTTGTCTATTGTTGTACCTTGTTTTAATTGAACTGCCAATTCTTTCCATGACGCCAAATTGTTCAGGTGTTCCGGACTATTTTCATGGCTGGTCAAAGCAGCACTTGCATTTTTCCAATCCGACAGTCCTGCATTTGTTAAATTAATTTGTTTTGGAGATAAAAGTTGACAACAAAAACAAAAAAGACTGTTCTTCTTTTTTGAATATGTCACCCAACTTCTTTTGATCCTTTCTCCATTTACTAAGGTCCTGCTGAAGTACTGGTGGTGGCAACTTCTCCCATCATCTCTCCTTGGGAAAATGAAATCAGGTGTTATCTGATATGGTCCTCTCCGAACAAACTCTGTCCTCATTGTGTCTGTGAGATGTGAAGGGCAGTCAGCAGGATCGGTTGGTAGTGGATCGTCTGTCTTTGCTGCATCTGGAGGGCATGTGAAGCACATTTTCTCACCTCATATTCACAATATCTTCACACACACACACACACACACACACACACACACACACACACACACACACACACACACACACACACACACACACACACACACACACACACACACACACACACACACACACACACACACACACACACACACACACACACACACACACACACACACACACACACACACACACACACACACACAACCCCAATTCCAAAAAGGTTGGGACAGTGTGTAAAATGTAAACAGAAAGCAATTATTTGAAAGCATGAGGACAATTAGGTTTATAGCTAAACATCTTTACATTCATAAGGCACACACCTGAGAAGAGTGTATGGGTGGAATCTGTGGTGCAATCAGGATGAGATGCAACAGGCTGTTCTGACGTTCCTTGCAGTGGTTCTGGGCCTATACATATATAGAGAACACACAAGAGCAAATATATTGGCTGGATTAGAAATGGCATGACAGTCATTTTTACATTCAATTATTTATCATCACATCAGGAACATCTATTGACATATTGTACTCACCAGAACAAACAGACACAGTGGTCAGTGGCAGGGTGGAATCAGTGGTCATCTCATCAGGATGAGCAGCTTGCTGTTCTGACGTTCCTTCATGTGGTTCTAGGTCTATAAATATAGAAAGAACACACAAGAGCAAATATATTGACTGGATTTCACATTAAATTATTTATCATCAGGAACATCTATTGACACATTGCACTCACCTGAGGAAGCCGGCACAGCTGAGGTGCATGGCGGTTCCTTGTCAACTGATGCAGCAGATGGTCCCAGATATTTTAAAAGTGAATCTAAAATGATATAACAAAATGTGTATTATCAACATTGAATCATTTCCATTTGTTAAATGTAGCTATTATTTAGTTAGTAAGCATTAGGACAGCCTGACAGGTCTGATTCAACTAATCAAGAGCTATGCCTATCTTATTAGAACAGTTGAATCAGGTGTGTTAGTTCTGGGTTGGAACGAAAACATTCAACAGGACTGGAGTTGAGAACCACTGAGCTAGTTAGCTAACGTTAGCGCACATTATGACAGGGTTGAATTTGGCAAATGTTTGACTCGGATAGTCAATGTGCTTTCTGAGGTAAACTTAACGTTAGCTAACGTTACCAACTAACTAACATTCCACCACACTGGCTAGCTCGCTACACCAAAACTAACATTGTTTTTATTACTAATATTTCTATTTCATGACACAAAGAAAATAGCCTTATGACAGTTTCGACTGAATGGCAATAACAAACGCTGGCTAGCTAACGTTGGCTTAGCTAACTAGCAAGATTACATGATCCATTCGCTAATGTTGACAATACAATCAAAATTGCATACCTTTCACCTTGGCACGTTTCTCTTCTTCTTCTTTTCTTCTGTTTTTATACTGCGCCCCAGATGGCTTTTGCCTCTTCATAGTTCTCTAACGTTAGTCTTTCTTTCCTCAACGCTCAATTTGATAAACACTTGACCGATACCCATCAATGCACAGCGCTCTAGCATGTTCTGACTGTGAACACCTAAAGCCGAGGCTCTCCGACCGACCGTTTTAGATTTTTGGCTCATTTTCCCTTATGTTAGAATTTTTTTTTTATGTAAGAATAATGGTTGCAGATATAGAGGGGGGGCGCCAAAACTGCGCCAAGCAAAAAAAAAAAAAAAAAAAAAAAAAAATTTTTTTTTTTGTTGCAATTTTTGGCGCCCCCCTCTGGGTGGCGCTCTAGGCAACCGCCTATATTGCCTGTAGGAAGCTCCGCCCCTGGGTATGTTGAATCATTTGCACACATGAGAGTAAACGCATCGTTAGATCTGGTGAGTTTGATTCTCAAATCTACAGAGTTCAGGAGAAGCCTCTCGCTGAAAAATATATCGGTGTGCAGGGCCCCCATTAGATGGAGTTCTCGAGATTCAGCTTTGAATACAGCTCTCTTTACTAGACCCTTGTTAGGGCCATTGGCGATCACTATGGAGTTCATAGCTCCCGCGGTGTCTTTATAAAATAAACCGGCAGTGAACTGAGTTTTTAAAGTAGAATCAGAGTAATTCAATAGCGTTTCAATCATTGCTCTGTACGGATGAGTCGAGCTGGACTGAGAAATCAGCCTGTCCCCTAGAATAACGTCGCATTGGTTAACAATTGTATTCAGTGGATAATTAACGAGGGCCACAGGGGCATCAGCTGCCAGATTAGTCCCATCTCCGTTGGTTATTTTGATCCTGAGATGCATCAAGGTGTCATTCATATCGAGGTATTTATCCCCGTCCCCGGGAATGGAAAAATTCAATGGGTCCGTCATCTGTAATGGCAGACAACGGAAGGACCTCTGTGTAGTGTTTTTCATCGATAGAAAGCTGCGTCATGGGAGCCGAAAATAAATCTAGCTCAGCCATACTGCATTCAGCAGATTTGTGATGTAAAAGAGCCATATTTAACACTCTAAAATATATCTCTCCCCAATACGTTCCTTCTTCGTGGGTGTTTTTTCCCTAATGATTTTCTCTTGACTGTGTGCTTCCCCTTTTTAACGCCTGCCGGAACCCGTTTTCCTGGAGGTCTCTTCCTGGCCCTTCTTGCTAAAACCATCAGACCTCCTGCTCCTTCTTGAGACCCCTGATCTGATTGGCTGCTAAATGTATGGACCGCCTTATTGATAACATCTGATGCAATATTTTTGGCCGCCGATTTCAGATGAGGTTTAGCTATGGCAAATCCCTTTCTCACCAGAGGGGCTACAAAACGAAATAATCTGGAGAATATAGAACCAATACCTCGGCCGTACATAACTGGTGTTCCATAAAAACCAGGCAAGGACCCCCCAGCTTGATTTTCATAGTAACTCACAAAACGGTGTGGATCGTGATGAATCATCGTTTTGCAAAAGATTGCCCGGCTTTTGAAGGTCGGAAATGAAGTTTCACTACACTCTTGCCGTAGGTAAACTTTATTGGCTCGTTCTGATCGTTTTTGATCTCTATCTGTATATTCTCAATATGCGTTTTTGTTACCGGCAAGTAGTACGCAGAACTAAAATACTGGGTGATGGTGTCGCCGAATGTCCCTTTTATATCTATGGTTCTCAGGAGAGGAGCAAAAGCATCACCTACCCGCTGGTGACTGACCACGTTACTATAACAGTAGAGATGAGTTACGCCTGCATTTATATCTGCGGGGTGGGCTGCTGATTTATCATCAACTTTGAGCCACTGGTCTGGTTTTATTCCAAGCATATAAGCCACGGTTTTTGGAAAGCGAAAACGATATTGTCCATCTCCTTGAAATTCAATTTTCCTGTGAATTGGACTATAGTACAAACTAACACCAGAGTCAATTTTTCTGAAGCAGGACTCGAGTTCCACCATGAGCTGACTTATGCTACTATAGTAACCTCCTCGAAACATTTGAAGCTTTAACTTGCTCGCTATCGCGGGGGCTTTTGGTTTCTTTATCCATTCAAAATAGGCTACTTCTAAAGGCATGTTATACCAGGTGTGGGGGTATGACATTTCTGTCATGGCGACCTGCCACGAACCGTCCAAGTGTAAAGGTTGTGCTAGGTTTACCTGATAACTAGAGCTTGTATTGTTTTGAAATACATCAAGGCTGGCATTGGACGGCAGCGTAATGTAGAACCCTTCATTTATCTCCATGGCTGTAATGAAGGACTGAGCGTTGAGTCTGTTTGTTTTTATACATCCTTGATGGCGCCAGTCTCAACCCAGCTGTTGAATTTCTCGGGCCAGTTCTTCCAGCATACAAACATTTGTTTTTTCCCCCTCAACACACGTCTTTTCAGAATTTTCTCCACTTGAAAAGCCTTGTCACTTGATACCTTCACTTTTTGTAACTCTTTCTCATAAAAAGTCCCCTTGATCTCTTCTCCATCATAATCTTTGAGTTTGTAAACAGGTGGTTGACGAGGTATGCCTTCAGACACCGTAAATAATTTGTCCGTATAACTCTGCTCATATTTTTTATCAAAGACCCCTCTCAATTTGGATATTCTTACAAGCTCACCCTCCTTAAAATTCATTTTTCGTAGCAGCTTTTTTACCATGGCTGGAGGGGGTGTACAGGTTGCGAAACACTTGAGCCGCATTTTCCTTGGTCACCTGCAGTGGTGTCATTTTAATACTGCGATGATAACTATTATTGTAACTTTCAATTAATTCAGGTAAGACGTCTATATATCTATGAGTGTTTTTAGCTGTAAAATACCTCCACATTTTAGTTTTCAGCGTATGGTTAAATCTCTCTACCACACACGCCTTCATATCACTGGCTGTTGCATAATGTACAATACCTCGTTTCTTCAATAAGGCTTGAAAAACTTTGTTAAAGAATTCTTTCCCGGCGTCTGTTTGTATCTTTTTAGGAATCTGACTGTGTGTTAAAATTGTATCAAAGGCTTGGGCAACCTCTATACCAGTCTTCTTCTTTATTGCCTGAGCATAGGCTTTTTTCGAAAATACATCTACGACTGTTAACAAATAATTAAAACCATCATTATGTTTGGACAGCGACTGCATATCGCAGAGATCAGCTTGAAATTGTTGTAGCGGTCTGAGTACGAAAACTCTGTTTCTTACAAAATTCACCCTAGACGGCTTATGCAAAGTATATGAATCCTGTTCAGATAAAAAATATCTGACATTCTCTACATTTACTTGTTTACCCGTTTCAATCTGTACAGCTCTATGGAGTTTATCAACGCCCCCTAAACTCCCTGGATTAGACGGAGTGTAATACACCCTTCGCATGACACGTTTCTCAGACATGTTCCCCGTTACAGCACCAGTGAGGTAATGAGTACAACAGTTTTTCTTACAACGCATTTTATTGATTTGGCACATATTTCAAAAAAACATTTTCTCCAAACAGAGAATAAAAAAACATTTTAAAAGCACAAACGGGATTGTTAGGAAGGACACACTAGATCAAGTAAAATAAAAATAAAACAGATAAAATAAAAAAACATACTTTTACGAAAAAAAAAACTATCAAACTCTTCCTATTGCTGCCAAGAGTCCCAGGCTGCTGTTATGTTCTTTGTCTGGGTCTCGTCGAGCCGTTTGTAAAACTTGTCGATTTTAGCCTCAAAGAGTCTTGTGTTTCTGAGATTGTGCAGAATCGCCTCAGCAGCTCCAAAGATCCTCTTCCCCGACACATGAAGGTGGCTCTGGTTTAGAGCGTCCCGAATGGCTGGAATGAAACGAACGGTCCACAGTCTCTTTACCACTTCATCATAGTGTCAATCCAGATATTATTCTTCGGTCGGAAACAAACACTCATGTTGAATTTGACTGGGATGGTCGACTTGACATCCGTAACATTTCTCCTTTCTGTACAGATGTAGGACCCTGTCCAGCAGATGAACCACTACAGCTTTTACCGTATTCAGGAACGAAGCCGTCCTAGCACCTTCTGCAGCATCACCCTCTGGAGCATAAGAAAAGCATGGCGATTCAATGTCTGCTACCGGGGAGTGTGAAGAAGCTGTTGATTTCCCTGGAGACACGGATGGAGTAGATGGAGGTTGATCCATATCCAGCCAACCAGTAACATCAATGGCAGCAACACCATAGTCGATATAGGGTTTCCAGCTTGTTGGAGATGATGGGGGTCCTCCAGGCGTTTGTTCCAGGCTGCAACTCGCGGGGAGAGACTTGTTTTTTCTCAGATCCATGGTTAGTGTTCAGTGAATGTCTTTGAGCGGTCCTTACTTTTAAATGATCTGGGGAGGGGGGTGGGACTTGTTATGCTGAGTGGGAGGAGGAGTCATCTGCATAGGTGAGAGTCTTTTTCACCAGTATAATGTCCATCGATGTCTGACTCTGTTTAGAAAGTTCTTTAAGCTTTGTAGATTTCTCATCAATCATTTTCAGCCAAGCAGTCAGAGGCACCCGCAAGGATGTTTGAAAAACCCCGCATGTAGAGTTGAAATACTCCAAAACAAAATCATCAGAGGGGTCCTTCCCCTGCGTCAGCAAACGGCTTGCTCGGTAATACCATCGTCCAGATGGTCCGCTTTTAGTTTCCCAGACGGTGCTTGTCAGGACTCTTTTCACTTCTGGCAGCGGGGGGATATTTCTTTCTTCTTCCTCCACATTGAGGGGTAACGGTGAGAACTCTTCTCTGATCTCGCTTTTTGTTTGCGTTTCTTTGCTTTTTGTTGCAAATATCTTGTACACCGCTGGTTTCACAGTATTTTCTTGATGCACTACTTCTTCCGATACAATGGTTGCGTGGAGATCTCTGGAAGACACCAGAGTTAACACAGCCCAATCTGTTGAGGTCAACGTCGCTTTAACACTGTGGGGTCCATACGTTTCTCCATTCTTCAGGTTGTAGAAATGCAGTTCATTCGCCATATAGTTGAATACGTATCCCCAAACATGTTCATTTTCCAGAAGCCATTTCTCTTCAAGATCTTCGACCGGAGGTGTTTGAACCCGGCACAGATACTGCATCCGTTTCTTGACTGGCACTCCGGACGGATGGCGGTAAGTTGTCACAGGCGTCTCGCTGATTAAACCCATATCGAGGCGTCTCTTGGCCCTTTTTTCTTTTTGGAGAGATGACTTGATGATTGGAAATGACTGTCTTTTTATCTGCACGGGGTTCTTTTTTTTTATCTCACTCCACCCCCTCGGTCTTCTGACATCACATAATTGGGGCGGGCCCTTCTGTCACTTTTATGCATACTAATGTGATGGAAGCGGCATTTTGTTTTAATAGACTAGGGGGCGGGCCCACCTGTCACTTTTTATGCATACTAATGTGATTGAAACATTTTTTATGATACACCATAAGGCGCAACAGTGGGGGCTTTTCACACCTGTGAATACACATCAACCCCCTCCTATCGACGGATCTCACACCTACTTAGGATATCACACCTACTTGAGATCTCACACCTCGAACAAAGGGGAGGCGGGACTTAGCTCATTAGCATAAGTAGGTAGAGGTGTGACCTGTCACAGCACCTGTCACCCTCTATGCATACTAATGAGACGAAAGCGGGATGAATCTTACTACTGATGTGATGTGAGATGTGAGACTGGAATTGCACAGGGGAAAATAACGTATCTATGCCACAATTTTAGATGCGGATTTTGTTAAACTAATACGTTTGCGCTGTGGACCAACACTATACATTGACGGGGAAGGGGGTAGCAATAAAGATAACACTATTAAACAGTTACACAACATAACAGAAATAATATTGATACCAGCGTCCCTAGCAACCACCTTGGTAACAATGAAAACGTTCTATGGACGCAATTTCCTGAAGTAATCTTCGTAATAACTAACAAACTTAAGATCATGTACATCCACTGCACACATAATCTGAAATAAAAACTCATATTTCTCGCATCAAATGACATCAAAACGCATTTTAATGGCCAAAATAACTTTAAAATAGGCATTTTCCACCGAGAATAAAACGAAGTTCGGCCATGTTTTTTCTTTTTCTGCAGGGAGAAATTTGAAAATCAGGTGACAGAGACGCAAGCCATTGGAATGAATGGAATGCAGTTGGAGGTCAACCAATCAAAGAGCTTGAGAACTAATCACGGGGTTTGTCAAACATAGCACATGGTGTAGTCCTAAACGATAGCTGGGGATTCTGGGTAGTGTAGTGTCTTCTGCCATCCTTTACTCCGAAAAAATATTTGTTTCTCCGAATCGAAGGGGAAAAATACAAAAGCATTGCAAGCTATTTAAACCAATCAATGTTGTGTAATTAAAAAGGATAATCTGGTGTTTTTTAGTCGATGAGTAGTGCAGATATCACTGTAAAATCAATCGACAGTAGATTACAGGAGGAATACTTACTTCCGGGTGTACAATTCTCCGTTATCCAAAGGGAATGGACGCTCACATTGCCTTTAAGGGCAGCCGACACAAACGAAGGCCGTGCTTGGACACAGTCGGAGCGTTGACCAGTGGAGGTCGTCTTGGACACGTGCTGAGACTGAGTAGACGGAGATAGGAGTGAACGTTGAAGTGAGTGCGAGATTGAGAGCAGCTGGTGGAATGGCTTCTTTGAGTGCTGGAGAGGAGGATATGGAAAGTGCATCTGAAGGAGGATGGAATGAAGTAAGGAAAAAGACTTCAAGAAAGAAGATAGACATGTCAAGTGACAGTCTTAGTGAATCTGATTCACAGAATGAATTGAAGAGAGTAAAGAAAAGGATTGAGAATGAAGAGTGGAAAGTCATTGTGGAGTTTGGTGAGCAATCCGCAGCTAAGCTGCATCCAGTGGCCCTGACTAAAGCAATTCACAAAGAAATTGGATCGATAAAACAAGCAAGATTTCTGAGCAAAGGAAGGATGTTGGTTGAGTTGATTAATGCAAGACAACAGGAAAAGTTACTGAAAATGAAGACCCTGAATGAAGTTCGAATTAAATGCCATGTTCCTGGAGCAAATCGGAAAATACTTGGAGTTATCAGTGGAGTTCCCATAGAAATCGGCATAGAAGAACTCAAGAAGGAAACTAAAGGGGGGAAAGTGACTGTAGTAAAGCGTCTTCCTACTAGGTACCAAGGTAAGATAGTGGATAGTTTGTCTGTTCTTCTTCAGTTTGAAGAAACAATACAACAGAAGATAATGATCGGTTGCATGAGCTTTCCAGTAAGAGAATTCATCCCTAAACCTCTGCGGTGCTTTAAGTGCCAAAGGTTTGGGCATGTGGCAGACAAGTGCAAAGCAACTAAGCCCAGGTGTCCAACATGTGCGGGGGAACATGAATATGGTAGTTGTACTGCAGGTGCTAAGGTGAAATGTTGTAACTGTGGTGGGGAACATAGTGCTGCGTATCAGGGCTGTGAAGTGCAGAAAAAGGCCAAGGAGGTGCAGAGATACAAAGTGCAAAATAAAGTCTCATATGCTGAAGCAACAGAAAAGGTTTCACTAAACATAGCTAAGAAATCCCAAGTAGCATCGAGTATGTTCTCTTCAAAAGATTTTCCCAAACTCCCACAGGCAAAGGAAAGCTCCACAAAGTGTTCACATAAGTGTGTGATAGGAGAGGATGCATTGATTGTTAATAAGTACAAGTTTGTGGCCTTTATTGGAAAAGTGGTGAATGTTGCTTTACAACAGACAAAAAAGAGGTCAAGACTGAAAACAATAGTGGAGGCAGCAGTTGAATTTTTGGGGATAAAGGATAGAACCGTTGAAATTATACATGAAATGCTCTCCACCAATAATGATGATTCACAGATTAGTGAGTAGATGAATGGTTTTTTTCATTCTGCAATGGAATGCTAGAAGCCTTATTGCAAATGGACAATAATTCATGACCTATATATATCAGTTAAAAGAAAAACCAGACGTTATTTTTATTCAAGAAACATGGCTGAAGACTCATTTGGACTTCATAATTGGGGGATATACTGCTATAAGACAAGATAGAAATGATGGCCAGGGAGGGCGATGTGCAATCTTTATCAGAGAAGTCATGTCTTATAGTGAGCTAACTTTTAAGAACAGTCATGATTTAGAAATAGTGGGTGTAGAAGTTTGGATTAATAAAAGGAAAAGTAGTGTCCTGAATTTTTATAATCCATGTAATAAACTCAAAATAGAGCAATTAGACAGCCTTTGCCAAGGAAATGAAATAATATGGTGTGGTGATTTTAATGCACATAATACAATGTGGGGAGGGAGATCAACAGATTACAACGGACAGGTGGTGGAGGATTTAATGGAGGCAAAGGAACTAGTTTGTTTAAATAATGGGCAAGGTACAAGGATCAATTTTAGAGATGGAACAGAGTCTGCGATCGACCTAACTCTTGTAACAAGTGAATTAGCTTCTGGTAGCAGTTGGGAAGTATTGGCAAATAACAGTATTGGGAGTGATCATCTTCTGATTATAATCAAGTTTGATATAAATCATGTGGTTGAGCTAGACGATATCATGAACTTGGACTTTTTCTAAAGCAAATTGGGAGATGTTTGCTAAATTGTGCGATAATGAATTGGATCAGATTGATATGGCAGAAAGTATTGATGAAATAAATGAGCAATTTACTTCAAATATAATTAAAAGCGCTAATCAAACTATTGGGAATAAAACTGGGAAACTTGGTAAATGTGTTAAGATGGTACCGTGGTGGAACAAAGACTGTAATGATGCAATCCGAAACAAAATCAGGCTGTTTGGAAAGCTAAGAAAGACACATTCATTACATCATTTATTAGAATATAAAAAGGCACAGGCTCAGGTAAGGAACATTGTTAAAAGAGCAAAAAGGGAGTGTTGGAGAGGATTCTGTTCAAGTATTGGGAGAACTACACCATTAGATAAAGTATGGGGAATGATTAAGAAGATGAGGGGAATAAGACATCAGTGTAACCTGCCAGTATTAGAGATTGGAGGGGAAGTTGCCACTGGTGCTTTGGAGAAGGCAGAAATTCTAGCTGAAAATGTTGTCAAAGTTCATTCTTCGGAAAATTTGACAGAAGAAGGTAAGATCAGGAGGCAGGAAGTGTTAGATGAGCATCCTAATGTATATGAAGAAAGACATTCGTCGCAGAGTGTTGTAAATATACCTTTCTCTATTCAAGAGTTGAGAAGAGCATTAAGTAAGTGTAAAATGACTGCTCCTGGGAAAGATAATGTATGTTATATAATGTTGACCAAATTAAGTGATTTTGCATTAGGAAAGCTGCTGGAGAGGTACAATAAGATCTGGGAGAAGGGGAAGCTGCCAATAATATGGAAAGAGTCAGTCATTATTCCTATTAGGAAACCTGGGAAAGATCCAACCAGTCCAGGCAGTTATAGACCTATAGCTCTGACATCACACTTGTGTAAAGTTATGCAAAGAATGATAACAGAAAGGCTGACATACTACATTGAGAAAAATGAACTGATGACTCCTTATCAGAGTGGGTTTAGAAGAGGGTGGAGTACTTTAGATCCACTGCTGTGCCTGGAGTCTGAAGTCAGGAAAGCCCAAGCGAACAAGGAGTGTGTTGTAGCTGTATTCTTTGATGTGGAAAAACCTTACGATATGATGTGGAAGGAAGGATTATTAATAAAACTGGACATTATGGGTCTGGGAGGTAATGTATATAATTGGATTATGGATTTTTTGTTTGGCCGTGCCATCAGAGTCCGAGTTGGCAAGTCATATTCTCGCAGGCATGAAGTTGAAAATGGAACCCCGCAGGGGAGTGTCATCAGTCCTCTTTTATTTTCTATCATGATCAATGATATATATACACAAGTAGGATCTGATATTGGTAAGTCACTTTTTGCAGATGATGGAGCTATTTGGAAAAGGGGCAGAAATGTAAAATATATTGTAGCTAAGATTCAGGAAGCCATTACGGAAATTGAAAGCTGGTCTCTGACATGGGGGTTTAGATTGTCGGTGGAAAAAACTGAAACTTTATTTTTTACGAGGAAAAGGATAGGTGAGGAGGTTAGGTTAAAACTTTATGGACAAGATCTAAAGAAAGTGAAGACATTTAAATTTCTGGGAATATGGTTGGACGAGAGAGTCACATGGAGAACTCACATTGATAAAGTAGTAGATAAATGTAAAAGGGTTTTAAATGTTATGAGGTGCTTGGCAGGCACTAAGTGGGGGGCTGATAAAGCTGCTTTGAGGAACGTATACACGGCCTTAATAAGATCAGCCATAGAATACGGACTAATAGTGTATGGGTCAGCTGCATATTGTTCTCTTCAAAAATTCGATAGAGTCCAGGCACAAGCACTAAGGATATGCTGTGGGGCAGTAAGATCTACACCAGTGTCGGCACTTCAGGTAGAGGTCGGAGAAGTACCTATTTCTTTGAGGAGAAAGCAGTTAATTGTTAATTACTGGGCAAATCTACAGGGTCATAAAGATACTCACCCAACTAAACAAACTGTACAAACAAGTTGGGAAAGTAACAAAATAAAAAAAGGAAGTTTTTGTTTTTTGTGTTTCGGAAATATGTAAGGAATTCAAAGTTAAAGAATGGAATATTAGTCCGACGGTGTTGTTATCAGCTGTTCCACCATGGTTGCTACCTCAACCTATAGTAGATTTGTCCCTAGTGAAACGGGTACATTCAATGAAAAACAAATTCAATGTACAGGCTTATGTGAACACTGTTCTACATGAACAATATGGGCAGTTTATAAAAATATTTACTGATGGATCCAAAAATCCAGAAAATGGTCTAACTAGTTGTGCATTTTATGTTCCTGAGTTAAAAGTCAAAGTGGGAAAGCGTACAAGTGATCACATTGCAGTATATACAGTAGAGATGATGGCTATCTCTCTAGCACTTCAGTGGGTAGAGGAAATACAGCCAATCAATCAATCAATGTTTATTTATATAGCCCAATATCACAAATGTTACATTTGTCTCAGTGGACTTCACAGTTTGTACAGAATATCAGTATGACAATACGACACCCTCTGTCCTTAGACCCTCACATCGTACAAGGAAAAACTTCCAGAGAAAACCCACAGTTTAAAGGGAAAAATGGGAGAAACCTCAGGGAGAGCAACAGAGGAGGGATCCCTCTCCCAGGACGGACAGACGTGCAATAGATGCCGTTTGTAAATTGAAAAGATAATACATTTGCAGCATAGGTAGTCCAAATGTTTGGAAATGCATGTGTGTATAATAGGAAGATTAATCCACGAGTATATCCATCCAGGACTTATGATCCAGGACCACAGCCAGGACTCGCAATCCAGGACTCGCAATCCATGACACAGGACCGCAGGATCATCCATGACTCCGGATCCCTGCGTATATAGACACCAAAAAGAAAGACATTTGGGGAAGCTGGGTTAATCGGAACATGAGAGTACACAGGTATAGACAGAGAGAAGGAAGAAGTAAGATGTCCCCCGACAAACTAAGCCTATATCAGCAAAACTAGGGGCTGAATCTAATCAGCCCTAACTATAAGCTTTATCAAAAAGGAAGGTCTAAAGCGCACTCTTAAAAACGGATAGGGTGTCTGCCGTCCGAACACAAACTGGAAGCTGATTCCACAAAAGTGGAGCTTGATAAGAAAAGGCTCTGGCTCCCATTGTACTTTTAGAGACTCTAGGAACAACCAACAACCCTGCATTCTTGGAACGCAATGCCCTAGTAGGACAATAGGGTATAATGAGTTCTTTAAGGTAAGATGGCGCCTGCCCATTAAGGGCTTTGTAGGCGAGAAGAAGAATTTTAAATTCTATCCTGTGTTCTATAGGGAGCCAGTGTAAGGCAGCCAGAACAGGAGTAATGTGGTCCCTTTTCCTAACTCTGGTTAGTACACGAGCTGCAGCATTTTGAATCAGCTGAAGCGACTTGACTGACTTCTTTGTACACCCTGATAATAAGGAGTTACAATAATCCAGCCTTGAAGTAACAAATGCATGGACTAGTTTCTCTGCATCGTTTTGAGGCAAGATATGCCTGATTTTTGCAATGTTACGTAGATGGAAGTAGGCGGTCCTTGAAATTGATTTTATGTGGGTGTTAAAGGATAAATCCTGATCAAATATAACACCAAGATTCCTTACAGTCTCACTGGAGGCCAAATTAATGCCATCCATAGTTAATATATCTTTAGATAATTTGTTTCGTAGATTCTTCGGGCCAAGTACAATAACTTCAGTTTTGGTCGTGTTTAACATCAAAATATTTAAGGTCATCCACGTTTTTAAGTCCTTGAGGCAGTCTTGATTTTTATTTAGATGATTAATTTCATCAGGCTTGATTGATAAATATAGTTGAGTATCATCCGCATAACAATGAAAGTTTACAGAATGATTCCTTATAATATTGCCTAACGGAAGCATATATAGGGTGAACAAAATAGGTCCAAGCACTGAGCCCTGTGGCACTCCATGGCTAACTTTGGTTACATTACATTACATTACATTACATTGCATTTAGCTGACGCTTTTATCCAAAGCGACTTACAATAAGTGCATTCGACCAGGAAGATACAACCTTTAAGAAAACAGAATCATATAAGTACATCAGGTTTCATAGAGCCAAACATTTCAAGTGCTACTCAACTGGCATTTAGAAAGCCAGCCCTTTATTAGTATATAAGTGCTTTGTTAGTAATTCTATCGCTCGAAGTGGAGTCTAAAGAGATGAGTTTTCAGTCTGCGTCGGAAGATGTGTAAGCTATCTGCTGTCCTGATTACAATGGGGAGCTCATTCCACCATTTTGGAGCCAGGATAGCAAACCCACGTGTTTTTGCTGACGGGAACTTGGGTCCCCCTCGCAGTGCGGGTGCAGCGAGCTGTTTGGCTGATGCAGAGCGGAGTGCACGTGCTGGGGTGTACGGTTTAACCATGTCCTGGATGTAGGAAGGGCCAGATCCATTCGCAGCATGGTACGCAAGTACCAGTGTCTTGAAGTGGATTCTAGCAGTTACTGGAAGCCAGTGAAGGGAGCGGAGGAGCGGTGTGGTGTGGGAGAATTTGGGAAGGTTGAAGACCAGACGAGCTGGATGAGCTGCAGAGGTCGGATGGCACATGCAGGTAGACCAGCCAGGAGGGAGTTGCAGTAGTCTAGGCGTGAGATGACGAGAGCCTGGACCAGAATCTGCGCTGATGTCTGGGTCAGCTGGGGACGTATCCTCCTGATGTTGTAAAGCGTGTATCTGCAGCAGCGGGTTTGCATGGAAGATTCATCGTTGACACGTACAAACTGAGAGCGTTCAGATAGATAGGACCTAAACCAGCCTAAAGCAGTTCCCTGTATGCCAACTAAGTGCTCTAGTCTTTGCAATAGGATATCATGGTCGGTAGTATCAAATGCAGCACTAAGATCGAGCAAGACAAGAATAGAGACAAGTCCCTTGTCAGAGGCTATTAGAATGTCATTTGTGACTTTAACCAGAGCTGTCTCTGTGCTATGTTGTGTTCTAAAGCCAGACTGAAAATCTTCAAATAAATCATAGTTTTTTAAGTAATCACACAGCTGTTTTGCGACTGCTTTCTCAAGAATATTTGAGAGGAACGGAAGATTAGAAATAGGTCTATAGTTGGCTAAAACCTATGGATCGAGGTTGTACTTTTTAAGAAGCGGTTTTATCACTGCTACTTTGAATGATTGTGGAACATAGCCTGATAATAAAGACATATTTATAATATTTAATAAAGAAGTGCTAATTAATGGAAAAACTTCTTTTAACAGCTTAGTTGGAATCGGGTCTAATATACACGTTGATGGTTTAGAAGAGAGAATCATTGAATTTAATTGTTCAAGGTTTATGGCTGAAAAGCATTCTAGTTTACTATCTAGTGTAATATTAGAACTTAAGTGTCCGGGAGCTGTTGATAACACTATACTGGTCAAAGGCAAGAGGTCATTGATTTTGTTTCTAAGAGTAACAATTTTATCGTTAAAAAAGCACATAAAATCATTGCTACTGAGTGCTATGGGAATAGAAGGCTCAGTCGAGCTATGGCTCTCTGTCAGCCTGGCTACAGTGCTGAAAAGAAATCTTGCATTATTCTTATTCTCATCTATTAATAAAGAGTAGTATGCTGCTCTCGCTTTACGCAGTGCTTTCTTATATTCATTGAGAGTAATATGCCAAATTAAACGAGATTCTTCAAGTTTAGTGGAACGCCATATCCTTTCAAGTTGTCTCGACTTTTGCTTTATTTTGCGAGTTTCGGCATTATGCCATGGAGCTAATCTATGTTGTTTTATTTTCTTCTTTTTCAAAGGAGCAACAGAGTCTAATTTTATTCGCAGCGCATCTGTAGCACTATCAACAACATGATCAATTTGGGGTGGTGTACATTTTGTATAAGTTTCCTCCCCTACATGCAGACATGCTATCGAGTTAAGTATTGGTGGAATCTCTTCCTTAAATTTGGCTATAGCACTAACAGATAGGTTTCTGCTGCAGGAGCTTTTGACTAATGCTTTGTAGTCTAGTAACAGTACTTCAAAAGTTACTAAGAAATGGTCGGATAAAGCAGGATTATGCGGTTCGACTAATAGTTGCTCAATTTCAATACCATAAGTCAGAACAAGGTCAAGAGTGTGATTATAGCCGTGGGTTGGTTTATTTACACTCTGACAGAAACCAACAGAATCTAATATAGAGTTAAATGCAACAGTAAGGCTATTTTTATCATCGTCAACATGAATATTAAAGTCACCTACGATAATTACTTTATCTGTTTTAAGTACCAAAGCTGATAAAAACTCAGAGAATTCTGATAAGAATTCTGAATAAGGACCTGGTGCACGGTACACTGTAACAAATAAGATTGGCTGCAAAGTTTTCCAGGTCGGATGCGTAAGACTGAAAATGAGGCTTTCAAAGGAGGTATAATTTAATTTTTGTTTAGTATTGATAAGTAAACTTGAGTCAAAGATTACTGCAACTCCACCTCCTCGGCCCGTGCCTCGGGCAATATGAGTATTGATATGGCTGGGTGGACTGGCCTCATTTATGCTGACATATTCTTCATGTCTCAACCAAGTTTCAGTGAGACAGCATATATCAATATTATAATCTGATATTAAATCATTTACCAGTATTGCTTTAGATGCTAGAGATCTTATGTTTAAGAGACCACATTTAATCTTCCTGTTTTGTTGCACTGTAGTAGTTGTTACATTTACTTTTATTAGGTTATTATGTATGACACCTCTATTAGGTTTTACCTTAAATTGTCCTTGGGCAGACACACACACCGTTAATATTGGGTATTTTATTGGGTTCGGGATTCCTATGGAGGACTGCCTAGGAGAGAGCGCAGAGAAGCGTGTAAGACTGCGACTCTGCCTCCTGGTCTCAACTCCAGTTTGTCATAGATTAAGTCCACAGAGCCCTGAAATGTTTGCCGAAATGAGATTTGCACCTTCCAAAGTAGGATGAATGCCGTCTCTCTTAATCAGACCAGGTTTTCCCCAGAAGGCTGTCCAATTATTCACGAAGCCCACATTGTTTGCTGGGCACCACCAAGACAACCAGCGCTTAAATGATGACATGCGGCTATACATGTCATCATTGATCAGATTGGGGAGGGGACCAGAGAAGATTACGGTGTCCGACATTGTTTTAGCATAACTACACACCGACGCCACATTAAGTTTGGTGCATTCTGATTGGCGTAAACGAACATCATTACCACCGACGTGAATAACAATCCTACTGTATTTACGTTTATTTTTAGCCAGCAGTCTAAGATGCGCCTCAACGTCGCCCGCTCTGGCCCCCGGAATTTATGTGACTGTGGACGCTTCGGTCTCTAAATTCACGTGTCTCATAATAGAGCTACCAATAACCAGAGTTGGCTTCTCAGCGGGTGTCTCGCTGAGTGGGGAATATCTGTTAGATACGTGAACGGGTTGATGGGGACCTGCAGGTTTCGCGTTATGCCCCTTCTGAACAGTCACCCATTCTCCTTGCTGCTCGGGAGTTGCCGGGGGACGGCTAAGAGGAGCTACCTTTTGCCGGTCCGCACCGGCTAACATGGGCTTTACTGTAGCTGAGTTATTTTCTAAGATGCAGAGCCGGGCTTCTATGGCTATGATTCCCGCCTCCAACCTAACAACTATACTACATTTAACACATGTATCGGTACCAGTAAAGGAGGTAGGGGAGTAACCAAACATGAGACAGTTAGAGCAGGAAATAGCACCCGAGGGTGGGGAAAGAGCCATGGCTAGCTATCAAGCTAAAGTAGCTACCGTTAGCAAACCCGAAAAGAGTGTAGGCAACTGTGGAGTTACAGTCGCTAAGAGAAGGAGAGTTTGTGAGTGCTTAAGCTGTAGTAACGTGTGATTACAACGTAAGGCAGTTGCCGTGATCAAGAGTTTTAAAACGATCGATTAAGTTAAGATAATAAGCTATCAGCAACAGAACAGGCACACGGGATACCCGGAGATGACAACAACAACCGGAGGTTACAACATGCTTACCGCAATAGTGGTCCGTCCAATGCGAGTGGTCATTTGCTCTGACTCCAGTGCAGCTCTGGAGAGTATAAACAACTTCTCTTCAGAATGTCGTCAGGATATTTTACATGACATTTTACAACGCATGTTTAGGTTAGTTCATCTGGGAATTGTTGTTCAATTTGTGTGGGTTCCAGCGCATGTGGGTATTAGAGGGAATGAAGTAGTGGATCAACTGGCAAAATGTGGTTTGAAAGCAAACCAGATTGATATTATGGTACCCATCAGTAGAGCAGAAGTCAAATCTTTTACAAAAGTGGTTATCAAGCAACAATGGCAAAAACTATGGGACAGTAACACCAAAGGAAGAAATTTATATCAGATACAAAGGGAAGTAGGAACAGGAAGCACGTGGGGGAGTAGTAGAAGAGAACAGAGCATTAACAGCAGGATAAAATTGGGACACTCTGGACTAAACTCATCACTGCATCTGATTGGAAAACATCCAAATGGCAATTGTGATGGTTGCCAACAACCAGAGACAATACATCATGTATTTTTTAGCTGCCCGGATTATGACAGACAAAGATTAATTCTGAAAACTGCACTGGAACAACTCAACATCAAGGACATGGATTTCAAGGCAATATATGAAAGTAAATCAAGAAATGAAGCAAACAAGCTGATCTTCAAATTCCTCAAAATCACTGGTCTGAGGACAAGGATTTAATTTGAACATGTAATAACTCAACAGTAGGTGGCGATATATGCTCCAAGTGGAAGCGATTCGCCATTAAAGAAAAGAAGAAGAAGAAGAAGAATGCCGTGCTTCCATGAGCATCAAATCCCGCCGCAGATGGGAATACATTGCAATCAATTGAAAGCTATTTGCGTCCCTTTATGAAGCTGAAGGAGCCTAGGAGCGTCACAACTGCACGCCATGGGACCTGACCAAGCGTCACTCCTGGACGTTTATGGAGTGAGAGTGTGTTGGATTCCACAAATGTGGAGCTTGATAAGAAAAGGCTATGGCTTCCATTGTACTTTTAGAGACTCTAGGAACAACCAACAACCCTGCATTCTTGGAACGCAATGCCCTAGTAGGACAGTAGGGTATAATGAGTTCTTTAAGGTAAGATTGCACCTGCCCATTAAGGGCTTTGTAGGCGAGAAGAAGAATTTCAAATTCTATCCTGTGTTCTATAGGGAGCCAGTGTAAGGCAGCAAGAACAGGAATAATTTGATCCCTTTTCCTAACTCTAGTTAGTACACGTGCTGCAGCATTTTGAATCAGCTGAAGCAATTTAACTGACTTCTTGGTACACCCTGATAATAAAGAGTTACAATAATCCAGCCTAGAAGTAACAAATGCATGGACTAGTTTCTCTGCATCGTTTTGAGGCAAGATATGCCTAATTTTGGCAATGCTGCGTAGATGAAAGAAGGCGGTCCTTGAGATTGATTTTATGTGGGTGTTAAAAGATCAATTCTGATAAAATATAACACCAAGGTTCCTTACAGTCTCCCTGGAGGCCAAATTAATGCCATCCATAATTAGTATATCTTTAGATAGTTTGTTTCGTAGATTCTTTGGGCCGAGTACAATAACTTCAGTTTTAGCAGTGTTTAACATCAAAAAGTTTAAGGTCATCCACGTTTTTAAGTCCTTGAGGCAGTCTTGAATTTTATTTAGGTGATTGGTTTCATCAGGCTTGATGGATAAATATAGTTGAGTGTCATCCGCATAACAATGGGAATTTACAGAATGATTCCTTATAATATTGCCAAGCGGAAGCATATATAGTGTGAACAAAATAGGTCAGAGCACTGAGCCCTGTGGCACTCCATGGCTAACTTTGGTTTGCATGGAAAATTCATCGTTGACACACACAAACTGAGAGTGTTCAGATGGATAGGACCTAAACCTGCCTAAAGCAGTTCTCTTTATGCCAACTAAGTGCTCTCTTTGCAATAGGATATCATGGTCGATAGTATCAAATGCAGCACTGAGATCGAGCAAGACAATAATAGAGACAAGTCCTTTGTCTGAGGCAATTAGGTCATTTGTGACTTTAACCAGAGCTGTCTCTGTGCTATAATGTGTTCTAAAGCCAGACTGAAAATCTTCAAATAAATCATTGTTTTTTAAGTAATCACACAAGTGTTTCGCAACCGCTTTCTCAAGACTTTTTGAGAGGAACGGGAGATTAGAAATAGGTCTATAATTAGCTAAAACCTCTGGATCGAGGTTGTGCTTTTTAAGAAGAGGTTTTATTAGTGCTACTTCAAATGATTGTGGAACATAGCCTGATAATAAAGACATATTTATAATATTTAATAAAGAAGTGCTAATTAATAGAAAAACTTCCATTAACAGCTTAGTTGGAATCGGGTGTAAGATACACGTTGATGGTTTAGAAGAAAGAATCATTGAATTTAATTGTTCAAGGTTTATGGCTGAAAAGCATTCTAGTTTAGCATCTAGTTCTAGTGTAATATTAGAACTTACATTTCCGGGAGTTGTTGATAACACTATACTGGTCAAAGGCAAGAGGTCATTGATTTTGTTTCTGAGAGTAACAATTTTATCATTAAAAAAGCACATAAAATCATTGCTACTGAGTGCTATGGGAATAGAAGGCTCAATCGAGCTGTGGCTCTCTGTCAGCCTGGCTACAGTGCTGAAAATAAATTCTCATCTAATGAAGCTGCTCTCGCTTTACGCAGTGCTTTCTTATATTCATTGAGAGTGATATGCCAAATTAAACGAGATTCTTCAAGTTTAGTGGAACGCCATATCAAGTTGTCTCGACTTTTGCTTTATTTTGCGGGTTTCGGCATTATGCCATGGAGCTAGTCTATGTTGTTTTATTTTCTTCTTTTTCAAAGGAGCAACAGAGTCTAATTTTATTCGCAGCGCATCTGTAGCACTATCAACAACATGATCAATTTGGGGTGGCGTACATTTTGTATAAGTTTCCTGCCCTACATGCAGACATGCTATAGAGTTAAGTATTGATGGAATCTCTTCCTCACATTTGGCTATAGCATTAACAGATAGGTTTCTGCTGGAGGAGCTTTTGACTAATGCTTTGTAGTCTAGTAACAGTACTTCAAATGTTCCCAAAAAATTGTCGATAAAGCAAGATTATGCGGTTCGACTAATAGTTGCTCAATTTCAATACCATAAGTCAGAACAAGGTCGAGAGTGTGATTATAGCAGTGAGTTGGTTTATTTACACTCTGACGGAAACCAATATGATCTAATATAGAGTTAAATGAAACAGTAAGGCTATATTTATCGTCGTCAACATGAATATTAAAGTCACCTACGATAATTACTTTATCTGTTTTAAGTACCAAAGTTGATAAAAACTCAGAGAATTCTGATACAATTTCTGAATAAGGACCTGATGGATGGTACACTTTAACAAATAAGATTGACTGCAAAGTTTTCCAGGTCGGATGCGTAAAAATAAAAACAAGGCTTTCAAAGGAGGTATAATTTAATTTTTGTTTAGTATTGATAATTAAATTTGGGTCAAAGATTGCTGCAACTCCACCTCCTCGGCCTGTGTCTCGAGCAATATGAGTATTGATATGGCTGGGTGGAGTGGCTTCATTTATGCTGACATATTCTTCATGTCTCAACGAAGTTTCAGTGAGACAGCATATATCAATATTATAATCTGATATTAAATCATTTACCAATATTACTTTAGATGCTAAAGATCTTATGTTTAAGAGTCCACATTTAATCTTCCTGTTTTGTTGCACTGTAGTAGTTGTTACATTTACTTTTATTAAGTTATTATGTGTGACACATCTATTAGGTTTTACTTTAAATTGTCCTTGGGCAGACACGCACACCGTTAATATTGGGTATTTTATTGGAGAGAGCGCAGAGAAACATGTAAAACTGCGACTCCTGCTCCTGGTCTGAACTCCAGTTTGTCATGGATTAAGTCCACAAAGCCCTGAAAGGTTTGCTGAAATGAGATATGCACCTTTCAAAGTAGGATGAATGCCATCTCTCTTAATCAGATCAGGTCTTCCCCCAGAAGACTGTCCAATTATTTACGAAGCCCACATTATTTGCTGTGCACCACCAAGACAACCAGCGCTTAAATGATGACATGCGGCTATACATGTCATCATTGATCAGATTGGGGAGGGGACCAGAGAAAATGACGCTGTCCGACATTGTTTTAGCATAACTGCCCACCGACGCCACATTAACTTTGGTGCATTCTGATTGGCGTAAACGAACATCATTACCACCGGACGTGAATAACAATCTTACTGTATTTACGTTTATTCTTAGCCAGCAGTTTAAGATGCGCCTCAACGTCGCTCGCTCTGATGTTGCATGTGACTGTCGAGGCTTTGGTCTCTAAATTCACGTGTCTCATAATAGAGCTACCAATAACCAGAGTTGGCTTCTCAGCCGGTGTCTCGCTGATTTGAGAAAATCTGTTAGATAAGTGAAGGGGTTGGTGGGGACCTGCAAGTCTCGCTTTATGCCCCTTCTGAGCAGTCACCCAGTCTCCTAGCTGCTCGGGAGTTGTCGGGGTCCGGCTAGTACAAGCTACCTCTTGCCGGTCTATACCGACTAACATGGGTTTTAATGTAGCTGAGTTGCTTTCTAAAATGCGGAGCCGGGCTTCTATGGCTATAATTCCCGCCTCCAACCTAGCAACTGTACTACATTTAACACACGCAGGCCTATCGGTACCAGTAAAGGAGGAAGGGAAATAGTTAAAGATAAAGATAGATAAGATAGAGCAGGAAATAGCACCCGAGGGTGGGGAAATAGCCATGGTTAGCTATCAAGGTAAAGTAGCTACTGTTAGCCAAACCAAAAGAAGTGTAGGCAACTGTAGAGTTAGTCGCTAAGAGAAGGAGAGTTGTGAGTGCTTAAGCTGTAGTAACGTGTGATTATAACGTCAGGTAGCTGACGTGATCAAGAATTGTAAAAACGATCGATTTAATTTAAGATAATATAAGCTATCAGCAGTAGAGCAAGCACACAGGATAGCCCGGAAGTGACAACACGCTTACCGCAATAGTGAGGGTTACCAAACCAAACCAACCAAGGAGCTGATTGTGGATTACAGGAAGCAGCAGAGAAAGGGACATGCCCCCATCGCCATCAATGGGACTACGGTGGAGAGAGTCAGCAGCTTCAGGTTCCTCGGTGTCCACATCACTGAGGACCTGACATGGATTCTTCACCACGACCATCACCAAAAAAGCTTGCCAACGGCTCCTCTTCCTCCACAGGCTGAGGAGGTTCAACATGGACTCCAGGATACTCTGCAACTTCTACAGGTGCACAATAGAGAGGATCCTGACTGGCTGCATCACGAACTGGTACGTCAGCTGAACCGCCCTCAATCGATAGGCTTTAAACTGCACAGAACATCACCAGGACGGAGCTGCCATCCATGGAGGACCTTTACTCCCAGCGGCTCAGGAATAAAGCCCTCAGGATTATCAAAGACTCCCATCACCCCAGCCACAAACTGTTCTGTCTGCTGCCGTCTGGCAGGCGGTACCACAGCCTCAGGATTAAAACCACCAGACTCAGGGACAGTTTCATCCCACAGGCAATAATACTGTTAAACACCTGAACTGTTGAAACAACATCCACAATATGCATCTGGCTGCTAGTTATAAATTATTTATCGATATACCTAATATATTATATTCCAATAACTTGCATATAGACTCTTATTGCACTATTTCACTTTTTTAAACAATTTTTCTTTTTTATTTAATATTTACTTATACACTATATTTTTCTGTTTATCTGTGTTATTGTTTTGCACTGTTGGAGAAGCCTGTGACCTAAGAATTTCATCGTCATAACTACACTGTAGCTATGTTCGTATGACAAATAAAGAACATTGAACCTTGTTGTTCAGACATCAGAGTTTCTTAAAGCTGCACAAATGAATATTTTTGTATTATTAATGTAAAAGTATTTTAGCTACTTCAAGCAGGTTCATAGTTCTGTTTGATTTTCTGCCTGAAAATGTGAAATTCTGCTGACACCAGTGTAGTATTTCTGCCCAACAAGCAATGATGGAAGGACAAGGAATCTGTCCAATAATGCAGCTTTAATAGGTTGATGAAGACCTATATGTTAGATGTTGTATTCCAAAACTAAAGTTAACCCTCATTGTTCAACTTAAAAAAAAGAAAAGCGCTAAATATTTGTTATTACTTATATTATTATTACCTTATAGTTTTTTTTCTTGATACAAATATAAACAGTTCCATATGTTCTGGAGGTACTGCGCACACATTTGGTACATGCAACCCAGCAGCTGAGCTTTAGAATCCTTCATCAAGCCATAAAAGCAAAATACACAAATTATATTTACTGTATATCTATTAGGCATGGGCGGTATCATTTTTTTCATACCGTCATACCTTGCTGACATCATACCGTGGTATACGGTATATGACGGTATCAGTCCCAATTTAAGGGGTAATTTCTCCCCCCAAACATTTTTTTACTCACTATATCAACAGCCCCACCAAAAATATTTTCCACCAGCCGCCACTGACGGTATGACTTGGGTCGACTTGAGCGAGGTGGCGTTCGGCGGCAAATAGATGTTTCGAACGGTATATTATATGTTCGGTGTAAAATGCAGCCCGAGCGTTAGACGCTCGCAAAGTGCCGCGACGTGCGCGCAAGTGCAAAACAAGGGCTGCATACATGACACATTGTGCAAATGGCACATTTTGAAATCGGTTACAGGACGCGTTTGTAGATGTCCGACGTTGTTTCCATAGTGAGCTAAGTTAAAAATATATCATCATACATAAACATTTTCGGGAGTAAATACTTGACTTATTGAATAAAGTTTGCTATATTCACTAACTAGTTTGGCAATATTATTCCGTGCATGTGTTAAAAACCTTATTTCCATTTGATTCATTGGATTACTCGCGTGAATGTTTAGCACGTAAATGCTTTCATTTTTAAAACCGTCCGACCTCCACTACAAAACCATCAACCAGTTGCATAGGATTAAAAAATGTCAACACTCACTCACCCCATCTTAAATATTCCCAAAGAAGTGCCTCTGTCTCTCGTTGTGCTGGATGAAGTCACTGGCGACGAGTAAACCCAAAATAGTCCCAAACAGGCGCAGAGGTATTTTTCTTTTTTACTAGTTGTCCGAGTTCGGGGCCGGCAAATGCTGCCGCCATCTTGCTCAGCTCAGCTCTGTGCTGAGCTCTGAGAGCGGGAAAGACGGACTGCCCTCCCCTGCCCTCTGCTGGCGCGTGCTGTGCATTACAACCAATGTCGTCCCTGTCAAAACTCCGTGTCAGCGTAATAGAATGAAACGCATCTGTGATTTGGCACACAGTCTGTGACGTCACTGTATTGAAAATCATACCGAAGGTATTTCGAAATACCCTGGTATACCGTAATACCGCCCAAGCCTAATATCTATCTATATATATATATATATATATATCACACACACACACACGCACGCACGCACGCACGCACGCACACACACACACACACACACACACACACACACACACACACACACACACACACACACACACACACACACACACACACACACACACACACACACACACACACAGGAAGGTAAGTAATGTGGACAACATTTTACAAGACATTGTCAATTCTCGCCTCACTCACTCACAATATATAAACACAATATGATGTACTGTACATTTATTAGGCAAAACTGGAGATCCAAGTTATGGTCCTATGCAGCAATCTTCTGCGAGTGACATGTTTCAGGAGACCAGGACATTTGGGTTCCTCTGCATGTTGAGAAGCAGTTGCTGCTCTTACTCTTCTGGGTTGTTAGAGCATTTTAGCTTCCTGCATCGTGGTCCCTGAGCGTTTCTCCTCACAGCCAGCGTTCAACAGCTGACTGTCACTTCATCAAAACAGAATATACGTCATTAACAGACAGGGCTTCGTCCAAGGGGATGTCTTTGAACTACATCTATGGCCTTTGTGTGTCTGTCTGTAGATTGCATAATACACAAGGTTGTACAATTGTAAATGTTTCAAGGCTGATCCCCACTGATCTGCCAAAGACTGTGTGCTCCTCTGGCCTGTGCCAGAAGTCTGTGGGTTTATCAAACTGCCTGAAGCTTTCTTGCACTTTGGCAGAGTGGTGTCTTGTAACACACTTTTTATGATACATTAAATTAGTTAAAAAACCTTTTACTCTGAGTTCTATGTAAGGCAAACACAAAAAAACTGTGTTCAAAAAAGCATTAATGATGTAATTAGTTATATAAGAAAATTCATTTAAATTGGATTTGTTTTCAGTTAGAGTGTGGTTATGGCTGAGTATGCTAAGTCAGGCAAAGTTTGAACATGTTCCTGGGGTAAAAAGCTCTCGGCTAAAGCAAACCATGGGCTAAGTGAGTGTAGCTGGGTTTATCTTGTGAAAGGATGGCAGCAGAATATTCTAGGAGCTTCAGTTAGTTCATGGGGCTTCCTCCCACTCAGAAGCAGAGAGACTCAGATGTAGCTGCAGCAGCCGGACTTCTCCTTCTGAGCTTCAATGTACTCATGGATCTGGAACTTGGGTTCATTGGGATGTTGGACAACCCGGTGCTTCAGCTCCCTGCATAACAGAACCACACATCAATAACAGAATGTGGATTAATTAATAGGTTACAATGCATTAGGGATCCCACATAATACTATATTTGAACAATATATTATAGGGCCATAACTATCAATGTCCAAACCACATCAAGCATTATTTCTGAAACAGTATGGAGCTCAAATGCTTTCTTTCTTGCGGGTTTACCACAAGGTGAGTACCTGTTATATCCGGCTTTTTTACACATACTCTCTTGTGGAGGCTATTTTTATATAACATTAGAAAGACTGATTCTTATTATTACATTATAAGTTTATTGTGCTCATTTGTGTGGCTGTGACTTTGGAATAGATAGACGTATTCAGCTGCAATACAGAGTAGCAAGATCAGGCGCAGACACTGAAAGAATACAAAGAGTTATTCATAAACAGGACATCACTCCGGCCTTGAGTTGTATGGGAGCTTCGCTCCCACTAGTCTTCACCAATCATAAATGTACGGGCACGCACGAGGTTCGAGGCTCTTGTCCGGAAAAAGACTGACACTGCGCAGACACTGAAAGAATACAAAGAGTTATTCATAAACAGGACATCACTCCGGCCTTGAGTTGTATGGGAGCTTCGCTCCCACTAGTCTTCACCAATCATAAATGTACGGGCACGCACGAGGTTCGAGGCTCTTGTCCGGAAAAAGACTGACAGATTACAGCTTTGCTGTAAGTGATTTCTATGACGTGACGGAGTCCTTGGCCAAGTGAATATATATATATATATATATACAGGACTGTCTCAGAAAATTAGAATATTGTGATAAAGTTCTTTATTTTCTGTAATGCAATTAAAAAAACAAAAATGTCATAGATTCTGGATTCATTACAAATCAACTGAAATATTGCAAGCCTTTTATTATTTTAATATTGCTGATTATGGCATACAGCTTAAGAAAACTCAAAAATCCTATCTCAAAAAATTAGAATAGTTCCTCAGACCAAGTAAAAAAAAAAGATTTATAACAGCAAAACACAATCAAACATTTGATGGTCCATTAATGCACTCAGTACTTGGTTGGGAATCCTTTTGCACGGATTACTGCATCAATGCGGCGTGGCATGGAGGCAATCAGCCTGTGGCATTGCTGAGGTGTTATGGATGCCCAGGATGCTTCAATAGCGGCCTTTAGCTCATTAGCATTGTTGGGTATGGTGTCTTTCAGCTTCTTCTTCACAATACCCCACATATTCTCTATGGGGTTCAGGTCAGGGGAATTTGCAGGCCAATCGAGGACAGTAATGCCATGGTCAGTACACCAGTTACTGGTGGTTTTGGCACTGTGGGCAGGTGCCAGATCATGCTGGAAAATGAATTCCTCATCTCCATAGAGCTTTTCAGCAGACGGAAGCATGTAGTGCTCTAAAATCTCTTGGTACACAGCTGCATTTACTCTGGGCTTGATGAAACACAGTGGACCAACACCAGCAGCTGACATGGCTCCCCAAACCATCGCTGACTGTGGGAACTTCACACTGGATTTCAAGCAACTTGGATTTTGCTCCTCTCCAGCCTTTCTCCAGACTCTGGCGCCTTGACTTCCAAATGAAATACAAAACTTGCTTTCGTCTGAAAAGAGGACTTTGGACCACTGTGCAACTGTCCAGTGCTTCTTTTCCTTAGCCCAAGTCAGACGCCTCTTCCGTTGTCTTGAGTTCAGAAGTGGCTTGACCATGGGAATACGGCTATTGTAGCCCATTTCCCGGACACGTCTGTGAACAGTGACTTTTGATACCTGGACTCCAGCTTCAGTCCACTGTCTTTGAAGCTCCCCCAAATTCTGGAAGCGACTCTTCTTCACAATGCTGTTAAGGCTGCGGTCATCTCTCTTGGTTGTGCAGCGTTTCCTGCCACATTTCCCCCTTCCAACAGACTTTTTGTGGATGTGCTTTGAAACTGCACTCTGTGAACAGCTTGCTCTTTGAGAAATTTCTTTTTGTGTCTTACCCTCCTGATGGAGGGTGTCAATGACGGTCCTCTGGACAGCAGTCAGATCAGCAGTCTTCCCCATACTTGTGATTTAGTTTACTGAACCAAGCTGAGTGTTTTTCAAGGCTCAGGAAATCCTTGCAGGTGTTTCGAGTTAATTAGACGATTCAAGTGATTCGTTGAACACCCTACTAGTATACTTTTTCATGATATTCTAATATTTAGAGATAGGATATTTGAGTTTTCTTAAGCTGTATGCCATAATCAGCAATATTAAAATAATAAAAGGCTTGCAATATTTCAGTTGATTTGTAATGAATCCAGAATGTATGACATTTTTGTTTTTTTAATTGCATTACAGAAAATAAAGAACTTTATCACAATATTCTAATTTTCTGAGACAGTCCTGTATATCTATTGCTCTCTCATAATAAATAGTTAAACTTAGAAGTCGTCTGTCTTTCCTGGAATGTTGAACACAACACTCTCCAGTACAGCGTTAGCTGAGTGTTAGCGATGCTTGCTAATGTAAACACAGACCATATTTCTTCCAAAACACGTTGTGCATTGTTTCTGATACAGCACATAGCTTGATGTTCTTTATTCAGCGTTTAACGCTAGAAAAGTGTCATTGTATAATATGTACCTGTATAAGAAGCAGCGTTTCTGCCAGGGGTGCGTCTTGGCGTCATTTGAGGGAACGCGTAAAATTTTTTTATAATTCGAGAGAAAGATCGAGAGTTTTTATCGCTTGAAATTACGAAAAGGAAAAATGACAAGGACATCCCTCTGTTAGAGCCGAAACAGCCGACACTTCTTTGGAGAGCCGAGCCAAATGGTCCGGCTCACTAACGTAAAGAGATAGTATCTATAAGGGACGGCTCAATTCAAAATTCAACCCCCCCCACCCCGTTCTCGGGGTGGACGCCCTCACAGTAGCATGTGCTTGTATAAAAAACAGAGTGGAAACAGGGATTATTATTTGTTCCTCTTCTTCCTCTTCTTCTGGTGCAAGCTGGGAGATTTTGGAGTGCGAGAGAAAGAGAAGAGCAAGACTTTTTCATTATATTTTCCGTTTATCTTTGTGTAATGGGTGTTCATTTAATATAGTTTATCGGTGGTGGTTTGATTTGCTTTACTTTTCATGCTTTTTGGTGGTGTTTTTGGGGTATTTTGTAGGCTTCTCCTGCCGGTGTCTCGCCGGCCGGCGTCTGACGCCATGTTAAATGGGGAGTTTGCCAAACTCACGAGGAAGCAAAGCATTAAAATCTCAGCCGGCTTCCCATGCACTGTGGAGGAGATCAGGCTGGCTGTGGGAGAGAAGGTCGGGCACAGCAGCATTAAGTCCCTGGGGCGGATGAACAGCGCGGTGGTGATCTTTCTGGATCAGGTGGAGAAGGTGAACCGCGTCATCGGGACGGGCATCACGGTGAGAGAAATGTTTGTACAGGTTCAGCCACTGATGCTGCCCGCAACCAAAGTTGTACTGTCTAATGTCCCTCCCTTCATAACTGATGAGTTTCTCAGTCGAGAACTGTCCAGACACGGGAAACTTGTTTCTCCAATAAAAAAGATGCTATCTGGATGTAAGTCTCAGTTACTGAAACACGTAGTGTCTCACCGTAGACAAGTTTATATGATACTGAACAATCGGAATGCGGAGCTTAACCTCCGTTTTTACGTTAAAGTAGATGATTATGACTATGTGATTTTTGCAACATCATCAGTTATGAAGTGTTTTGGTTGCACGGTGTGCCCACACCGTGAATGCCTGTCCGAGGCAAGGGGATCCGGCTCTGCCTGGTCCGGATGACGCGCAGGCTGGGCCGTCCAACGTGCCAGCGGCGGAGCCGTCTGCAGCTGCGCCGGGACCACCCGCGGCTGCGCCGGGACCACCGGCTGTGCCAGGGCTGTCCTTTGCGCCGAAACCGCCAGCCGCCGTTGCGTTGGTTGTAATGGAGCAGCAGGTGGCTGCTGCTGAGGGAGGGGTGGCTCCCACGGTGGCAGCCGCAAAAGGCCCCTACACACGGCGGCTTGCGTTGCCGCTTGGCAGTGGGCGTGTCTTGAGCTTGGGGAGTTTACGCGAGCAACGCGACCAACAACCAATAACATGAATCTCTCCTGTCAATTGCATAAAAGGTTTTACATGTCACACTTTACATGATGAATATTTATGACATTAATATCTATGGTGCTATTTTACGCAACATTCCATGCTGGCTAAATACTGTCTATACCTGCTAGCTGTCCATTCAAATGAAGTACACTGGATATAAACTCCCCAAACAGTCGAAAACCTGCCAGTTTCAACCACTGTCTCTGCCACCTCCCTCCATGCCTGGCTCCTCCGGTTTGTATCCCGGTAGGTGAACAGGGACTGATCATAAAGCACCGGGTGATTCCCTACCGCTACGATTATTTTCTCCTCCATTTTTTGGCATATGAGGAAATGAACTGCGGTCCGGCTCTCCCAGCATACACGCGGTTTGATTGATTGAGCTTGTACTGGCAGATTTGCATACGCAGGATTTGATTGGCTGACGCCTCCGTCGAAGCGTAAAAACTAGAACATTGCTCTACTTTTGCAGCGGGCACCGCGAGAGAAGCTACGCTTTGCTCCCACAATGCAGTTCGGCGAAATGTGACGTCACCCCATTCAAAGTGAATGGACAGAAGCGTTGAGGAGTCAACGCACGCCGCCATGTGTAGGGGCCGTTAGCGGGCGAGTGCGCGCTACACAGCGCGGTTCTGCTGCTGTGCCCGGCTGGTGGTGTTGCACAGGGTGTGGGTGTGGGTGATTATGTCCAGGAAAATTAGGTGGTGGTTTTGTGTGAAGCAGAAGAAAAGGGGGATGGGAGAAATAAAGATAAAAAAACAAATACAAATGGTGAAAAAAACCCTGGAATAATCAATTAACCACAAGTTGATTTGGCAAAAGAAAATGTAGGGACAGGTGAAGTCAGTAAAACACAGGAGGAGGATATGGATATGGAAACACATATGGACAAAACAGGAGAGGAGAAGAAAACATGGGGTGAGCAGGTGGAGGTTGCTGAGATGGATGAAGAGGAGGTGGCAACAGAAATGATAAATAAAAAAAAGACTGCTACTGTACTAAACTAAACACAGGAGAAATAAAAAAGACATATCAACCGTTGCAAAAAGCAGTAAAGTAGTGAGTGAGGGAAAGGAAGGAGGAGAGCAAGGACAGGCGGATGAGAGTTGGGATGATTGTGTGTCTGACAGCAGCGATGTGCCAGGTTTATTGAGCAGTAGTCAACAAAAAAAAATGTACTCAGCTGAAATGTAAAAAAAATTACCTGGTGCAGACAAAAAAACAACATAACGTTATAAAAGAAGAATATTTCCCAGATTTTGGCCTTCCTCCTCTCCAAGTCTTTTAATCCTGTCTCTCTGGAGGTCGAGCATTTGATCAAGGTGAGGTTGCTTTTAATAAAAGCACGGTTTTACCTTTTTACAGTTGTTTTTATAAATGTGTATGCTCCAACAAACGGTGCAGAGAGGAAGCTGTTTTTACTAAAAGTTAATGATGTTTTAAACGGTTGTGCCACGGAGGATTTTTTATTCTTGGGTGGGGATTTTAATTGTACAGAAAACGCATCTTTAGATCGCAACCATGCAGAGCCGCATCCAGCATCCCAGCATCCCAGCATCCCAGCATCCCAGCATGCTCTGAGACAGCTGGTCCACTCCCACAGCCTGGTGGATGTATGGAGAAGGATGCACGCAGACAACAGGCAGTACACCTGGTCCCACATCAGAGAGAATAGAATCTCATCAGCTAGAGATTGTTTTTATTGTTTTAAGCATCATTTTAACACTTTTAAAATGTGCAGCATATCACCTGCTGGTTTTACGGATCACTCTTTGCTTTTATGTGGTGTTTTTATTAGAAATGTTTTACCCAGAAGTGCATATTGGCATTTTAACTTGGTTTTAACATTTGATAAACATTTTAAAGAGGCCCTTATTTATTTCTGGAGTGTTTTTAGGCAGAGGAAGGGAGATTTTAGCAGTCTTAGGCAATGGTGGGACCATGGTAAGACTGAGATAAGATTGCTCTGCCAACAGCACACCCTCAATGTCACACAAGACATCCTTATATCTATGAAAGACCTGGAGAGTGATATAGTGGAACTAGAAACAATAAGTGAGACCACAGGAGATCGAGAACATATTCAAATCCTCAAAGACAAAAAAATGGCTTTAGCCAACCTGCTGGACGTTAAAGTTCAGGGTGCACTAGTCAGGTCCCGGTTTCTCAACACCAATGAGCTGGATGCTCCCACTAGCTTCTTCTTCAGCCTGGAAAAAAAGAATGGGCAGAGGCGAGTGATCCACTTACTGCTGTCAGACACAGATCAGGAAATAACAGAGCCAAGCCAGATCAGGAGGCGAGCTGTGAGCTTTTATTCCACCCTCGACACAAGCGAGTTTGAGGAGGGGGATACTCTGTCCGAGGGGTTCTGCAATGAACTGCCTCAGGTCTCCGAGGAGACCAACTCACTGCTCGAAGGGCCGTTAACGATCCAGTAGTTGCCGACCAACCTGCAAGGCATGCAGGGACGGCGGGCTCCTGGTATCGATGGCCTCTCCATAGAGTTTTATAAAGCCTACTCGGACGTCTTGTCACATGACCTTTTAGACGTTTTTAATGAAAGTATGGCCTGTGGCTCTATGCCGATGTCCTGCAGGAGAGCGGTGATCACACTGCTACCAAAAAAAGGAAACCTGCAGGACATCAAAAACTGGCGCCCTGTGTCTCTGCTGTGTGTGGATTACAAACTTCTGTCCAAGGCTTTGGCCACCAGGCTGGGGAGGGCTGTGGAGCAGGTCATCCCGGGACCAGACCTACTGTGTGCCCGGCAGGTCCATGGTGGAAAATGTCCACCTAATTCGAGATGTTTTGGAGATCTTCAGCTCATCGGGCATTAATACTGGTCTGATTTCTCTAGATCAGGAAAAGGCTTTCGACCGCATTGAGCACAGCTTCCTCTGGAAAGTAATGGAGAAGTTGGGGTTCAGCGCTGGTTTCATAGCCAAGATCAAGGTGTTGTACAATAAGACTGAGGGTGCGCTGAAGTTCAACGGTGGACTGTGTGCTCCTTTTAGAGTGTGTAGAGGGGTCCGGCAGGGCTGTGCTCTGTCTGGCATGCTCTATGCGCTCTCCCTAGAACCCCTCCTCAACAAAATACGCTCCAAACTGCAACGGCTGTTTTTACCTGGTTTTAGTGGAAGCATGGTTTTATCAGCATACGCAGATGATATCATTGTTTTTATTAGAGACCAAAAACATACAGACATTTTAGTTAACATTGTGAGGGAGTTTAGTTCAGCATCGGCAGCGAGGGTGAATTGGAAGAAAAGTGAGGCCCTCGCTGTCGCTGAGTGGAGTGGCGGTCTCCCAGTTCTTCCCCAGAACATGACATGGAAAAAAGATGGGCTAAAGTACCTGGGTGTGTTCTTGGGAAACACAAATATAGTCCTGAAGAACTGGGAGGACGTCATAGGAAACATAGAGGAAAAGCTGTCCAAGTGGAAGTGGCTGCTCCCTCAGATGTCTTTTAAAGGTAGAGTGTTGGTTTTAAACAACCTTGTGGCATCCCAACTGTGGCACCGTCTTACCTGTGTAGACCCTCCCTCAGGCTTACTAACCCAGATACAAAAGAAATTGGTTGATTTTTTTGGGAGGGTCTGCACTGGGTGCCACAGGGGGTGCTGTTTTTATCTAGAGAGGAGGGGGGACAGGGCCTTATCCACCTGGCCAGCCGAACAGCCACTTCTAGGATACAGTTTTTACAGAGGTATCTGACCGGCCCGGCTGATTTGGTGTGGAGAGATGTGAGCAGTTGCATTCTCCGACGCATGAGTAACCTGGGGCTGGATGCTGCTCTGTTTTTAACTGATTTAAATATTTTAAAGTTAAGTGGGTCACCTCCTTTTTATCAGGGTGTTTTTAAATCTTGGGCCCTTTTTAACCATAACAGGTGTCCAAAGACTGACTCTCTGTACTGGTTGTTCAGGGAGCCTCTGATTCACAAAGCCAGGTTGGACGTCAGCAGCAGCGAAACACCTGGCCTGACGGTGGCTCTGTGCAGATCCAAGACCCTGTGCCTTCAGCAGTTGGTGGATGCAGTGGGGCCGGAGCTGAGCGAGCTCTCTGCTGGGTCTCTGCTGGGTCTGCACTCTGTCCGGGTGGCCGAGAGGATCCTGCAACTCTGGAGCCAGATCCTCTCCCCTGATGACAAAATACGTTTAAGGAGCTACGGACAGAGAAGAGCCAAGCCGGACCCAGCAGACCCCATCCCGGAGATCTACCTGAGCCCAGGGCTCGGAGAACTGACCGGCCCCCTGCTCAAGGTCGCAAACCAAGAACAAATGACTATCCACAAAGCTGACAAGAAAACACTATACATGAACATTGTAAAGACGACCAACATAAATGTGCTGAAGGACATGGCCTCCACGGTGTGGAGCACCAGACTGGGTGCAGGAAGCGGACCAGGCCCACGGCGGAGGGTTTTATACAAATCTCCCATTAAAAAACGTACTGCCAACCTCCAGTGGATAATTTGACACGGTGCCATCGCCTGTAATTATTTTATATTTATATTATTATTATTATTAATCATGCTGTTTTTAACAAGTGTCCATTTTGTGGTTTTAGTGAGACTGTTTTCCATGTTTTTACAGAGTGCAAGAGACTCACGGGTTTCTTCTCTCTTTTAACATTGGTTTTTAGTCCTTTTAGTATAGCTTTTACCGAGAGTGTTTTTATCATGGGGGCTCCATACAAGAAAACAAATAAAGAAAAGTGGCAGCTCCTGAATTACCTCTCTGGCGAAGCAAAAATGGCCATTTATTTAAGCAGGAGAAACAGTGTTGAAAATAAGAAAGAGGAAGAGGAAAAAGCGATCTGGCTGTGTAACATCAGAGCCAGACTCTGGTTGGAGCATCGTTTTTATAAGCACATTGGGGACTTGGACGCTTTTAAACAGCGTTGGTGCTATGATGACATTGTGTGTTCTCTTATCAAAGAAGATTTGCACTTTGCACAAGTTTTTAAGACATAGGTTTTTAATGTATTATTTCAAGTGATTTGTTTTTTTATTGCACAATGAAGCATTTTTATTTGAAGAATGTATAATTGATCGTATGTAAATAAAGTGTTTTTGCAAAAGTCTTCTTCTTCTTCTTCTTCTTCTTCTATGTATTAACAACTTTACTCTAAGTCCCTCTCATAGAAATCCTGCTGAATACACAGACAAACAGCTGAGGGAGGGGATTCAGCTATCTAGTGACTGTATATGGAGTTCAACGTAAAGCCAGCCCAGATTTTCGATATTACGTCATGACCGCAGAAAATCTGAATCAGCTCCGCTCTACCGCCGTTTTTTTAGATGTGGGTACGGAGGAAAAGAGAGAAGGTCATATTTTTGGAGACTTTGTGTGTCTCCACACATATTTATGTATAAAAGACATAAAAAAGTAACACTTGCATAATAGGTGACCTTTAGGAAAGGATGGACCTTTAACGAAACAACATTATAGCATCCGTGAACTTGCAACTTGGTTAATATTGTAATGGCCTTTTAAGAAATAAATGATTGGATGGCTATTATACCATTTGATTAAATTTTTTGTTAGTTTATTTAACGTGGACATGTTCTTATCAAATCATCCCTGGAAATTAATGAATTTGTCTTTAAATACTTCTCAATGGAATGTTACCAATATTTATATTTTAATATATTATGTATTAAATGGATTGCTAAATAGGCTGAAACGTTCAACAAACATTTACATGTTAATGTTCTTGCATATTATTGATGATGGGTGAACAAATTAGTAATGACATGAATGGTTGGTACATCATCTGTAAGCACAAACGTTACAGGATGAAAATGTTTTATCCTATTAAACCCCTTCAGTGTTAGTATATTGTTAGACAGGTAGAAGCTAATAATTCCTTCAGTTCTCTCAGACTGGATATAGAGCAGGTAAAGAGTTTCATACTTGGACACAGCAGTGAAGGCCAGCTCCACGTTCACTCCTGTCTTGGCACTAGTCTCCATGAAAGGAACGGAGTACTCCTGGAGAAGCAGAGGAGCATGGTGTCAGCATCACTGAGTCGGAACAGTGTGAGTGAATAGCCGCGTCCACACCGGAGTACTTTTCCCCGTACTTTTCCCCTTTAGTTCCGTTAGTACCCCTTATGTTGCGTTCACACCAAAAAGAGTACTTAGTGCTGGGAACTTTAACCCCCATTTTTAGTGCCTGCTAAAGAGGTGGTACTATCCTGGGGGGGAAAAGTGCCCCAGTTCTGATTGGCTGGTCGAATTGCAAACCACGCCCCGTAAAACTCTGAAAAGTTTTGTGAAGCCGCCATTGTATTTGTGGTATTAGCATTATTAGCATTAGCATTAGCCACGCACACCAACGGAGAGAGAATAACTTATGGCAACACAAAAAAAAACATGGGAGCGGTGGAGTGATGAGGAGGTGTCGGCGTTCTGGCGATTTACTCGGAAGCCAGTCCCCAACTCCGGGGACTTCCGGTCGGGGACTCTGGGTGGCAGTATACGCCGTGAAGTTGTTTGCAGCCTGCCAGTAAACCGACGAAGTGACGTCAGCGGCTCATTTGCTTAATCTTCCCTCAGGGAAAAGTATTCCGGTGTGAACGCGATTGGTACTTAGTGCCCTGGGGTAATAAGTGCTGGGGCACTAAGTGCCGGCACTAAGTACTGCAAAGTACGCGGTGTGAACGCGGCTATAGAATGAATGAAACACTCACTCTGGCCAGCCTCTCTCCTTCTTCCCTCCTCATGGCTCTGTCGCTGCTCATGTCAGCCTGTCAGACACAATGCAGGGTTAAAACAGCACATCTTATTTATAAAACAACCCCTGCAGCCTGTCATATATTAAAACAGCATTTTTATTTTACTTTTTGTTGCAGGTTTTGAAAATATGGCTGCAGTAGGATTTTGTTGCATGCTACCGTTTCAAACTTGGAATGTTTATTTTTTTTTTAAACAAACCGTCTTCTCTGTGGAGTTTTCTTATAAACCATAGTAATAAATAATAGATCCTCATTATACAAAAAGATTTACAAAAACATGTTTTTGACAGCTGCCCTACATCTGCAACTGAATGAAAGGAGAAACTGTTATAAAAGCAGTCCATACAGAGGATATAATGGACCTGTGGCAAGCTATTAACACTACACCACACAGAGCAGCACAGAGGAACAGGCCTCAGCACAGAACCAGAGTTATGGGAGGAAAATATCCCATTGCAATTAACACATACCATTGGAAATACCAATGCCATGCACAGAACAGTGACCGTTAGCGGGCTAGCTCAGTATGTTTCTATGTTCAATACACAGTGCTGAGCGCCATTCTCTTTTTGAACGAATGAGCAGTCCAAGGGCAACTTGCTTGGGAACCAGTTCAAGTACCAGAATGGGCCAATTATGGAGTGTAAGCTGGTTCCTAGAGAGGTGCAAATTCACAGGAGCAAGGTAACGGATCCACACACTGACCTAGAATCAAATACCTTATTAAGTCTTTACAGCATACGTGGAAAAAGTTGTCTGCACAGCCAACAGACACAAAGCAATATTAGCTATTAAGGAAGTTTAGTTTCTGTCGATCTCATCAAAATTACAATAGTGGTTCAAGAGGTGGAAGTACTCAGATCTTGTACCGAAGTAAAAGTAGAAGTAAGAGAGTGCAAAAATACTCACTGACAAGTAAAAGTCCTGCATTCAAAATGTTACTTAATTACAAAAGTATTAGCATGAAAATGAAATTGGGGATTGCAAGCAGAAGCCTCCATGTGGCGCATCCCGGGCAATGCTGACAACAGACACTGTACCACAGTGACGGTACGTCCACACGGCAGCGTCGCGTTGAAGCTTGCCGGTGGGCGTATCTGGCATGCGACCAACAACCAATCACATTAATCTCCCACCCCGGACACACAAGCATGCGGTTTGATTGGCTGGCGCTTCCGTCAACGCTTGAAAAGTTGAACTTTTCTCAACTTTCGAAGCGAGCAACGGAGGTAAAGTGAGGCGACGGAACCACAATGCAGTTCGGCAAAGCGTAACGTCACCCCATTCAAAGTGAATGGGAAGCGTCTCCGTTGAAGCATGCAACGCTGCTGTGTGGACGTACCGTGAATGTCTGAAGTAGCCAATTCTGCAACCACTGACCATCTGTATGCAAGAGACCCACCTGGGTCTGACCGGCCAAGCCGACCAGGTATGAAACTTGTAGCCGAGATACGTCTTTTTCACAAACTTGGATACTCAAAGGTAAGGACTCAAATGCACGACCCGGTGGAGGGGGCTTGGAGGTGGGAACGAGTGTGCTCTCATGCACGGCCTTGATCTTGCTGACATGGAAGATGGGATGTATTCTCATAGTCATGGGGAGTCGTAGGCGCACAGATACAGGGTTGATGACCTTAGATACCGGGAATGGACCCACAAACCTCGGAGCCAATTTCTTGGAGGCGACATGAAGCGGTAGGTCCTTGGTAGAAAGCCAAACCTTCTGACCCGGTTTGTAGAGGGGACCGGCCCTGCGGTGGACATCTGCTACAGCCTTCACCCGAGCCGAACTTCTGAGAAGTAACTGGCGAGCACCTGCCCAGGTTCGGCGACAGTGTCTGATCATGGCATGCACTGATGGAACCGTTACTTCTCCTTCGTTGGCTGAAAACAGCGGAGGCTGGTGGCCATTGGCACAATGGAAAGGAGAGAAACCTGTGGCCACCGTGGGAAGAGTATTGTGGGCAAACGCGACCCATGTGAGGTGGTCGCTCCAGGTGGACTGGTTCTGGGAGACGAGACAACGTAGCGTAGTCTCCAGTTCCTGGTTCAGACGCTCCGACTGTCCATTTGATTGAGGATGATAACCTGAAGACAAGCTGACAATGGCGCCTATGAGCCTGCAAAACTCCTTCCAGAAGGTGGAAATGAATTGTGGACCCCTGTCGGAAACAATGTCATTAGGGAAACCATGGATCCTAAATATCTGGTTCATCATGACCTCTGCGGTACCCTTGACAGAGGGAAGCTTGGTTAGGGGAAGGAAATGAACCATCTTGGAGAACCACCACTGTCAGGACAGTAGTTTTGCCTCTGGATCATGGGAGTCCTGTCACAAAGTCCATGGAAATGTGTGACCAGGGACGTTGGGGAACCGGCAACGGCTGAAGCAAGCCCATCTTGACCTGGGACGAGGTTTTATTCCGAGAGCACACAGGGCAAGCCGCTACATACTCCGCCACATCCTTCTTTATGGCTGGCCACCAGAACCGCTGCTTGATCCCGAACATGGTCCTCTTTACACCAGGGTGGCACGAGAGCACAGACGTTTGGGCCCAGTGGATGACCTTGGAGTGGAGAGACACAGGGACAAACAACAGGTTGTTTGGACACTCGCTAGGTGCCGGGTTCAAAACATTAGCCTGTTTTACATCCGACTCTACTTGCCAGGAAAACGCTCCGACCACACGGTTTAGTGGAAGGATGATCTTGGGCTCTATGGCAAGTGGTTCTGGGTCGTAGAGGCGAGACAAGGCATCAGGTTTTTGATTCTGAGATCCGGGATGAAAAGAGAGTGTGAAGTGGAACCTACTAAAAAATAGTGTCCACCTTGTTACGCCCAGGTCTAGGGGAACCTAGGCGCAGCACAAAATGCACTCTCCCCCACTCTTCCCACTCCCAAGAACACGGACACTGAGTCAGAGAAAGCGTTTGGTAAATTTATTTACCAAAAATTATACAAAAATAGGAGTAACAAAACCAACAGAAAAGAAACAAACCTTAGAACTCAAAATCTTACCTAACCGAGAAAATAAATATACAGGCTTCTTACCTACACTAACTTAAACAGGAGAAAATTATCAATGCAAAAAGGGAAGAGAAAACAAAAAGGTTTTGTACTCCTGAGAACATACATCTGTCTTTCAAAGACAGGTAAGGTATAAATGGCCCGCAGCCAGAGGAGAAGGACAACGATATCAAGGTGTGAACACAGCACCATAGAACATAATCTCAGAATAAGCACCGCGTTGGGAGTAGGAGAAGTTGAGTCAGTGAGAGCGGCCGAGGAACTGCACGGCTGTAGCTTAATATGCTCCCGTCTCCTCAGGTGGACCAATCAGCATGCAGGAGGTAGCTAATCAGCTAACGGGCACCACCTGCTAGCTCACACACACACACAGACACAGGAGGAGGGAAAAATGCACACACAAATGACCTAACGACCCAGGGTCGTAACACCCCCCCAACTAAAAATCAAACATTTCCCCCTAAATAAATGTTTGACTCAGATATATGGTTTAAAAAATATATAATATATATATATATATTAGGGCCGGGACTTTAACGTGTTAATTAAGATTAATTCATTACACAAAAATTAACGCGTTAAAAAAATGTACGCATTTTATTCGCACTTATCTTTGCACCGTGGAACGTTTCTCACTGGATGAGTTTCAGGGGTACCGATTATACTGGAGCACCAACTAACGTTCATGACTTCAAACAACAACAAACCACAGTGAACAATAGTCAAACATGAACGAACAAGCTGATGAGACCGCTTTGGTTGGCCCCGTGGATGGGACATTTTGTTTTAAAAAACGGACGGATGGAAGCATCGATAAGAGCACGGTTGTTTGCAAATTATTCAAAAAGGAATTTGCATATCACCGCAGCACATCAAGCCTCAAGTATCACCTCAATGCAAAACCTATAGCAGCTAGCGTGGAAGCTAGCGTGGACGTTAGCCCGACTCGGAGTACAAGGACCCACACCCAATTCGCGTTGATCAAACAGTGGCCTATGCAACAGAGAGATTTTATTTTTCATCAGGATATTGGAAGAATAGGAGGGATTGAGGTCAATCACTGGCACTTTTTTATTTTATTTTAAATGGTACAGTACACTTTATGTTGAACTATTTATTATGTTATTGGCGCAACTGGCACTTTATGTTGAACTGTTTATTGTTTTGGCCAAGGTTATTGAGAGAGTTGGACTGAAATGTATTAGATTTTTTAAATCAACTGTTGGTAAATCAACAAAGTCTGTTATGGCCTCTGAAGCAACAGAGAGATGTTTTCTAATAGTCAGGGTTTCCAATGTTCTGAATGTACTTGAAAGTATTGTGTTATACTTAAAAAACAAAGTGTTATAGTTTACAGATGGTCTACCTACCTATAGGCTACCTGAATCTCTGAAATGTACTATATTCCTAAATATGCTATTGCTACACTTTATGGCAAAAATTGCACTTTTCTGTTGGTGGAAGTGCCACCTTGAAAAAAATAAACAATGTTTTGTTGCTCAAGCTTATGTATTCAGTCATTATTCAATGGTATACTAAAATCCATGTGAAAAAATTGCTTCTCACTGTTGTCAGGTCAAATATTTATATGTGATTAAAAATGCGATTAATTGCGATTAATTAATTACAAAGCCTGTAATTAATTAGATTAATTTTTTTAATCGAGTCCCGGCCCTAATATATATATATTCTAAAGACGGACTCTTTAAGGACTAACGGACTCATAAAGACTCTAAAGGACTTCAACAGACTCCAACGGACTCTAACGGACTCCAACGGACTCCAACGGACTCGAAGGACCCTAACGGACACTGAAGGACTCTGAAGGAATCTGAAGGACTGTGAAGGACTCCGAAGGACTGTGACGGACGCTGAAGGCATGGTGGCCTGAACACCTCATCAATTGCGCTATTCTCCACGTTCGTTGCAACGTTTCTTAAGGAGCGCGGTTTGGTTTGGATCAAATCTATAGGGGACGATGTTTCTGTACCCTTCTTTTGCTCCTTCCTTTTTAGAATAGGACAGGTGACGATGAGGGTCCTTGCTCACGGCAGTAATAGCACTCCCTTTTCTCAGCTGTTTTGGTGTTACCACAGGGAGGAGATTTTACCCTTCCGTCACCTGCCCCAGGATCACGGTGAACTGGAAGATAACAAACATTTATATGAGTTATTACAAATTCATCTGCCAGTACCACGGCAGCAGCAAGCGACGCAACTTTCTGCTCATTCAGATAAGTGACCATTTGATCTGACAGCTGATTTTTAAATTCTTCCAAAATAATGAGCTCACGCATGTCCTCTATGGATGTGATTTTGCTGGCTCGACACCACCTATCAAAAAGGCCACCTTTTCCTCTCGCAAACTCTACATAGGTCTGGTTGACATTTTTCTTACCATTCCTAAATTTTTGTCTGTATGTCTCTGGTACCAATTCATACGCTCGAAGGACCGTGGCTTTCACAACATCATAATCGAGGCTCTCCTCAATAGTCAGGGCATTACAGACTTCCTGAGCCTTACCCACCAATTTGCAATGCAACAACAGAGGCCACACTCTCTTTGGCCACTGCAGCATAATAGCGATGCGTTCAAAATTATTAAAGTATGTATCCACCTCTGACTCCCTGAAAGGTGGAACTAATGTTATCTGCCTACTCACATCAAAACTGTCATGGGGATTTGTGTGTGTGATCTATGGGTAGGTGTTGGACTGGATGGTAGAGCAACTCCCCGCTCTATCTGCAGAACTTTTACCCTTAGGTGCATGGCTTCTACCTCCAACTCCTTGTGTCTCAGCTCTACCTCAAATACACCCTTCTCGACTAGTTCTGCACACAAGACGTCTTTTAACTCTTGTTTTTTTGTTTTTGTAGGCACAAACACATCATAAAACTGTGCAATTAACACTAAATCTGCTACTGTGAAGTCATCTAGTCTCTCAATGGAAGAGTCCGTAGTAAACAATTCCAATTGACTCTCCATTGTAAATTCCAACCAGAAAACTGTCAACCAGAGACCTAGAATGTGCAAGAAGAGGAAATAGCCATGCTTACCCGACACGATGAAAAGAACGGAAGGACCGGACGGACGAGCCTGGCGAGAGTTAAGGCGTTTAGCTATTTTTTTAAATATTGAAGTTAAAAGCATCAATCTGGTGCACTTTGAGAGCAACATTAAGAGATCTATGGATAGCCTAAATCTCTCAACATCCATATGAAACACAACTGTAAGCAGATGTTCTTTTTCTTTATGTATATTTTACAAATTGCTCCCCTTTCAAACTGTATTCTTGTTTTACTGCCATATATTATTTCATAACTGTTTTTCCTTTATTCTCTTGTTTTTTTTAATAACGATAATGATCATATGAAGGTGTGCCGCGGAAATAATCTTTTGAATAATTTGTGACCAAACCGTTTGAGACCCACTGAGATCTAAACACTCAGAGAGTCCTTTATCTCACCTGAGTCTCTCAGTCTGACAGGAGAGGACTCTCCTCCAGCTTGTTGTGGAACAAACAGCTCCTTATGTCCGTTAGTGCAGCTAGCTAACCAGATGCTAACAACACGATCCCTGCTGGCACCTCTCTCTCTCTCTCTCTCTCTCTCTCTCTCTCACACACACACACACACACACACACACACACACACACACACACACACACACACACACACACACACACACACACACACACACACACACACACACACACACACACACACACACACACACACACACACACACACACACACACACACACACACACACACACACACACACACACACACAGAGCCGAGCTTGAATGACACAAGCACACTTTTATTTCCATGCAACTCTCTGATTGGTCTAGTGTCTTGCCTCTGTTGCATTCACTGAACACGGGAAATTAAAATCCTGCCGTCCTATAGTGTCATGATGAGGTACAAGTAAAGCACGGTTAATGTATTATATTATTGAGATAGAATTGTCCGGGGCTACAGAAAAAACATTCGGGGCAGGCCAAAATATTATTTTACCAACAATGTGGAATTTATTGGCTACATATTACACAGATTATGCACAGCGGGAGCAGCAATAACCGTCAAATAATAATTCAGACAGGGGAGCTCTTGCCTGCCGCTAGGGGGTGCATGGGACTTAGTGTCTGGTGAGAAAATCAAAATGTCATTGAGATACACAAACACAGAAACATTCAAAAACTCCCGCAAAACCTCATTCACAAAACCCTGAAACACAGCCGGTGCATTACACAGTCCAAAAGGCATTACAAGATACTCATAGTGGCCACTCTGTGTGTTGACTCCTGTCTTCTACTCATCCCCCTTCCTTATTCTAACCAAGTGATAAGCATTTCTTAAATCCAACTTGGTGAATATCTTGGCAGTCTGAAGTAGCAGAGGACATGAGTGGCAGAGGATAGCGGTTATTTACCGTAATGTCATTAAGAGGACTGTAGTCCATACTTGCCAACCTTTAGACCTCAGAAATCGGGAGCATTTCAAAATGCAGGGGGGGGGGGTGCTAGTGGATTATGTTAGATTAACATTAACATGCTTATTGTAGTTGTAAGTGCACTGACTTGCGGCCTGTAGCACCGTCCTTGATGGAGCATATGTGTGGGCTGGACCTGTATTTTACAGGAAAGGAGTGAGCAGTTGTCAGTTCTTGTTCTGTTTTCTGTGAATATCTGCCTCACCCTCTCAGACTTTGAGTTGCGCGCGCTACTAAAGAGACGTGTTACCATGGAAACCAAACAATGGTGAAGCTGTATTAAAGTCCGAGTGGAAACAGTCGTGTGTAAATCTGATTTTGTCAGAAATCGGGAGAAATGCGGGAGAAATATGACCCCGGGAGGAAACCGGGAGAGGGCAATGAAATCGGGAGTCTCCCGCGAAAATCGGGAGGGTTGACAAGTATGCTGTAGTCTATGCAGGGTCTCAGGGTGCATTCACACCTAATAGTCCGCTCTCTGGTGCGCACCAGACAACAGTTTGTTACATTGTTTCATTTTTCAGAAGGTTCGGTTTGCGTTCACACGGGCAAAATCAAACGGACAATAAACTTTAAACACAAGTCATGTGCTCGGAAATGCTGTTCAACCATTGGTCAGACATTAAGGGGGTGAAAACGCAAATCCCGGCAATTTCTAGCGGAGCCTCCGCCATGGAGCATCGGCACTTTCGGCAGGTTATTCTCATGTTGTTGTTAATCTGGAGATCAACAGACACTAGCGGCCCGGCATATGATTATATAATCAGACAACGTCCGTTAAAAAACATTATTACATGGCTTTGTTGAATACTCGATTCTGATTGGTCAATTCAGAACACGTGACACGTTGTTAATCCAGAACAGACAGACCGCTGTCAAGGATTTATTGACCGTTGTTAAGGACGCTCACATCTGCAAAAAGAAGTCCGTTCGATTTAACTGTATACAGTTTGGCTGAAAAGCAAACTGCATGCAGTTTGCAAGCAACGATATTTTCAAATATGTAATCAAAAAGCTCCTCAAAAATGCTATCGAAGCAGTTCCTGTCATTGCTACGTTAGTTCAAACAGTAACAACGGACAATTTTTCTTAGCGGATGCATGTCAATTTAAATTAGTACATACAACAATTTTTTAAATCAATAAAATCATTTTCTAAATCCACAAAAGCATTTCAATTAATATTGGGAGTCAAGTCGTTACTTTGTTGAGAATGTGGCCATGTAAAAAGCGGGATAATGTGCCGCGACTCGGTCATTATGGGGAAAAGAACACCTTCATGCCGATCTAGATCCCTCCGCTTCGTTGATGAAGGTATCTGCGTTCTTGTGACACGTAAATACTGCGCTTCCTATGTTTTGGTGCGGACTGCGTTCACACCAGCAATGAACTGCTCCAGAGTTCGCAAGCAAGCGCTCCGAGACCACCTATTTTAGCGGACCAGAGTCCGGTTGTTTAGTTCACTTAAGAGGTCTCGGACTGTGTTCACACCAACACAAATTAACCGCACCAAGCGGCTAGACGCACCAGGGTTCGATTCAACCGGACTATACAAGGCAGGTGTGAACGCACCCTCAGAGAACCGTCTTTTTTTCCTACGAAGAAAACTCCCGCTCCAGCTGGGGAAGATGAAGGGCGGATAATCCCTGATTTGAGAGAAGAGGAAACCTACTCATCCATTGCCACTCTCTCGGGCCTTGAGATTGAATACAGTCTTCCCTTGGGAATGGGAGCCCCCGGTAGGAGATCAATGGGGCAATCAAAAGATCGGTGAGGAGGTAGTGACATGGCTTTCGATTTGTTAAAGGCTTCCTTTAAATCGTGGTAACAAGGAGATATTTTCTGTAGATCAGGATAGTCAGGGTGATCTATAATGATCTTATCAGGTTCTATTGGTGCATTAACAGAGCGTGAATGTTTACACCTGTTAATACAATCCTCTCCCCACTCCTTAATTTTCCCTGAGCGCCAGTCAATGTGTGGGTTGTGAATTTTTAACCACGGAAAACCCCAAATAATCGGGTGCTGAGCAGATTCAAAAATGTGAAACTGCATAACTTCTGTATGGTCCTTATTGACAGTGATCCGAATAGGCTCAGTGCAGTGGGCAACAGTGAACAAAAGACGACCGTCTAAAGCACTGGCGTTAATAGGATGAGATAGCGGAACAGTATTTACTTTTAGCTGTTTGACTATGCCCCAGTGCATAAGACTTTCGTCAGCCCCTGAGTCTATAAGCACTCCCTGGTCAATGGCCTGATTGTTAATAGGAGGGAAGTCTGTGGGAAGCTTGCTCACCAGCGCCCTCCTCTTGGCTGGTGAGATCGGTCTTTTCCCGGACATGAGGCGAGTTGGTGATCCGACTGGCCACAGTAGAAACAGCAACCCTCCCGAAGGCAGCGCTGCCTCTCCTCCAAAGAAAGCCTGGTCCTACCCAACTGCATGGGTTCGTCTGAGTCAGGCGAAGGAGCTGTCCTCTGACGGTCCGAAGCCGCGGGCAGGAAAACTTCCCCCGGCGGAGCGGCTCTCAGATGAAAGCCCTGGAAACTGGGATGTCCGTCACGGGTACGGCGGCGTTCTCTCTCCCTCTCCTGAAGTCGGTTCTCGATCCGGATGGATACAGCAATGACAGAGACTCCAGGTCTCGTGGCACCTCCAGAGGAGCCAGCTGGTCCTTTATTGGATCCGAAAGTCCAGTCAGGAAAGCGTCATGAAGAGCCCGAACATTCCACCCGCTGTCTGCTGCTGCCGTGCGAAACTCAATGGCATAATCAACCACCTGACGGTTGTGCTGGCACATCTGAAGAAGCCTTCTGCTGGCCTCTGTAGCAGGTGACGAGTGGTCAAAAATGCGACTCATAGTGTCTGTGAAGTCGGCTAATGAGTAACATAGTTCAGTGTCTCTGGACCATTCTGCAGTAGCCCAGGCTGCTGCTCTTCCCGTTAAATGGGACACAATAAATGCCACTTTACCATGGTCTGATGAGAAAGCCCCTGGGGTGTGCTGGAAATGCAGATCGCACTGTTCACAAGTTTGTGAAGTTCTACCTTTATTCTCCATAACTTCTTGCGCAGGACAACCCAGGCAAACACACAGAGGGCCATCTCAGTTGTTGATGTGGAGCCACTGCCAGGTCTAGGAAGAATTGCAGCCAACAACTCCACAAGAGAGGCCTTCAGAATTAGGGAGGTCTTCACATCATACTTCAATGCAGAGGGAACGGTCCCACTATTGAGCAACATTTCTATCCCAACACCAGATTTAGGTCACCAATTCATATAATTGTTTCTGTTAAATCCATGAATTATTGTTGTGTGAGGAAGTGCCACCATCTGCTTTTTAAATGACTTTATGATTATAGGCAAAGCATATATAGAAGTACATTTTGACTTTAAATTGAATGAAATTGTGAAAATATGCAGTCCCTTATATTTCTACAAAGGATTATATGTAGCACACTGCTACTAGGAACACTCTGTTACAAGTAAAGTTAGTTACTTTACACTACTGTGCACAATACAATCACCTTAATTACGTTATTAATTATGTGATGACCATAAAGAAACCTAAAGAAAAGTATGTGATGGCGAAAGAATAAAGGAACATTAAACAACGTGTTATTTTGATATTTGAATACAAAATTATAATCTAAATGTATATACAGTAGATTACATTATAAAAAGCCTGGTTTGTTCCCTTCAAAGATTGTCAACCCATGGCAGGTAATCTATTCAAATTCCAAATTTAGCACAACTGTGCTTGCTTCAGAAATTAATTTATGAATTTCAAACTTCACAAAGTTCTTCTGCTGCGTTGGCAGCCTTTGAAGAGAAGGAAGCAGGCTTTTGAGGAAAAGTTCATCCTCTGTTAGTGGAGTGCTAACAGTGGCAGGCAGAGCAATGGATCCCCGCACTGACCTACCACCTAAGTGAAGGAAGAAGTATGCTGTTGTGATTGGGCATTTTAACTCCCACCACACAATGTGGGGCTATGATTCTACCAACAGTGATGGTGAACTAGTCGAAAGCTGGATTGAAAACCCATGCATGCAGCTAGATCTGATTCACAATGCCAAACTCCCCAAATCCTTCTACAGCTGCCTCTGGAGAAGAGGATACAACCCTGACCTGTGTTTTGTGACCGATCTCAGTCACGATCAACCATGCTATAACAAAGTCGGAAGTTCCCTTTCAACGCCGCTTCAACCTCAAGAAGGTAAAATGAGCCGAGCATAGCGAGGGGATGGAAAAAGCACTACTAGGCATTGAACCCACACCATCAATCCACATTCATTCCAGGTAACCAACAGAACATGTCAATACCAACCAAGCCCTTCACCTTGGAAGAGCTTGAAGCAGGACTTTGCACTATGAACCTGGGAAAAGCAGTGGGTCCTGACAACATCCTGACCGAATTGATCCCTCACCTACTCCCAGCCGCAAAACAATGGCTTATGAAAATGTACAACGCATGCCTCCAGACCATTCCAGCCATATGGAAGAAAGCTACCGTCATTGCCCTACTAAGAAATAGAGTCGACCCTGGAACGAGGCCTCTCAGATATGTCTGCTTACTATCTTGAAAACCACCCACGCCCAATCCTTGAGAAAACTCAAATGTGTAGCTTTATGTCAAATACAGAGAGGCTAAACAGGAGCTTGACGTAAACTGGGAAGAATGCTTGAAAACCACCAGCACCCAGTCTCTCTGGGACTAACGTTAGATCGTATCCTTAGTTTCAAACAACACATCCAAAAGACGAGAGGCAAGTTCTCCACCAGGAACAAACTCCTACAACAACTAACAAACTCAAAGTGGGGGGCCCACCCACCCAAGTAGTGGACTATATCAACGCTCTGAATGTGGGTATGGACCAGGCCTCAATGAAACGCCTGCAGTTAGTCCAAAACGCAGCTGCACATCTTCTGACTGGCCACAAAAAGCTAACCCAATTCTGGCCTCACTACACTGGCTTCCAATTGGGTTCCGAATTGATTTTAAACTCCTTTTATTTGTTTTCAAAGCCCTAAATGGGCTAGCTCCTGCCTATGTAGCCGAACTCCTCCATCACTACACCCCAGCCAGAGCTTTAAGGTCTGCTGACCAGCTGTTGCTGATAGTGCCCAAGACTCAACTAACCCAGGCTCAAAACCTGAGGGCACCGAGCCTTCGCAGCAGCTGGTTCCAGGCTCTGGAATAGTCTGCCCCTCCATGTGAGGTCGGCCCAGACCCTAGGGGTTTTTAGATCCTCACTAAAGACTCACTTCTTCTCCCTGGCCTTCTAGTCAGAGCGGAGCATGACGCCTGACTATTCCCTGGGTTTTTGTTTTTTATATTTCTTTTATTGTGATTGTAGTAATGTGTTTTTATTACATGTACAGCACTTTGGCTCGACCGAAAATCGCTTTTAAATGTGCTATATAAATAAAACTTGATTTGATTTGATTTGAAGTACAGTGCATACATCGGCACTAGCTCTGTGCTTCTCCACTGCTGAATATGCCTGCCCAGTATGGAGCAGATCTAGTCGTGCACATAAACTAGACCCTATCCTCAAGGAGACATGCAGGATTGTGACTGGGTGTATCAAAACAACCCCCGTAAACTGCCTGTATGTATTCTTCTGGAATCGACCCCCCTGACATCCGCAGAGCAATCATCACCAAAGTCGAGCGCACAGAGCAGGCCAATGACAACCAGTCCCCACTTCACGAGCACCCTGCTGCCCAGAAACGCCTTAAATCCAGAAGCAGTTTTCTGGACAGCACTGAAGTACTGGAGACCAAAGGACGTTGCAACGTGTCCAGTAAGAAATGGAAAACAACATCTTCCGATTCATGTGTGTGTGGCGAATCACAAACAATAGAGCACATCATGAGATGCAGCCGAGCCCCACAATGTAACGGCGATGACCTGGGCGAACCAAATGCTGCTGCGCTCGCCTGCGCCAACCACTAGAAAGAAGTGATATACTGTAGAAGATGGCTGGATACAAGGAAGAAGCATGAAAATATATTAAGTAGTACCAAAAGTGAAAGTACACATCTTGCAGATTGGCTAATATATAATATATGATTCGATTTTAATTATGGATTGTTAAGTATTACTTTGTAATAGCACCCTTACTCCATGTTTAATGGTATTTCCCTTTGTGACGTCATAAGCAAGTGCGGAGCGCTATATGTCTTGTTGTTGATTACGCAGCACTGCCATGCTGGTTCAATGACCCTGAATAAATGGATGAGAGAAGAACAATGACTGCCCATACTTTATTAGTTTAACAGGTTATGGGCCCAGGCAAAGTTGGACTCATGCTAGTTTTCCGGAAGAAGTTTAACGTGAAGTATTACACGGGACTTCTACAAACTATGTGGACCAATAAGTAAAGAAGTGGCGGGAGATATTACACGCAACGTATAACGTGAGAACCCAATGCTAACAAGCTAGTTTAGCAAGCTAATCGCCAGAGGCGCGGGAAGGTATTTTGAGTGGGGGTGCTGAGGTGCTGGACTCCAGTGAACACACACGGGCACTATAGAGAATGCACAAAAAAACTCCCCACACGCAAACACACAGTAAACCCGCGACTGTTACAATGAAGGCTCGATAATCAGCTCACGGCATATAGGCAGGGGTAAAGTGCTATTTTTTACGAGTGGGGAGCGGACCTCACCTCCTCTAGGGGGGTCCGGGGGGATGCTCCCCCGGGAAGATTTTTTTAAAATATTGAAGATAAAAGCATCAATCTGGTGCACTTTGAGAGCAACATGAAGAGATCTATGGATACATCTCTCAACACCCAGATGAAACACAACTGAAAGCAGATGTTCTTTTTCTTTATGGATATTTTACAAATCACTTCCCTTTCAAACTGTATTCTTGTTTTACTGCCATATAGTATTTCATAACTGTTTTTCCTTTATTCTCTTATGTTTTTTATAACTATAATGATCATATGAAGGTGTGCCGCGGAAATAATCTTTTGAATATTTTTTGACCAAACCGTTTGAGACCCACTGAGATAACTTAGACTAAAGTGAACTATCTAAACTCTCAGAGAGTCCTTTAGCTCACCTGAGCCTCTCAGTCTGAGAGGAGAGCTCTCCTCCAGCTTGTTGTGGAACAAACAGCTCCGTATGTCCGTTAGTGCAGCTAGCTAACCAGATGCTAACAACACAGTCCCTGCTGCTGGCACCGGTCCCTCTCTCTCTCCCCCTCTCTCTCTCTCCCCCTCTCTCTCTCTCCCCCTCTCTCTCTCTCCCCCTCTCTCACACACACTAAATGCGCTATTTCCGCACACACACAGAGCCGCGAGCTTGAATGACACAAGCACACTTTTATTTCCATGCAACTCTCTGATTGGTCTGGTGTCTTGCCTCTGTTGCATTCACTGAACACGGGAAATTACAGCCCTGCCGTCCTTTCTAGTGTCTTGATGAGGTTCACGTAAAGCACGGTTAATGTATTATATTATTGAGGTAGAATTGTCCGGGGCTACAGAAAAAACATTCGGGGCAGGCCAAAATATTATTTTACCAACAATGTGGAATTTAACCGTCAAATAATAATTCAGACAGGGGAGCTCCGCACCCCCTGCCTGCCGCTAGGGGGTGCTGCAGCGCCCTCAGCACCCCCCTTCCCGCGCCCATGCTAATCGCTGTGCTAACAAGATGGCAAGCAGAGCAACGGGAGTTTTCACGCCACAGTTTTTGTTCGATGGAACCGACGATAAGTATGACCTTTGGGAAACAAGATTCTTAGGCTGCCTGCATATCCTGTAATTAAAAGAAACTATTCTCCATGAACCCACTGGAAATAGTCCTGAACAGCTAGCAGAAGACAGGAAAAATAATGCTGATTGCTATGCTGAGCTAATAAGACTGATAGATGATAAAAGCCTATCACTGATAAGACACAATGCCGCTGATGATGGCAGGAAGTCTCTAAGAATATTGAAAGAACATTATTCTGGAAAAAGTAAACCACGGATAATAAACCTCGACACGTCGTTGACCAAGCTACACATGACAAACAGCGAAAGTGTTACCGACTACCTTATACGGGCGGAGAACATTATCACGGCTTTGAGGGAAACAGGTGAGACCATGAGCGACGGACTCATAATCGCCATGATAATAGGAGGACTACCAGACACCTTTAAGCCACTGACTGTTCATGTAACGCGGAATGAAGATAACGTTACATTCATAGACTTTAAAAGGAGACTGCGTGCATATGAAGAGGCAGTACAATTTAAGATAAAAGAAACCACAGATAACGTGATGAAAACTAATGTTAGACAAGGCAGAGGCCCCGGCAGGATGTCTGCTAACAATAGAAAAGAAGAAGATGCTAACGTTATATGCTACAAATGTGGAATAAGAGGGCATAAGGCAAGAACATGTTACAGAAAAGTGTGGTGTGGTTACTGCAAAAATAACACACACAAAGAATCCCTGTGCAAGAAAAAAGGGGGTCAAGATGGTGTCATGTGATGGCCCCAGAGCCTGGGGCCTGTGAGTGTGTGAATGTTGCAGGTCCTGCGATGGGGTGGAGCTGAAGAGGCCAATCAGTGTGATCGGGGACACCTGGCCGGAGGTGCTATTTAAGCCCAGCTGTGAGTCACAGGGCGGTCATGACTCTCTCCAAGCCTGCTACGGAAGGACTCCCACCGTGATCCTTTCCCCTCGTCCGTCCTCTCCTTTTTTTGGTGTTGCGAAATAAAGTGCCCTGTTTTTTTTTGGAAACTTTGAGCGTCTCTCCACATTTTTCTGTTGTGGCCAACGGGCCGGTCGTAATAACTGGGGGCTCGTCTATCGTGAGTAGGAACCGGGAGTTAGTTGGGTTGGTGTGGCGTTAGCTGTACCTGTGTTAGCCTTTGTTCATGGCTAATTGGTAGCCTGAGTTTATTTATGGGGAGAAGCTGGGAGCACGTATCGCTCATATGACTGTTAGGTGACATGTTGGGGATTCCCTCGGATGACAGTGACGTATGTGGCCTTATATGGTGTTGTATATGCACACTAGGGGTGCCTAGGCGTTATTTTGGAACGCGTATGGTCCCGGGTTTGGGTGTATTGATGAGGTTTGTTTTTGTCCGGTAGCTGTGATCTGTTCTCTTACATATTCGCTGAAACATAGGAGGTAGTGGTCCCGCCTCTGTATACAATACCTGTAGGAGTGTTTCCCCTGGTAGGTTCAAGAGGCGTTTCCTCTTTGGGTTTCGTCTGGGGGGGCCTTGATAGTGTTGGGGTACGGCGGTAAGAGCTTCACTTTCCCTTTTCCCTAAACTTGCTCGGGAGCACTTCCTTGGTTCAGGGGGGTTGCCGGTTAACTGGTCGCCTCTCTCGGTCCAGCGGGCTTTAAGTGCATAAATACCCACCGCTACACCTCATGAAGACTAGGGGGGGAGTTATCAAGTAAGTTTGTGGTTAGGAAGTCAGCTGTGGGGCTGTTCATACCTACTGTGTGCACAGGTGGGCTAATAAATTGCATTTCCTCTCTAAGAAATTGCAGCGTTCATCGTATAAAATTGAGGATATTGTAACGGGTCAGAGTGCCGTGTTGAATTTTGAGCAGCAGAAGGAGTTGCTCAAATTACGCATAGAGTTGGAGACGGAAAATGAGTTGGCCGTGGAGAAGATGCGACAGGGCATTGAGCTGGTAAGAGCGGTGTCCTTGGAGATATTGAGGCAGGAAACTGAGCAGGCTAAGTTGGAGTTTCAGAGGGAGAAACTGAAATTAATTAGAGAGGGCAAAGTAGCGGCTGATGTCCTGTTTCCTGATAATCCAGCTAGTCAAAGCGGGGCCCCAGGGAGGTCAGTGGATGACTTAAATGATTTGAAGTTGGCTCCCAGGTTTAATGAGAAGGATCCGGAAAAAGATTTTTCAACGTTTGAGCGTCTCGCAGGTGTAAGGGGGTGGTCTGAGGCCACTCGCGTGTTATTGTTACAGTGTGTGTTAACCGGGAGGACTCAGGAGGCTTATTCATCTTTCAGTGGGAGTGACTATTTGCACTATGATTTAGTTAAATCTGCCGTTCTCAAGGCTTACGAGCTGGTGCCTGAAGCTTATCGTCAGCTGTTTAGGAATTGGAAGAGAGGTGATAAATCTCACCTCGAGTTTGCTCGGGATATTTCCACCCATTTCGATCGCTGGTGTGCGGCAACTGACGTTGATTCTCACGGGGCGTTGAGGGATTTAGTTATTTTGGAGCAATTAAAAAATTCTGTACCGGAGCACATTGCAGTGTATATCAGTGAGCACGCAGTCAGGACAGCTGCTGAAGCTGCTGCGTTAGCAGATGACTATGTTTTGACACACGTTGGTGGAGGTGCTGCCATACAAGGCAGTCACGGTGGAAATTCCTCGGGTATGGGAGCGTGGTCTGGTCGTCCAGTGAGACCTGCTGGGCAAGACAGTGGGTATGTACGTTGTGCACGTGAGCCTGACAATGTGTCTCATTACTGTCATGAGCAAGGGCACTGGAGAAAAGACTGCTATGCATTTAGGGCTAAAGCTGAGCAGGAAGGGACAAGTGGTAGTCCCAGGCCAGCAATGTTCGTGGCACCTGTCGCTGAGCAGGTGACTGGGCGTTTAGACAGTGAGTTGAGACCGCAGGGATCTAGCTCAGAACTGCAGTCTTATTTGCCTTTCATGACTGAAGGTTTTGTTTCTCTGGTGGGGAGCGATAAGAAGGTGCGGGTGAAGATATTACGCGACACCGGATCATTTGATTCGTTCATTTTAGCATCTGCCTTACCGTTCTCAGAGGACACATACATGGGGTTGTTCATTCCGACACTTGGTATGGGGTTAAATGTTCTTCAGGTGCCTCTCCATAAAATGATGCTGGTTTCAGATCTGTTCAAGGGTGAGGTGGCGGTTGGCGTGCGGCCGGCTCTGCCCGTAGATGGGGTGACCATGGTGCTGGGTAATGACATAGCGGGGAGTCGGGTGTGGGCTGATGGGGAACCTCCTGCTATCGTGGCGCCAGTGTCCCGGGTTAGCAGTGGTAAGCCTGATGAGTTTACAGCGTGCGCTACGACACGTGCAATGAAGCGCGTGCAGACGGGGAAAATCAGTAACACCCCACAGCGGCATTGTATGCCATGTGTTGATGTTCCCTGGTCTGGTTCTCACGGTGAGTCTCTGAAGAGTCGGATGGAGGGTGTTCTTCCTGGTGCGGGGGTGAAGGGTCGTGCTTTTGGGTGTTCGTTTCGGGAACATTTTCGGATGGGATACTGGGTACCTTAGTGGGAGCATTTTGCCGGTGAACCTCTTTACCAAGTTGGGGTGCATTCCAGGTTCCGTTATATGGCGAAAAAGAGAAGAAGAAAAAACGTAACACACTAGTTAGCCTAGCTGAACTAGTCGTTGATTAGTAGCTCAGTGCCGTGTTAGTGTGTTTAGGTAGCCGATGCCTTCCAGTGTTTTTCAGTGTCTTTCTTCTCGTTTGTGTAGGTGACATAAGAGTGTTTGATTTGGGGTGCCAGGGTTCCGATGGGGGACCCTGACTTTATGGGGGGGGGGGGGGCTGTGACGGGGCCTGTGAGTGTGTGAATGTTGCAGGTCCTGCGATAGGGTGGAGCTGAAGAGGCCAATCAGTGTGATCGGGGACACCTGGCCGGAGGTGCTATTTAAGCCCAGCTGTCCGGAGTCACAGGGTGGTCATGACTCTCTCCAAGCCTGCTGCGGAAGGACTCCCACCGTGATCCTTTCCCCTCATCCATCCTCTCCTGTTTTTGGTGTTGCCAAATAAAATGCCGTGTTTTTTTTTGGAAACTTTGAGCGTCTCTCCACGTTTTTCTGTTGTGGCCATAACAGTAACATAACAGTATGAACAGTAAGAACAGTAAGAAAAGTAACAGTATCATAACAGTAAGAAAACAGTATCATAACAGTATCATAACAGTAAAAAAAGTGAAAGAGGAGGAAAACAGCGAACAAGACCAATTCTTCAAGGCAAAGCACACGAAGAGCGGGAGACCTCCAGACAACGTAGAGATGAGAGGTATCATGGTGGACGCTGGAGCAACATCCCACATCGTGAACGATATTAAAAAGTTTGACAGCTTTGAGGACTCATTCCTTTCAGGGACACATTCAGTGGAGTTAGCTGACGGGACCAAATGCAGCGGAATAGCACAACGTAGAGGAACAGCGATCGTGCATCTGATAGGCGACATTGGAGGAGGGCACAGAGCACAGCTACGGGATGCACTGTACATACCTTCATACCCACATGACATCTTCTCTATGGCAAGACCAGCAAATGGAGGAGCGACAATCACCTTCAAGAAAGGAGAAAGCCACATGGTTGCCAAGGACAGTAGCAGGTTTGACATCCACGAGAGTGGATATTTGTATTACTTGCCAACTGTTAAAGAAAATGTTGAAAAATGTAAAGGGTGTCATGATATGCAAACTTGGCATGAAATGTTGGGTCATTGCAACTATGAAGATGTACAGAAATTACAAAGTGTAGTGACAGGCATGGAGATAAAAGGAACAGCAGTTAAGCCTAGTCAGTTATGTGATGTGTGTACACAAGGAAAAATCACACAGACTAGAAATAGGGAGCCAGACAGAAAGGCTGAGAAACCCTTAGAGCTAGTACATACTGATTTAACTGGTCCCATGTCAACACTGAGCAGAGAAGGCCACAGATATGCACAGTCATTTACAGATGACTATTCAGGCACCGTGATGGTATATTTTCTGAAGTCAAAAAGTGATACAGTGCAGGCCACAGAAAGGTTCTTGGCAGACATAGCACCTTATGGAGAAGTCAAGTGTATTCGTTCAGACAACGGCACTGAGTTTACAAGCCGAGACTTTCAGGCACTCTTAACTAAAAACAGGATTAGACACGACACGTCTGCACCCTATTCACCACACCAAAATGGTACAGCAGAGAGAAGCTGGCGAACTCTCTATGATATGAGCAGATGCCTACTGATAGAGAGTGGGTTACCAGACAAGCTATGGAACTACGCTATGCAGACTGCAGCTTTTTTAAGGAACAGGTGCTACTGCAGGCGCACAAAGAAAACGCCATATGAGTTGTTCACAGGCAAAGAACCAAATGTATCCAAACTGCAAACATTTGGTACAACATGCTTTGCTTACAAGCAAGAAAAAGGGAAGCTAGACTCTAGATGTGAGCAAGGGGTTTTCATTGGCTATGATAAAAACAGCCCAGCTTATCTGGTGTATTACCCAGAAACAGAGAGGTTGCAAAAGCACAGGTTGGTGAAATTCACAACCAAAAGCGCAAAAGAAAAGGAAACACAAACATCTGAATCACACATAGAATGTGGTCATGAGGATGCACACTCCAGGTCCATAGGCAATGATATAAATGTAGAAAATGTATCAAGTCATGGTATTCAGATGTGTGTGCCTGAGGATTTACTTGAAGAGACTGAATGTACACAGCCGAGTAAAGCCACAGAGACTGACCAAAAGGTATCCACAGAGAAACAAAAGGAGACCAACTCATCTACGGGATTTTGAGACTGAGGATGCAGAGGACAAAGCACAAACATGCATGGACTTTTGCTACACAGCAGTCTGTGATATCCCTCAAACCTACAATGATGCCATAGTGTCAGCAAAGTCAAGGCAGTGGAAGAATGCCATGGACGAGGAGATGTGATCTCTGGAGGAGAACGAGACCTTCCACCTCACCCAGTTGCCACCAGGTAAAAAGGCAGTGGGGGGAAGATGGGTCTATGCACTCAAAAGTGACATTGATGGATCAGATAAATACAAGGCAAGATTTGTAGCAAAAGGCTACAGTCAAAAACCAGGAACAGACTACAAAGAGACATTTTCTCTCACAGCTGATATGACAAGTGTAAGAGTACTCGTGCAGAAAGCAGCACAAGAGGGACTCATTTTACACCAGATGGACGTTAAGACAGCCTATTTGCATGCACCCATTGATTGTGAAATCTATATGGAGCAACCAGAAGGCTATGAAGAAAAGTCAAGAACCGGGGAAAACCTAGTTTGTAAGTTGCAAAAGTCTCTCTATGGCCTTAAGCAGTCAGGTAGAAACTGGAATGCTACGTTACACACATGTCTGAGTGAGAACGGTTTCATACAGAATCCAGCTGATCATTGTGAGTATACAAGAGAGACACATGATGAAAAGGTAATCATGATTGTATGGTTGACGATCTGATCAGCAGCAAGCAACAAAAATGTACTGGAAGGTGTAAAGATTATGCTTTCTGACAGGTTTAAAATGAAGGACCTGGGAAAGTTGAAACATTTCCTGGGAATTGATTTTTACCAAACAGAAGTTGAAGTTAAAATGTCTCAAAATAAATATATAGGCAAAATCCTAGAGAGATTTGAAATGCAGGATTGCAAGGCCAGGGGGACCCCATGTGAGCCAAAACTTGAACAAACAGTTGATTCTGAAAAATTGACAGACCCAACTAAATATAGAGAGGCAGTGGGAAGTTTTAATTTACTTGTCCACATGTACTAGACCAGATATAGGTTTTGTGGTCAGTAAACTATCTCAGCACTTGGCTGAACCAACAGAGGAACATTGGAACACAGTAAAACATGTGTTCAGATATCTAAAAGGCACAACAGAACAGAAGTTATGCTTTAAGAGAAATGACAGAGAGGCACTAGGTCTAAAAGTGTACTGTGATGCTGACTGGGCATCAGATGCAACAGACAGGCGTAGCACATAAGGATATAGTGTCAGTCTAAGTAAAGGAAGCTCTCTGATCTCATGGAAAACAAAGAAACAACCAACAGTGGCATTATCCACCTGTGAGGCAGAATACATGTCTTTAGCTTCAGCTATACAAGAATGTATCTATTTAGATCAGCTACTCAAAGGTATAGACGCATACCAGTATGCACAAACAAAGGTGTACGAGGACAACCAAGGTACTATAGCCCTTGCGAAAAACCCAGTAAACAGGCAAAGGAGCAAACACATTGATATTAAGTACCATTTCATTCGGGAAACTGTAAATAACGGAAAGTTAACTTTGGAGTACTGCCCTACTGAGTTAATGATTGCTGATGTCATGACCAAGCCAGCTACAAAGCTAAAACTAAAGAGGTTTGCTCAAGACATGTTTGGCACTTAAAAGTGCAGGAGTGTATTCACATTGTTAAGGCAAAAGAGAAGCCTGATTATATATTTTTGTTTTCATGTAACCAATAGAGTTAAGGTTGAGTGGGAGTGTTAAGTATTACTTTGTAATAGCACCCTCACTCCATGTTTAATGGTACGTCCCACTGTGCACCCTTACGGCCCGTCCACACTACAGCTTCGACAGCTTCAAAAATGGTTTCCAACGCGTCTGCCCATTCACTTTGAATGGGGTGATGTCACGTTGCCTCGCTTTTCGCCGAACTGAATTGTGGGGTAGCAGAGCGGAGCTTTCCTGGCGTTTCAGGCTGCAAAAGTTGAACAATGTTCAACTTCTGAAGCCGGAGACGCCGGAGTAGCCAGCGTCAGCCAATCAAATCCCGTTTATGCAAATCTGACAGTTCAAGCGCTAGCCAATCAAACCGCGTGCAAGCTGGGAGAGCCAGACCGCAGTTCATTTCCTCATATTGCAAACGAGAAATTACGGTAGCAAATCACCCGGTTCTTTACGACCAGAACTATTTACTGGGATACAAACCGGAGGAACCAGGCATGGAGGGAGGTGGCAGAGACAGTGGGTGAAACTGGTAGGTTTTCACCTGTTTGGGGAGTTTATATATATATATATATTGCTCGCATAAAATCCCCGGGGTTTTTTGCTTTGTATGCCGGGGGCGGGACATTCATGTGATTGGTTGTTGGTCGCGGTGCTCGAATAAAATCCCCAAGCTTCAGACACGCCCAGCTCCAGGCTTTTTTTGAAGCTATAGTGTGGACGGTCCGTTACTCCATGTTTAATGGTATGTCCCATTGTGACGTCATAAGCATTGTTGTTGATTACGCAGCACTGAGTACTGCCATGCTGGTTCAATGACCCTGAATAAATGGATGAGAGAAGAACAATGACTGTGCATACTTTATTAGTTTAACATGGATGCTTTCATATGTGAATCAAAGCTGGTAAAGGTGCAAATAGTTTGAATGACTTTGTATGCAGGGTAGCTTATGAATTTACTCCAGGTGTAAATAAAGTCTGATTTAAGTAAATGTAGGAGAAAAAGTACACAATTGACCTCTGAATTGTAGTGGGGTAGGATTAAAAAGTAACAACAATTTAAAATACTCAAGTAAAGTCTCTCAAATGTTTACTTAGGTACAGTACTTAGTTACTTTACACCACTGATTGATTCTAATCAGATTTTCACCAAATCCTGAGAAAGATCTGTGTCTTTAGCTGAAAAGATCTGTGTCTTTAGCTGAAATGTGTTCCTTAGTTCCCAAAGCTTACTAACAGTCTGCTGCTGTACAAAGAAATGTTTTGGATATAAACTTTAATAAAAAGCCACAGCATTCAGTCAGGTTTCACTACAGATCACATCCATTTCTATTTTCTCAAGACTTCTTCGTTAATGAGCCTCTCAAACAAGTGCTTCTTACCTTGTTGCCAAGCAACATGATGACTACATCACTTAGTGCATACTCATGGATCTCTGTTAGCCACGCCTGAAAAAAGAGAGACACACACACATGAATACACACACAGTCCAAAAAAACAGAAAACTTGGAAAAAAAACTAAAAACTTGGAAAGCAAGTTAACACATACACACACACGCATGCACACACACACACACACACACACACACACACACACACACACACACACACACACACACACACACACACACACACACACACACACACACACACACACACACACACACACACACACACACACACACACACACACACACACACACACACGCACCCTTATGTTGTCAAAGGAGGTTCTGTTGCTGATGTCGTAGAGCAGGAGCAGAGCTTTGGAGCAGGATGAATGACACGTGGTTATATTCTGCAGGTCACAGTAACATGAGTAAAGTAGATCTGACAATCACATGTAGGTTATGGTTTTGTATCTGCCTTACCGTGAGCATCTCTGTAATATGCATGTGTCACACTTCTGAACCTCTCCTGTCCTGCGGTGTCCCAAATCTGAAATAAAAAAAGAAACTGACAGTTTGGCCTGGTTCCACTTGGCTGACTCAAGAGGAAACTTGCCTGTGCTTTAGAAGGAAGATCCGAATGTGAAAGCACATTTCACTAGAGCTGATATATAACTGACCTGTAGCTTGACCTTTACATCGTCAACAGTCACCACTTTATTCTGGTAGAAGCAGAAAGAGATTTCATGTTAGAATGAGCTGAAGACTTGATTTTAGTTAATCACCTCACACACAAAAAAACAACCAAGGAAAACCTTGGATAGATTTTTCTTTAATTTGTCGGGCTTCTACCTCCACTCCACTCAAACAAAGATTACTTAAAAGAACCAGAGTGTGATAGGCTCTCTGGTTTGACCACTTTTACATCTAAAAAGAGCGGGCTGGCCAAGGAAGAGGCCCCCAGCAGACCTGTAGAAGGACTCTGACCTGTACATCATCAAATTCCAAATTGCAGGCACCAGGGCCAAGTTCCCTGTCTGCTCACACACACAGTCCTAAAGGGCCAGGCTCATCACAGCAGTTTAGCTGCTGACCGGCAGGCTGCCCTACACTCTGCTGGAGGCAGTCTTAAGGGCAATAAAATAGACAAGGAAAAAAAATATGTCTATGTGGGGGCCTCACAAGGTTAATGGGGAACTCTGCTGTTGACCTTTTGTTTTTTTAATTCAAAATGACATGGTAAAGAAGAGAAGGCAGATTTTTTTGTTTTGTTATCTCCATGGCTTGGTGGCAGCAGAGGAAAGTGAGTGTGTTCTTGTGTGATTTGGGCAGTGTTGGGACTAACGTGTTACTGTAACGCAACTACTTTTGCGGTAACTAATAGCGTTACTAGTTACACATTCCCATTACATAACGCCGTTATAGTTACTGTGATTTGGATGGGCGCGTTACTGCGTTACATTATGTGTTGGAACTGAACCGAATCGCCTTGCGGATGTAACTTACAGGGGAATACAGCGATGTCCTCTCACAGCACCATGGAACAGTGAAAGTAACCAGAGAGGAGTGATGATTGGTTAATGCAGGGTAACATTTCAGGGTACTGTAAGCCAATCAGAGACAGAGTTGGGCGGGTCTTGCCTTATGGGGAAAATGCACACACACGAACACTTGCTAATGCTAACACACACACACACACACACACACACACACACACACACACACACACACACACACACACACACACACACACACACACACACACACACACACACACACAGCAACACTCACCACCAGCACACACACACACAATGGCAGATGCAAGTATCAGCGAGAGCAGCAGCGCATTTACAACTTGGAGATATAATCACTATTTTCAATTTGTGGGGATAAAGGACGCAAAACATATTACGGTCAAATGTAAACTGTGTGCAGGACAGAAAGCGTTGTCCACATCGAATAGCAGCAATGCCAATCTCCTGAAGCACCTAACTAATGTACATAACATGGGGCTATAAAACTAGTCGCCAAAGACCCCACCGTCTCAACAACCGGCAGTGACCCAGATGGAGCAACACCATCTAAGCAGCCAAAAAACAATTCTTTCAAATCGCCACATGTCACCCAGAGTCAACTAAATAGATTGCCAGGTATGTTGTTGAGGACATGCTGCTCATATTTGTATTGTTATTATTTTTAAAGTAAAGTAAATTGTTACTAGTTACTTTTATAATTTACTAACTAATAAAGTAACTAGTTACTTTTTGAGAGCAGTAACTATAACTATTACTAGTTACTTTTTAAAAGTAACTTGCCCAACATTGGACTTGGGTGACCTGAGACTTCAACATGTGATTTCTGCTGTGTAGTTACAATACGAGAATGTCCTGTTTGTTAAATATAAACACACACACACGCATGCATGCATGCACTCACTCACTCACTCACTCACACACACACACACACACACACACACACACACACACACACACACACACACACACACACACACACACACACACACACACACACACACACACACACACACACACACACACACACACACACACACCGTGAATCCAATGCCCACTGTAGCAGAGAAGGAGCCTGGGATGAATTTCCCCTGATCAAACTGCACCAGCAGAGAAGTCTTCCCCACTCCACTGTCTCCCACCAGGATGGTCTGCAGGAAAAGCAAAGAAATGTATCACAATTAGAATCAAACTTGAACATCCATTTCGGGCTTATCCCACACCATCATTTTATAATTGTTGGTTGTAAGTCAGCCTCTGTTTCACCGTGAACATGTCTCCTTCAAGCTTTCCATAACATTTCCTTTATGAGAGCTGGCAGTGTCTGCTACAGTGTGACTCGCAAACTACAGGAGATCATTGTGAAGACATGAAAAGAATAAAGGCAACATACAAGTCAGTCACCAGGGCCTGCAGACAATAATTCCCCTTCTTTAGGCACACACACACACACAAACACACACACACACACACACACACACACACACACACACACACACACACACACACACACACACACACACACACACGCACGCACAGACACATACACACACTTTTTACTGTATGAAGAAAAAGTAAAAAACAGTCATAAGTTCTAAAGTGTCAATAAATGGTCTAAAGGCTTTATGAATGATAGAGGTTGAGAGGATTAGGTGGACACAGCCTTTGATCTCAGCTTTTAGAGGAATTTTTAGAAACTCTCAGAAGTGGGTCACATCTCAGTTGAGGATAAAATATGGAAGCTGTATCAACAAACATGCATCCTCTGAAGTACCATATCCATTTTATTGAGGCATGGCCACAATGTCCACTTATATTTACTCTGCAGAGAGCAGAGAATAGATTAAGAATAATTATGTTTAGTCTGTGCTTGAGGTAAGCACCTTTGTAAGGTTAGCCTGGGTTAAAACTTTGTTGAGAACTCATTAAAAAATGCGGCAAAATCACTTTTTTGACATACTTAAAAATAAGCCAAATGTTTTATAGTTATTAACTCTCAGGTTTTAATGTTAAAAGTCAAATAGTAGCACACAAGATTGCCACAGAGTGCAAGTTGTGACACATTTGAAAAACTTTTATTTTCACCTGTTAGCACACAATATGATGCCGTTAGTAAAGCCAACGTTCCTTTCATGCTCAGGAAGTAATGCTCATTAACTGTCAGGTAGTAGGCTATGCTCACAGGTCATGCTAACGTTTGCTGCCTTAGAGGAAATATACACGGATTAATACACTCCTTACACTTTTTTTCTTTGGAAAGGGAAGAAAACGGCATCAGCCTCCAGAAGCGTTTAATGCCAAGTATCACTCTTACAACAGCCACATGTGCAGAATAATTTCTTAGGTTAAGCTAACGCCGGTCAACCGTCACTGCATATAACACACTGGGGCCATGATAAAAGGCTCATCATCATTATGAATCTCATAAAAACAGAACCCGGGATGCAGCGAAGCTAGGTAGACGCTAGCCCAGGGGCTCTCCATCCTAATTCAATTTAAAACCTTTAAAAACACCCGAACCCACTTTTAATTTGGTCGGACGAATGCAGCACGGACTTGACATCAGGGAACAAACAACAACATTGGGCCATGTCGGCCAATGTCGGCATGTAATCTACAGTTCATTCATCTGGCAATCCTGGCAGATTCTCTCTAACACAAAAAAGGGACAAAAACGAAAAAAGGAGAATATTGGGCTATTGGCTCTGCTGTGTCTTTTGCTATCGAGAGATATCCCAACCCAGTCTCATGGCATTTCGTGTTATAGTCACGACATTTAATCTATTGATTCGTGTTCACCAACACGATTTCCCCTTTTTTTCGTGTCACAAAGAGCGATTTTAAAAGCAATGTATTTCTATCGGTAGTATGTTTCGTGCCTGCAGCATGTCTTTTTGTCCGTTCGGGTCTTGGAAGACCGGAAGCGGTAGGGTTCATAAAAATATTTTCTTATTCAATATCAAGCCACGATTATTTTTATTTTAAGTCGTATAATGTCAGACTTTTTTTGTCGTCTGTGAGGAAAAGAAATGGGGCTCAGAGCCTCAGAATACTGAAATCTGTATTTTCTTAAATCTTTTTTTCCTTCTAATTTGTTATTCTTTTCTAAATAACACACTGTTATTTACTCACCAATAACACACAATTATCCTTGTTTTTATTTATTTGTTTAATTCCATAATCTCTGGCTTTTTTGGCGTCCGTCAAGAACTGAATTTCAAAATAAAAATAAACGGAAACAGACGTAGGCCTATAAGGGATATTTCAAGCATCATTGCGATACACAGCTACTGAACTGATTGTGATGCATGTAGGGATATGGTGTTAATGCCATATCAAATCCGAAAAACATTTCTGAGTTTAGGATGGCCGAAGACACTACACTACCCATAATCCCCAGCTATCGTTTAGGACTACTGTCCCCGTGATTAATCTTCAAGCTCTGAGATGGGATGTTGCGCCAAGGTTATGCCGAGCGTCAAACAGCTGTTTGAAATTGAACGAAACAACGCCAGACTATCCAAAACTGGAATCGAACGCCCCCCCAGAACTACACATGCTAGCTATTGTGTTTGGCAAAATGTTCTATGGGACGTCTCTACTGAACGTTTTCGTTTTTCCCACAATTAGAAGTTGCCAGTATTAAACACATTGGTGTTATCAAATGTAAAACATATAATTGATAAAATGGTGAAAATCGCTTGTGTCCATAATGTGCAGCATTAATATCTACCCACATGACAGCTCATTGTTACTTTGTAATTCTACTCCACTACAATTCAGAGGTTAATCTGGTATTTTTACTCCACTATATTGATTTGAGTTACTTTGCAGATTCTGATTGATGATGTGAAATATAAACAACCCTTAAATCAGACTTTAGTTACACCTGAGTAAAATTCAGGGAAGGTGATTGTCAAGTGCCAACAATCAGGAGAGATATTTGATAGTTGGTGCTTGAGAAGACTAAACATTTATCTGCAATTGACATGAATGGAAACGAGTAATAAAGTATATTCATCACTCGTTATTCTCTACTAATAGTTAATTAAAGACTGTATAATGGCTATTTTGCATATCCCTTTCAAGATTTCAAGATTTTCTAAAGTTTATTGACATATCATATGCACAACTATGGTGTAGTTATGCAATGAATGAAAAACTTGGGTCGCAGCTGAGGTTCTTCAACAGTGCATTACAAGACATGATCTATCAATATGTGTGTATACCTCCACCATTAAATCAGTAATATCTTTAAAAACTACAAGTCCTTTTATATCAGCTGTGAACCGTTATGGTGTAAATATAACCTATCTACGAATTAGATAAAATGTAAAAGTCAGCCGAATTAGTGTTGATACTGCAAGGAGACGTATTGTGTCAAAAGAAATTGGAGATGTTGTTTAATTGTTGATATATTTATGATCCACGTCAAGTATTCAGTTTCGGCAGCAGTTCTTCCAGTTTTTCCAAAGGTCTTCTCATCAGGGCTCTATAAATAAAGAACTACGGCAGATCTGTAATATGTAATGCAGCCGAACCGTGTATTACAATGCCGTTATGTGATGACTTTCAAAGAGAAAAGCAAAAACACTCGGAATAAGGTATTATTTTCTTTAAAAAAAAAGGTTTTCGGATTTGATATGGCATGAACACCATATCCCTACATGCATTGCGGCTGAAACATCCAATCAGCAAGCTTAAACCATAGCTGAGGATCTTGGGTAATCAGTTCAGTGGCTGTGTATGCTCGAAATGTCCTACGTCTGTTTCCGGTTATTTTTATTTTGAAATTCAGTTCCTGACGGACGCCAAAAAAGCCAGAGACTATGGAATCAAACAAATAAATAAAAACAAGGATAATTGTGTGTTATTGGTGAGTAAATAACAGTGTGTTATTTAGAAAAGAATAACAAATTAGAAGGAAAAAAAGATAAAAAAAATACAGATTTCAGTATTCTGAGGCTCTGAGTACCATTTATTTTCCTCATAGACGACAAAAAAAGACAAACATTATACGATTTAAAATAAAAACAATAATCGTGGCTTGATATTGAGTAAGAACATGTTTTTATGAACCCCACAGCTTCCGGTCTTCCAAGACCTGAACGGACAAAAAGACGTGCTGCATGTTAGGTTTCCCGAGAAGTGAGTGGAGATGAGAACCCGCTATGCAAGCACTAAAACTGAGACAGTGGTGAAGTGTAAAAAAAAAGAAGCTTTATTTTGTCCACGACACTGACAAGGAGTTGACGAAGAGCACGTAGAGGGAAGACGTGGAGCTGGGCTGACCAGGAGGGGAGGCTGGACGTGGCAGGCAGAGCGGCTGGAGTATGTGGATCTGGAACAGGAAAAACAAGCAGGATTAGGAAATCATTTCCTTTAACAAGGACCATCAAAAAGTCACTAGGAAAAAACACTAGTAGGCCTGGACGATAGTTTACCACTGAAGAATAAACTAAGGACTGGCGAAGTCTGAGGATGGGAACCAGGGTTTTAAGCAGGTGCAGGTTCACACCAGTGGCAATCAGTGAGATGAGCAGCAGCTGCGGAGGTGAGTCGTCGGGAATCGGAATGTAGGTAGCCACGCCCAGCCAGGAAGACAGACACACAGATAAACAGACAAAACAAACACAGACAGGGGAAAAAGAAGGAGGAAGTACTGCAGATCCTCAAAGTACACCCCCCCCCCCCCCTCAACGGGAGCCTCCTGGCGACCACCAGGCTTGTCTGGATGAGCCCTGTGAAAGGCCCTTATCATCACAGGGACCAGGACTCGGGACCGAGGGATCCAGCATCGCCCCTCGAGGCCGTAACCCTCCCAGTCCACCAGATACTGTAAGCCCCTGCCCCGGCGCCTGACGCCCATGAGACGGTGCACCGTGTAGGCAGGATGGTCATCAATGATACGGGGGAGAGGAGGGGGAACGGTTGGAGGGCTCAGGTCACTGGTGTGAACAGGCTTAATCTGGGAGACATGAAAGGTGGGATGGATTCTCAATGTTCTGGGAAGCTTCAGCCGGACTGCAGAGGAGTTAATAATCCTTTGAATGGAGAAGGGACCAATAAAGCGTGGGGACAGCTTCTTCGACTCAGAGAGGAGAGGAATGTTCCTGGAAGATAACCAGACAGACTGACTTGGGACGTAAGGAGGGGCAGTTTGTCTGTGGCAGTTGGCTGACCGTTGGTTCCGAGCTGAAGTCAGGAGGAGAGCAGAGCGAGTGTCTCTCCAGATCTTCTGACAGCGACGAACATGCTGCTGGACCGAGGGGACTGCTAGTTCTCTTTCCTCTTCAGGGAACAGGGGCGGCTGGTACCCTAAAGAGGCCTCAAACGGGGAGAGACCAGTAGCAGAACAGGTTAGGGCATTATGAGAGTACTCAACCCAGGGAAGATGGGTGCTCCAGGTAGAGGGGTTATGGTCAACGATGCAGTGGAGGGCTGATTCCAGGTCCTGGTTGGTTCGCTCAGTTTGACAGTTTGACTGGGGATGATATCCGGATGTTAAACTGACAGAAGCTCCCAGGGATTGACAGAACTCCTTCCACACTCGAGAGGTGAATTGAGGATCGCGGTCAGAGACTATGTCAGAAGGGATTCCATGTAGCCGGAAAACGTAATGTAACGACGAAATGTACAGAGAGGATTTGGGAGGTCTCCAGGGCTGAAGGGAGCTTAGGAAGAGCTACAAAGTTGGCAGACTTAGAGAACCTGTCAACAATGGTGAGAATTGTGGTGTTACCCTGGGAGGGAGGCAGGCCGGTAACAAAGTCCAAGGCGATGTGTGACCAGGGACGACTAGGGATGGGTAGAGGCTGGAGCAATCCTGCAGGTGTTTGGTGGGAGGACTTACTCCTAGCACACGTGGGACAGGAAGAAACAAACTCCTGAGTGTCCTTGTTGACAGTTGGCCACCAGAAGTGTCTCTTAAGAAAGGAACGTGTGTGGTTTACTCCGGGATGGATAGAGAACCGGGAACTGTGGACCCACTGTAGGAGCTTGGAGCGAGCAGCATCGGGAACAAACTGACGGTTCAGAGGACCGTTACCCGGGTCTGGTTGCTCTCTCAACGCCTCCTGGATGGTGTTATCAATCTCCCAAGAGAGGGCGCCTACAACACAACTCTTGGGCAGGATTGAAACAGCAGAGGACTTGGGAGAGTCAGGCGAGTACAGTCTGGATAGAGCATCGGGCTTTGCATTCCGGGAACCTGGACGGTATGTGAGACTAAAGTTAAAACAACTAAAAAAGAGAGCCCATCTAGCCTGTCGGGAGTTCAGCTGTTTCGCTGACTGGATGTAGGCGAGATTCTTGTGGTCTATCCAGACCAGGAATGACTGCTTGCTGCCCTCGAGCCAGTGTCTCCACTCTTCTAACGCCAACTTTACTCCCAGAAGCTCCCTGTTTCCAACATCATAATTGCGCTCAGCAGGAGAGAGGCGGCGTGAAAAGAAGGCACAAGGATGGAGGATGTTATTAGAACCAGCTGTTTGCGACAAGACAGCTCCCACCCCAGTGTCTGATGCATCAACCTCCATAACAAACTGCTTCTCAGGGTCTGGCTGGATGAGGATGGGAGCAGAGGTGAACAGGGACTTGAGTTTGCGAAAAGCCTCATTAGCTTCAGGGGTCCAGAAGAACTTAATGTTGACAGAGGTGAGTCTTGAGAGGGGTGCAGCAACCTTACTGAAGTTCCTGATGAAGCGGCGGTAAAAGTTGGCGAAGCCCAGAAACCTCTGAAGCTCCCTCCTCGTAGTAGGGGCTGGCAACTCCACCACAGCCTCGATCCTTCGAGGATCTGCCTCCACTCTGCCTTGCCTGATGATATAGCCCAGGAAGCTGATCCGGTTCTGGTGGAACTCACACTTCTCAGCCTTGACATAGAGCTTGTTCTTCAGCAGTCTCTGAAGAACCTGGCGGACATGGTTCTCGTGTTCCTCCTCGTTCTTGGAGAAAATCAGGATGTCGTCTATGTACACAAAGACAAAGCGGTTAAGAAAATCACGCAGGACATCGTTGACAAGAGCCTGACATACTGCTGGAGCGTTAGTGAGACCAAAAGGCATGACTAGGTACTCAAAAGGACCTAAGGGAGTGTTGAAAGCCGTCTTCCATTAATCCCCTTGACAGATACGGATCAGGTGATAGGCGTTCCTAAGGTCAAGCTTGGTGAACAGGGTTGCCTCTTGGAGAGGTTCAAAAGCAGAGGTGAGAAGGGGTAAAGGGTACTTGTTCTTAACAGTGATGTTGTTTAACCCATGAAAGTCAATGCAAGGTCGCAGTGACTTATCCTTCTTGCCAACGAAGAAGAACGCGGCACCCACGGGGGAGGAGGAAGGACGAGTAATCCCAGCAGCCACTGAGTCAGTGATATATAGCTCCATAGCCTCTTTCTCAGGACGGGACAGGTTGTAGAGGCGGCTGGTGGGTAGAGGAGCCCCAGGAAACAGATCTATGGAGCAGTCGTAGGGCCGGTGAGGAGGAAGGGAGAGAGCCCTCTCCTTGCTGAAGACCAACCTCAGGTCGTGGTAGGTCGTAGGGACTCCAGTTAAGTCTACAGAAGCAGCAGAGCAGAAGGCAGGGTTTGGGGAGACAGAGACAGGAGGCACGGCAGATAACAGGCAGTTAGCGAGACAGTCCTGATTCCATTCAATAATTTTTCCCTTAGCCCAATCAATGTGTGGGTTGTGGGTGCGAAGCCACGGATAACCCAATACCAGAGGTGTGGAAGGCGCAGAGATTACCTTTAACTGGATGAGCTCTCTGTGGTTGCCGGAGGTGATCAATGTCAAAGGAGCTGACTGTGCTTTTACTGAGGAAATGATATGTCCATTAAGTGCATAGGCTGTTAGAGGTTCATCTAAACGCTCCAGGCAGAGTCCCAGCTGTTCAGCTAGCTCACGGTCCAAAAAAACTAAAAAAACTATCCTCAGCACCAGAATCAATGAGGGCTTGGAGAGGCAAAGTCATAGTGTTAACACAGATCTTGACGGGTATTAGAAAACGACTCAAGGAAGGGGGTAAAGATGATGGCTGTGGACTCGTCAGGACCCCCAATCTCACTGATGAGCTCCCACGTACTGGAGAGTTGGCAATGACCTGCCCCGCGTTGCCACAATACATGCATTGGCCAGCACAGATCCGGCGCTGACGCTCCTCCGGAGAGAGTCTAGCACGCCCCAGTTGCATAGCCTCCTCGTGAGAAGAGGTGCGCACGCTGGGCGGTGAGAAAACGGAGGGAGACTTAAACACTGAGGGGACAGGGTAGGTGGAAAAACTGGGCTTACTGTGTGAGACTGGTGGATTCCGCTGTGTCCGCTCAGCTCGGCGCTCCCGCAAACGACAGTCTAGGCGGGACACCAAGGAAATCAGATCTGGTAGATCTGCTGGAACGACTCGTGCTGCCAATTCATCCCGGAGCTGATCCTCTAATCCTCTCAAAAACACCGCCTTGAGAGCCGCCTCGTCCCATCGAGCCTCTGTAGCGAGGGTGTGAAACTCGATGGAATACTCGGCTACAGTGCGGTTTCCTTGTTGTAAACTGAGCAACTGACTCTCGGCGGAGCCAGAATAATTGGGATGATCAAAAACAGCAGAAAAAAGATCTGAGAAGCATTCAAAACACAGAGAGTCATAATCCACTGAAGAGTTCAAAGCCTCTGCCCAGGCTAAAGCCTTGCCACGGGGGCCAGCTCAGAACGTAATTAATCCTGGTAACATCAGCGGCAAACGAAACAGGACGCTGGCGAAATACCTTGTTGCATTGAAAAATAAATCCTCTGCATTTCTTCACCTCTCCTCTGGAATGGCTCAGGGTCGGTGATGGGGAAATCCTGGCGTGGAGTAGGAAAAATAGCTGGATTGGGAGAGGCATGAGAAGCTGGAGCCGAGGTAGTTAGAGCTGAGATCTGGCATGCTAACTGTGATATATTTATTTTAATGTTACCTTATATATTCATGTTGTGGGTACTGAATTGCTACAACATTGTGGAGAAATTAGCTTAAACATGTTTTATTACTCTGTATGAAAAAGGAGCAGTTGTGGGGGAAGGAGACATTCTCCATTAGATACAGCATGTGAAAATATCAGGGAAATCTACATATCTTAAAAATATATGTATGTGTTTAATTACTTTGTATCAATAATAAGCAGTCTGTGTAAAAAGAAGCTGGAAATATGCAATGTGAAACCTTTGATTTGAAGTAAAGATGTGAACAATAGCTCAAGTGGCTGGAAAGGCTGCAGGACAAATGAGTGTGTGTTCTCTATACTGGGCCTTTGTAAAAGTTTGACTATTTGAAAAGCATCTCTAGGAGTCCTTGAGAGCAAATGTAATGTTTTCCTCGTTATTATTTGATATGAAGGTAATTTACATGTATTACGTATATTTAGCTATAACAACTATATCTTAAAACATATTGTTAACTTGTGTGTGGTAACCTGAGGGGGGAAGGTGGCCACAGACAGGGAACCATATAGAAGAATGTGTGTGTGCTGGCTGCAAAATGTAAGATAAGATAAACACACTTGTCATTCAGAGTCGGGTCGTGCCGGACACCGAAGGTGTCTGTTTTTCATCAAACTGAAGAGACACTTTTGTTTTCCGGGTCTCCTAGCTGGCTCACGCTGATTGAGTACGACAGGCCATGTGTTGGTCTCTCCCAATGGGAGACCCCTCTGGGGGAAGCATGCACACACCTCCTCCTATGTTTTTAGTATGATAGCCTGTGTTTTCTCTAAGTTCGCTCTCTCTTCCTCCTGCTCCCAAGATGGTAAGTCTTTCCTGCTGGATGAACCAGAGCCGGAGTGCTCTGCATTTTGAAGCTGCTGTTGCGGAGTGCTTCGTGATTGATGTTGTGTGTTATTGTATTTTCACCATTAAATCAGCATATTTGTTATAACTTTATCCTGGTTGCTTTGAATTCTTCCTCTGTTAATTTGACCCACTCACAAAAGGACGCGCGGAGCAGGAGGGGGGCCTCAGAGCCCCCCGCCAGAGTGTGACCTCTGCTCCAACATAACTCAGAGACATGATGAGCCATGGACTGATTGCTCTCTACTAACGACCGAATGAGCTGGTCGTGTTGACCCAGGACGGAACCCTGACTAGACAGGGCATGATGGACTGTGGCGGGATCCGCTCCAGTGCCTGCGGGGTTCATTGTTGGCCAGTTCTTCTGTTAGGTTTCCAGAGAAGTGACTGGAGATGAGAACCCGCTATGCAAGCACTAAAACTGAGACAGTGGCGAAGTTTAAAAAAAAGGCTTTATTTTGTCCACGACACTGACAAGGAGTTGACGAAGAGCACGTAGAGGGAAGACGTGGAGCTGGCCTGACCAGGAGGGGAGGCTGGGCGTGGCAGGCAGAGCGGCTGGAGTATGTGGATCTGGAACAGGAAAAACAAGCAGGATTAGGAAATAATTTCCTTTCACAAGGACCATCAAAATGTCGCTCGGAAAAAACACTAGTAGGCCTGGACGATAGTTTACCACTGAAGAATAAACGAAGAACTGGCGAAGTCTGAGGATTGGAACCAGGGTTTGAATTAGTGAGATGAGCAGCAGCTGCAGAGGTGAGTTGGCGGGAATCGGAATGTAGGTAGCCACGCCCAGCCAGGAAGACAGACACACAGACAAACAGACAAAACAAACACAGACATGGGAAAAAGAAGGAGGAAGTACTGCAGATCCTCACACTGCAGGCACGAAACATACTACCAATAGAAATACATTGCTTTTAAAATTGTTCTGTGTGAAACGAAAAAAAGGGGAAAATCGTGTTGGTGAACACGAATCAATAGATTAAATGTCGTGACTATAACACAAAATGCCGTGAGACTGGGTTGGATATCTACCCGTGTCCGGGTCCCGGTGTCGTTTCCATCGACCTGACAGCTGGCGGCCCGGCCGCTTAGCTCCACACGCCGCCGGCCGGTTTCCGAAGAGGCTGGCTAGCTGAATAGCTAGCACCACCAGCGGGTCTCGCGCTGAGGGGCAGCAGGACCTCTACCCACATTGTCTGAGGACTACGGGGCCGCGCCGAAGGCTGGTATCCGAGTAGCAGAGATCCACACACAACCATCTAACTTCAGAAGAGGCCGAATAGCTCCCACACCATCGGAGAACTGCGGGTCCGCGCCGAGGGCTAGTGGCCTAGCAGCGGAGATTCACGCATCACCGGCTGGCTTCAAACGAGGCAAGCTAGCTGAACAGCTAGCTCTGCCGGAGGACTGTGGGTCCGCACCGATAGCTAGCAGCCTAGTAACAGAGAACCACAAACCAACAGCTAGCTCTGTCTACTCCACTGTCAACAACGGCACCGAGGTAAAGCCTAGAAATCCGATATTTAAAAAACACTGTTACACAAAAAAATTTCAAACAGTGAATCAAGCACAAATAGTGTGTGATCCTCGGTGCAAGCCGAAGGGACTATTCAGTGGACATTTACATTTCCGCAGCATTTGCAATAAACATGAACAGCTAGAACATCTCCTCCTTGAGTCCAATATTGACTGTTTAGGAATATCGGAATCTTGGCTAAAACAGTCGTAACCATCCACTCTTGTATCTATGTCAGGATATAATGTGTTTAGGAAGGACAGACTGAAGGGAAAAGGAGGGGGTGTGTTGCTTTATGTGAGGAATACCATTACTTGTAGGGAGATTGCTCTTCCAGCTAATATTGAGTTTTATTGTGTTGGTGTGGAAATCACACTTTCTGAGGAAATGTCCCTCACCATGATTTGCATATATCGACAACACACCGCTAAGGTGGATTTCTATGATCAGGTAAAACTCATGCTGAATTCCTGTGACTCCAACAAAGAGCTAATCATTTTAGGAGACTTTAACATAAACTGGAATGACAAACAAAATAGAAAGAACTTGATCACGGATAAACACAACTTAATACAACTAATGGATCAACCGACTAGAATAACCAAAACCTCCAAGACTATGATAGATTTATTAATTACTAACAAAGCTGACAGAATAGTTAAAACCTACAACTTACTGACTGGTCTAAAACCTAAAACCCCTGCATTGGGTTCTCGATTCATCCCCAAAAATCTGCAACAACGTTTTATGGATGCAGTGAAAATGATTGATTGGGGAGACACTGTCCTCTGAAGATATTGCTGAAAACAGGGATCTGTTTATATCTAAAATTAATGATACAATGTCTTCCTTCTCAAGGAGAGGGTGCCTTAGGGATAGGAAGGAAGATCATCTTCCCTGGCTGAATCTACAATGCAGGAATCTAATGCAATCTAGAGACCAACTATTAAAGCAGAGCTTGAAATCCGGACTATCCACTCATAGACAGAAATCCACTCATGCTCGTAACAAGGTAACACAAACAATAAGACAGGCCAAAGCAAACTTTTTCATCAATATAATTGAAGGTGCGAAAGGTAACGGTAAAAAAGTTTGGCAAATCCTAAATAAACTTTTCGGTAAACATACCAAACAGGAAAATAATGTTCTAGAATAAAAAATCAATGATGCCCTGATAAAAGACCCTGCTGTATTGGCCAACTCCCTCAATGAGTATTTCATAAATACTGCTTTGGACATTACAAAGCTCTTCCCGCCAACTGAGGTCTCACCTAGCCCGACTGTGGATACACACCCCATTTTTGACCTGGAGGAGATCACAGAGGTTGAGGTAAAAAATATAATCTCAAGGTTAACCTGTTAAGCCCTGAGCCTGTTTTTCAGGTCTCAGGCTCGAAAATGACATTCCCAGAACAAATGACCATATCCTCCCTTCTAAAAGGGTTAAATTAATAATCTATTTTCTCAAAGTAATGATAAACCTGTGAGTTGGATGTAGAAAAGTCAGAATCAATATAGATGTTTTTATTTTAAAGAAAATTCAGATTGAACATAGTAAAAAACTGTAAATTATAGTGTCCGTCCAAAATTCTTTTTTACTTTTTGTGAAAACTACCCTTGGATGATGTTAAGGTAGACTAAAAGCTTTAGGAATCCAAAGTACAACATATAATAAGTACGCTCTATCAAGATTGATGCAAAACAGAGGTGATTTGGGTGGAAATGATCGTTTTTACCGTTTCTCTGGAACCCATTGGTCGATTTTGTTGATTGACATCTCTTTTTGACCGTTAGAGCCAATAGAATCGAAGGGGAATTTCCCCATACACACACATGTTAAAAAAAAAAGGTGGGGGCTTTGCGCATACAGGTTTGCATCAGAGTGAACCTATCTCTCGCTCTGACATCTGGAAACGGAAAAGCAGGTTTATTGCTTTTGGATCATCAGAAACCATTTCAAAGGGACACATTGGATTATGTTTTGATGTCTGTTCTTGTTAATAGCTTTGCAAGTTCTTATCATGGAGTGATGATGTATGTACCCATACTGTGTCATATCACAATGCGAATCGATGGGTTGGGCGTGCAGCTAAGATAAGTAATAAGGGTGTTATGAGTGAGTTTCTGTGCAACACCCCGTTAGCATTTTTCGCTCGTGGCTAATTCATAGGTTCAGCGCTAGCTTTGTGGGTTTTTAAAAAAAAAAAAAAAAATCAGTTAGCTGAGTTTCTTCCCGTTAAATGGATATAAAACATTCATACAGATGTAGCACCTCATTTCAGACTCCAGCTTACAGTTTCCTGCCTACGACCTGCCTAAGATCAGTATCGAGGAATGTTAAGCCCTCCCACTATTTTCCAAGAGGGCGTTGCCAGATTTTCAATTTCAGGTTTTAACCAGGAGATGGCGCTTCATTCATAAATACAGAAAGACAACTTTTCCAGCACTTTCAGTTGTGTTTTGAAGAGCATTTGAACACATCAATATTTTAGATCAAATAAAGTATATCTAATCTTGTAATTCAATAATATATAGTCTTTATATATTAAATAATCATAATAATAATGTAAATGTTTACATTACACTTCTTTATTTGTTATGCTCATACTTTTACCTTTACAATCGTTTGCTTTAATATGCAGTATATTTTTTGTATATTTTTGTGTTTGCTTCCTCCTGCTCCCATTCTGACACATACTGTATGATTTATTATTTTTATTAATATGAAGATATTATTAAGATAAGATGTTACTTTATTGATTGAACATTTTAGTTTAGAATGTGCTGTCCCGCGGTAATTCAGAAGGCTCACAGGTCACATTCCGACCATTATTTAAAACAATACTGTATGTGCTTTCCCACCGTCTACAGTTTGATTTGCATAGAGGGAGCTCTGTGGCTGATTGGCCGGCGATTAGGTGTGGTGCATTTATCATTAGGTGATCAGAGCTAACTGCCTGCCGTCAGATTTCATTTAAAAAACAGGTCTGATTTTAAGCTTTTATCTCCAGTAGACTCGACTACTGCAATGGTGTCTTCACAGGTCTCACTAAAAAATCTATTAGAAAGCTTCAGTTAATTCAGAACGCTGCTGCTCGTTTCCTCACTAAGAAAGTGGATCACATCACTCCAGTTCTGAAGTCTTTACACTGGCTTCCTGTGTGTCAAAGAATAGATTTCAAAATACTGCTGCTGGTTTATAAAGCACTGAATGGTTTAGGCCCAAAATACATTTCTGACCTACTGCTAAATTATGAACCATCCAGATCTCTCAGGTCTTCAGGGACGGGTCAGCTTTCTGTCCCCAGAGTCAGAACTAAACATGGAAAAGCAGTGTTCAGTTATTATGCTCCAAATATCTGGAACAAACTCCCAGAAACGTGCAGGTCCGCTGCAACTCTTACTACTTTTAAGTCCAGGCTGAAGACTTTTCTTTTTGTCGCTGCTTTTAATCGAACTATTCACATCTCAAACTGCACTGTAACTTTTATCCATGTATTTTTTCTTTTAATGTTTCTTTTATTATCTTTTTTTTTTAATGAGTGACTTTAAATGCCATTTTCTTAATGTCTTTCATTTTTTGTAAAGCACTTTGAATTGCCGTGCGTTGATTTCGTCTTTATTATTATTATTATTAATATGAAGATATTATTAAGATAAGATGTTACTTTATTGATTGAACATTTTAGTTTAGAATGTGCTGTCCCACGGTAATTCAGAAGGCTCACAGGTCACATTTCGACCATTATTTAAAACAATAGGTGCTTTCACACCATCTACAGTTTGATTTGTATAGAGGGACCTCTGTGGCTGAATGGCCAGCGATTAGGTGTGGCGCATTTATCATAGGTGATCAGAGTCAGATTTCATTTAAAAAACAGGTCTGATTTGAAGAATATTTCTGCGCTCATAAAGAATGATAAGAATAAGAATAATGCGTATTGAACTGGTTTAATTAATTAGTGAGTTTATTTAACACTAGAACCGCCAATCGGGTCAATTTCTGTGATGTGTGTTGTGTGTAGGGATGTAACGATATACCGAATATCGCGGTATCGCGGTAAATAAACTTCCCAATACCGTCGTGAGACTGACAACATCTACCGCGATTTTTAAAACAAATTCATTTTTTTTTTAAATATCATTTTTTTAAAAACACTTTTTAAAAAAAAAATCTTAATTTAACCAGGTGGTCCCATTGAGATCATCGATCTCTTTTTCAAGAGAGACCTGTCCAACATGGCAGCAAGTAGGTTACAACATGAAAATAAAACAACAGATAACACAAAAGGACATTGTATTTACAGGGGTACACATTTTACACACCTAGAGACATTGACAAGTACCAACCATATATTTATATCTCGCCATGTCAATAAGCCTGGCGTTAGACTTTTTCGCTGTCCGTCATTTTGACAGACAGGATTGTAAAATATCCGTCATAATCCCTTATTACCCGTCGGGTCTGAACAGTTCACGATAGAGCATGTTCGTGAACTGTCAACAGGGGGGGGGGTGGTATTATGCCGTGTGTTCATGCACCTCGCGGGACGCGCACAGCGTAAAGCAAAACCTCCCAGACATGTATTGATCTGTACGGCAAAGTACGGTTTGGAAACTATATCATTTCCTTTTGGAGGGCATGCATAACACGGCATAACACCAGAGCCTGGCTCTGGGGAAAAGTTGGTGCTGTTCCGAGTTTGTTCTAATCTGTCAAAATGAAAGACTGCTTTCAGATTTTGTTAAATAAAATATTCGGTTAACGCGACCACTGGTGTCCCAGCAACATCAGTACCAAGCGAGAGAGTTTTTTCCAGAGCCGGGGATATTGTAAATGCCCAAACATCCCAGCTTATAAATACCTGGAAATGTGGACATTCTCATATTCCTAAAAACCTGTTTGATGATGCTGAGTGAGTGACTAGTGAGTTTGAGTTGAGTTACTTGAAAAACTAAAGTGAAACTTGATTTATTTTATTGCAGGGTCTGATTATTAAATGTCCTTGTTTATTTGTGAGATGCAGTGGCATAAAGAAAATGCTTACTTTGTTTGGTAGTACTACTAGGTACAAAAACACTGGTTTTCTTGTTCCAGTCTGTTACTGTCACTTTGTTTTTGACACTTTAAAATACTGCTATCCTACAAAAATGCTGTAAAAATCAGATTTATTATGTAATAAAGAAACATTTTCCGAGTAAAAAAATGTTTTATTGAAAAAAAAATCTGAATTTTTTTATTCTTCCCTTTATTATTCAATATCGCGATAAATACCGTACCGTGGACTTGTTATCGCGATATTATCGTACCGTGAGTTTTGGGTATCGTTACATCCCTAGTTGTGTGTTTGCAATGTAACTTTTTTTCAATAAAATATTAAAGTCTCCCACTCCGTGACTTTTCCTGAAAGTGTGTTATGTAGCACCCTATGGCGTTAAAAATTGCATTATAATAGCGGGATTTGACGGTTTTAGGTAGGTCTATACAAAAACCTCTGGTGGTTCTAGTGTTAAGGTAATTAGGTACAGTAGAAGCCCTTTTTTATCAGTAACGAATTTAGAAGTTGAACATAAAAGTCAACTAACTGAGGGTCACTTGCAATGAAAGTGTTGTGTGCTTATTTAATAAACCTTTTACATTAAAAATGGTTGTTGAATATATAAATATTATTATGAATGTGGATAAATACTAGGCTATTTATTATTATAAACGTTAGTCCTTAACATCTATCACTTTGTATATCACCATTCTTTAATTAAATGTTTGATAAGTGCATGCAGATAAGTACAGTAAAACACGTACACAGATACATTATTTTGTATTTTTATTGAACAATGACAATTTCACTCTCCACTATGTCCACCTTTATTTTGCACAACAATGGCAGAACGTTATTGAGGCCTGTAATCAGTCGACTACAGGTATCTTGGGTCAGTTTTGTCTTCCAAAAATCCTCTGTCGCTTGCATTAGCCGCCTTCCGAATGTAGTCTTTCATCAAGTGCCAGACCAACTCGATGGGATTCAAATCCGGAGATTCGGGTGGAGTTTTAACCCAGTTTATTCCCTCAGCCGCAATCCCAGCTGCAGCCGCGCTGTGTTTCGGGTCGTTGTCTTGGAAAAAGCGGTGATCCGACCCAACATTTTCCCTGATGTATGGACCTGCAGCTTCCTTGATGATACTGTTTTCAAAGTAGATTCTGTCCATGATTCCTTCAAAGATAACCAAAGGGCCTGGACCGTGGCACAAATCAATCCCCAAACATGCAACTTTATTGGATGTTTCGGTTGAGGCTTTGCAACAAAATGGTCCTTTTTGTTGAAACTGAACCTTGCAAAGTGTTCCAGAGCTATTGTGGATTCATCCGTGAAAAGCACATCATGCCACGTTTCCCCAGACTCTATCCACTGGAGGGCTTGTCTCAGCCTTGCTTCTTTGTTGTGATCTCTGATCATTGGAGTGAAACGGGTCCTGCCATATTTCCAGCCAAGTTTTCTCCTGGCCTTGCGTATGCTGCTCAGTCCTAGCGAAACCCCAAAGTCCGCCTGAATTTTCCGCTTTACACCATGAGCCGTGAGCTCGTCGTCAGCCTTTGTCGCATTCTCGATCGCAGTCACGATATTGCTGTAAAAGAAAAAGACAAAAGCCATCAGGGAAATGCAGAACTGTCACATGTCAGCTGTCAGCTGTTTACGATACGTGCTATAGGCCTACTATTAAATAAGGTAGGCTACTTATTGTTGGATTTCTCTTGGACCTGAGCGGCGGGGTGGTTTCTCCTGAAAGTGGTTTCGCAGAGTGCTTTGTGAAACTTCTATGCCAAGGCTTGCAAAAAGTTATTGGATTTAACTTGTTAATTTTCCATTTGCTCGCATGACATGAACCTCCTGGGACCTCTCTCGGTTGATGCGTGTCATCCTTGCTGTAATAGGCAATGGTGGATTCCAGAAGCCGGTTACGCAAAATAGTAGCCGACAAAAGTAGGTGCGGCTGTATACAGCTATCCTATTGGTGCGTCTACAGACGCATCAATAGCAATCCAGGTTGAAGGATTATTTGAAGGATTAAAGTAACGTGTTATGGCAGGAAAGTTCAATAAGGTGTATTTCTGGTATATTCATTTTAATGTCACCTTATATAGAATGTGTGTTTAACTTTTGATTTCTGCATTGAGTGACTTCTGCCTAGCAGATACCAAGAAGAGGCCCCTAGGGTCTCTCTGTTAATTATCAATAGTCCTTGCAATTAACAGGGGAATTCCCAGATACATTTTCAGATAATGTAGTTAAAGTCTTGTTAAAGTTAATGATTCATTTCCTGTAGACCCCAAAAGAGGCCTTGAGAATTGGATCACACAGTAAACGAGACCATAGTCCTTTGTTCTCATTTTTAAATGTATTCATTCCAGAGAGCTGACTTGAGGTGAAAGGAAGTTCACAGAAGCCATTAAGCCACAAGAACAATTAACTTATGTTGGTTGACTGATTCGGTGACTGTCATGGGACGATGGCGTTTGGATATTTACAAATATGGCTTTCATAAAGAACAACAGGTGACTGTTGTGTGATAAGATACATGATAGGATGTGTGTGTGTGTTGAAGATGTTTAGGGGGAATGCGTGTGTGTCCTTTCAAAGAGTCCTCTGTCATGACTCCAAATCATTATTTGGGGGATCTGCCTGAGGGCAGAGGGACAGAAACACACACACACACACACACACACACACACACACACACACACACACACACACACACACACACACACACACACACACACACACACACACACACACACACACACACACACACACACACACACACACACACACACACACACACACACACACACACACACACACACACACACACACACACACACACACACAGAAGTGAAACCGACCAATGGAACACTGCCAACTCACTGGCTAGCTTGCTCAGAAGTGAACTCGCCAATAAAAAATAGCTAGGGAAGAGCAAACGACAAAACTCCTCCCCACCTGTGTATAAATGTTGTGATCATTTTGAAGATCGGCGCTCTTGTTTTTGACTTGCCGTTCCTGAGACGTGTCTCACACGGTGGTAGAAAATTAGCACGGAGTACTCTGCAGAGTGCTTCGTGATTAGGTGATTTATTGTATGTTTTACCATTAAAACAGATTATTGTTTAACCCTTATCCTGGTGCTTTGACTTTTTCTTCTTTTAAAAACAAACTCATAGAGGAGCGCGGGGAGCAGAGGTTCTGCCCCAACAAGGTGCACGTACACCATGTACGATTCACAGATAAATAGAGTGCATAACTTGCTTTTGGCACAACATTTTTTTTGTGAATCAAGGAAGAACGCACAACCTCTTTTTTTGAAGAATGGATTCCAGCAATTTTTACCAGACCCGGACAAAACGTCTTGCACAGGTGAGCTGACAGATTGTAAATAACCTATACTCTGCCCTTTAGACCTACTGTATGTGTGATTATTTGTTAATTTCACTTGTGCTTATGTCTAATTGTGTTATATTCTTTATTCCTAATTCCTATAGTCCGCCCCGCAGGTGGCTGCAAAAAAAGTGAAGCCGTCCCCTGCGCCAAAAAAACCAAGCAAAGTCAGACTTGTTAAAAAAGAAAGTGGTACGTACTATTGGCCCTCATTGTCAATCATTAATACTTACACCATCTCTCTGCTATAAAATATATTGTTTATGTCCATGTGACCACTGGTATTCATATTTGTTTTCTGTTTCCTATCAGCCCATCACACTTGCTCTGCTCCCGGCGTCTGCTTCGTGCACGGCTAGATTGGGTGACGCAGAAATTTGTTCACTTAAAATCCGGTTGACCGCCACGGAGGCACAAGTGTCCGACCTGACTCAAGAGCGGGATTTCATGAGGATTATACAGCAGACTGCAGAGTCGGAACGGGCTGCCATTACGTTGGCACAGAAGACTGCAGAGTCGGAGCGTGCTGCCATTACGTTGGCACTGAAGACTGCAGAGTCGGAGCGGGCTGCCATGAGGTTGGAACTGCAGCAGCTGAACACGAGCGCCTACCAACCCAGGCGACTGTTTGGGTTCCATGTGGGAGACGCAGACCCACAGCCTCTGCAGCCAGATGTGCCATTCCGGCCGCTCACATACAGACAGTGCCAGCGGCCAATCCAGCGGTCACTCCGGGGTCGGCAGCAACACTACGACCCACACCTGATGCGCGCACACCTGATGCGCCCACCACCACCAGGGCAGTTTTCTCGGATCGCAAGGACATGTTCTTCGGGGACTGCTTTCAAAGGGGACAGCGTCGCCCTGAGAAATGTGTGGGGGATATGTTCATGGCCATGTTGCCATTTGAAACCTATGAGAACGTGGTCAGAATAACAAACTGGAGCGGGAGCAAAGGAAAAATGCCCCTTCCCCTCAATGTGAGGCAGACACTTGAGTCCAGTGTCTCCTGTTGGTTCCCAGGCCTGACCACGGACCAGTGACATAAAATTAGGAACCGGGTAAACGAGAGACTGAGGAGCCCACGAAAAACGGATCCAGAAACGCCTCGCCCTGGTTTCCGCCGCAGATAGGCATAGATAGGCCGCAGATAGCCTATGTATATGTTTGAATATTATAAGATTCTGATTTTTTGTACACCGTAACAAAAGATCGTAATTTTACAGGAAATAACTGTACATTTACTATATAATATTTTGTTAAATAAAAACATGGTGATGTTTTGTAAATGTATGAACCCATCTGTGACATATGGATCTTAATAATATACACTAATATTAAGACTCGTTTTGTCAAAATCCTAAACTTTGACAAAACGAGTCTTAAACAAGTCATTATGTGCTTTCACCAATAAATCCTGAGTGGTTACCAAAAAAAAAAGCCCTGCTCTGAAGGTTATTTTCATTTTACAAATCCTGCACTCAGCTTTGTTTTCTCCAATATCATTGAAATGCAGCCAGATGCTGCTTATTTTTTCGGTTTTCGCTAATTTCTTGACTTTTTCCGACGCGCTTGCATTTAAATCCGGCTCCCCGTCTCCCCGTCGCTCTATGTAGCTGGCCTGTACCACTACACCTGCTGTCTTTGGAGCGTCTGCCCCCCACCCTTCTTTCACATAATGGTATGATCCTAGTATGTCCTTGCATATGATTGGCCGCATGGTGGCCCAGCTAAATAAAGACCCGCCCCTGCCTGCAAGGATTCTCAGCAAGAGTAGGAGCGGCTGGAGATTCTGCTCTCCCCGACGGGAGTCTGCTCTTCTAGCTGTATCTCGCGATCAGCGTGTTTGAGACCTCTGAATTAAAGTATCAAGTCACCTCAAGTCAGAAGGCTCAAGTCCAAGTCAAGTCCCGATTCATTGGTGTTCAAGTCCAAGTCGAGTCGCAAGTGTTTTGTGATGTTGTCAAGTCGAGTCCAAAGTCATCAAATTGGTGACTCGAGTCTGACTCGAGTCCAAGTCATGTGACTCAAGTCCACACCTCTGTTGTTCTCACTATACATTAATGACTTGCCTAATGTATGTCCTGAGTTGAATGTGCAAATGTATGCCGATGATGCGATCATCTTTGTACACGGGAAAAACACTGAAATTATCTCATCTTGTCTCTCTAATGCATTGGACAAGGTTCAACACTGGCTGAACAACATTTGCTTACAATTAAATGTAAAAAAACAGTATGCATGATGTTCAGTAAACGCCCAGTCAAAATCGAAGGATCCAATGTGTTTTTAAACGGAACAGAAATAGAACTAGTCTCCCAGTTCAAGTATCTTTGAGTCATATTGGACTCAAACTTGACTTTTATGAAACATATTAAGAAAGTATCCAATACCATTAAATGTAACTGTCATTTCTTAACTGTCAATGCTGCAAAGTCATACCTCCACTGTGTCAAAGAATATTTCTGTCTTCACTTTAGATATTTAACCTTATTGCCTGTTGACGTTTACGACTAACCTTGATCTGTGACGCCAGCTTTAAGGAATGTGCTCCAGCACTTAGGCCCCGGCCCCACGAGGACGAAAACGGTCGTTTGCGTTAGTGTCATATGGACCGTTTTGCCACACTAGGACGACCGAATATGACAGTAAACAACTGCGGAAACGATAACGAGTCCCAAGGTGGATAGAACGGCATACGCAACGCTCTGGGGGGTCCAACGGCTCCGTGTGTAAGCCCTATACGATCCTTTTCTGATAATGATGATGCAAAAGCCCCGCCTCTCCCCACCTCTGCTGCTCACCCCCGCATCAAAGTAAACTGCACACTGAATTCAGATTAGCCTATATATCTTTCTCTCGATATGGACGTAAACGCGAATGAAGTCTAATCTGACAGGACGGAGACACTCAGCTCTAATCACCTGCAGCTCCTCCCGCTGTGATGCAGCGGTGAACGGAGAAAAACACACACTTCAAGTCAGATCATCACCCTTAGCTATTTTAATTACCTCTCAAACTACCTAAACTAGTTATAAATATGTTTATTTTGACTGTCGGCCGGGTCACTCATTCCTGGATAAGCTGCTGCATGAGACAGACACTGACGCTGTCCGAAGAGAGGGAGGAAAAAGAGAGGCTCCGTGTATTTTATTATTATATTATATGGAGTCGTTATTCATTTGTTTTAAAGCTCAATAAATAACAAAGAAGACCTTTGACCGGCCCTTTTATAATTTTGTCCGGAAGATTTAAACTTTAATACATGTTGACTGGCGAAAAACTCTGCCCGGTTCCCTCGGCCCCACCGCGGAGAATAAACAGAAGGGCAACCATGACAACCATGCTTCTTCGCTGCTTTTGTGGAGGAAGTTCCAGCGACATGTACAGGCTCCTGAATATGTACTGCAGCTTCTCCAGCGGTTGGAGCTAAACGGAGCTGTCTTGTGTGGACAGACACTGTCCGGTGAATATTGCGTGTGGACGGAAGCTTTTTTGCGATTGCGTTTGCGTTAATCCTATGCGTTTTGCCGTATGCGTCCTCGTGGGGCCGGGGCCTTAGTCTCAGTTTTATGACCGGTCAACTCTCGGACACAGAACCTAAGAGTCAGATAAGTGATTCAGTGTCTCCAGGTGTTAACGCCCCATCCCCCAATATGTGGTTTAACTCTCTGTAAACTAGTTAAATGTTCTATCGAGAGAGATACTGGGCAGAATTGACATGGCAACCCAACCATGCAGTCAGAACCTTTTGCTGCTGTGACTTGTGATATGAATTCTCCGGCCGTAGACTTGTGAATAAACTATCAGTGTTTGACATCAAAGCTCCAACTCTCCTCGTGTCTCTCTGATACCTGACTCTCCATAGCTGCGGAAGTTTCCCTTACAAATTGGCGTTGTCGGCAGGATACCAACACATCTTCAGAACTGGTAAGTGTAATTTCAAATCCACATTTGGACATTGCCTTACCAGAATCTGTGATTGACGGTATCCTAAAATTACCTGTGAAACTGAGCGGTTGTGTTTCGTTTTTTGGTTAATTAACATTTGGGGATAATAAACCCAGGGGATCAGTGTCTGGGGACTTTGGTCCTGGCTGATTTTCTCTGTGTATGCTGCTCGGGACGAAAGTACCATACAAGCATGCACAGCTCATGTTCGGAGAAACGTTAAAGAAATACATCAGTAAAGTGGAACTTCTGTATGAAAGCGATGTAAAGATTTGTATTGAACGAATCGCCGAATTCTGGGGGTTTCAGCGGCCAACACAGCAGTTAAAAATAAGTAGCCCGAGATATTTCCCCCCCATCACCTCTCTAAACACGGCTGCAGCAGCAGCTGCGGGTGTGTGTGTAAATATCCACCCGTATCTGGGTGGCTGGAAGCCGTGCAGCTGCGAGGGAGAAAGTCACAGCTTTTTGTCTATATCTTTAACTCACACCACCGCCGTCTCTATTAAAAACGAGATGGTCTAAAACAGCGGTTTTCAAAGTGTGAGGCATGCCTCCCCTGGGGGGCGCCAGAGAGCTTCAGGGGAGGCGCAGCATGAGACACAAAAGAACGAGAAAAAGACGAGTAAAGTGACACTTGCCCACTTGTGGCTGTCTGTGGACAGTGAGTTCCCCTACCTCGCCAAAAAGGCTGTAAAAGTGCTCATTCCCTTCCCCTCCACCTACCTGTATTTCTCATTGTTCAAATGATAATAAACATTTGCATAAAGCATATTTGTCCACTCATATGTCGATAAGAGTATTAAAAACTTGAAAAATATTCCTCTAAGGTACATTTAGAACAGATAAAAAATGATTGACTATGGACAATCATGCGATTAATCGCGATTAAATATTTTAATAGACTGACAGCCCTAATTACATATATTATTATATACATTAGTTTAACACAATCTGCATCTAAAATTGTGGCATAGATACGTTATTTTCCCCTGTGCAATTCTCCATTTACTCAACAATAACACATAATTATCCTTGTGTTTATTTATTTGTTTGATTAATAAACACAAGTTGGAGTCCGTCAGGACCGAGGGTCGGAGCAGCTCATTTGCTTTAGAGCAGCGGTTTTCAAAGTGTGAGGCGCGCCTCCCCTGGGGGGCGCCAGAGAGCTTCAGGGGAGGCGCAGCGTGAGACACAAAAGAACGAGAAAAAGACGAGTAAAGTGACACTTGCCCACTTGTGGCTGTCTGTGGAGACCGAGTTCCCCCACCTCGCCAGAAAGGCTGTAAAAGTGCTCACTCCCTTCCCCTCCACCTACCTGTGTGAGTGCAGGTTTTCTGCATTGACTTTGATCAAAAGCAAGTGCCGGTAGAGGCTGCAGCCAGAGGATGATCTGCGTTTATTCCTGTGTGCATCAAAGACGCAGACTCATTGTTCCCACTAAAGTAGGGGTGAGTGTAATAAGGAGGCAAAGTTGACGCTCAGTGTGTTGCCGGGAGCAAATAAGGATTTATCCACTATGTTGAAAATGTTAAAAAAAATATGTCTTGAGAACACGGCGTGCGGAAATATACGGGTCGTGCTGCAGCTAGATGTGCCTGTCCTCTGTAAGAAGGTGTAGGCTACAGACATGCAAGGAAGAACGGCTGTCCACAGGCTGTTCCAACTTTAACAACTGTATTAACTTCCAGGGTAGTGAATTGAACATGCAATTGTAATTGGGTGTGTGGTATATTTTCATGCACGGACACGCATGTTCCACAACACACAAACTGAACAACACTCAATTTTCAGATCGCTACTAGCGTCCTTGCGATCTTGTTATAATAACAAGTGCACGTTACTGATGCAATATGGTTGAGACCATTCGGGCTTATTCTAGAGGGGTGCAAGGAATAGTCCAAGTAGTGGGGGAGTTTTATACAATATGTTTAAAACATAAAAATAAAAAGGTTTAAAAAAGTTATTGTTTAATGTTTTAAGGAGGTGACGCTACTCAGCCAATCAAATCGGTGCAGTCAGCACCATAGATTCAAACACACACACAGAGATGAAGAGGAGAGAAACAGTCGGAGTAATTTCAAATGGCGGAAGGTAGACAGCGAAAACAGAGCACTTAATTACATTTCTCTTACTGGACCAATTTGAAATGCAATTGAATACCCCTGCATTATATAGACCCTCCAGAAAAACGGGGGCAAAAATCCTTGATTATGCGGGCTAAATTCCTTGATTATGCGGGCTAAAATCCTTGATTATGCGATTAAACATGCAGGGTTTTATGTGATTTTATGCGGTGAAACTGCGGGAAGTTGCGAAATATGCGGAAAGTTGCGAAATATGCTAAATATGCGGGAAAAAATTATCGATTTTTTTTTTAATATTGTGCTGTCTTATTTATTCTCTCTCACACACAACCTGCCACTAACGTTAAACCCCTTTACTATTCAATTAAACACATTCAATGTTTATTTATTGTAAAAGCAATTGGGCTATTTTAATCTCACGCACACACACATGCGCACACACACCCTATTAACAGGAACTCCACTTTTCTAATAAATGATTTAATCATGGAAAATAAGAATTGTAAATTTAAAATAGAGAAAGTGTGAATTGCAGATGTTGAATGTCTACTAGTAAATGTAATGATAAACCACCGGGTGTTGATAATCTAGATGGTAAATTTCTTAGATATGTTGCTAATTTGGTTGCGGAGCCTATCTGCCATATCATCAATGTAAGTATTGAAAAGTGTATTTGCCCACAGGCATGGAAAATAGCAAAAATTATTCCACTTGCAAAAAATCCAGCTGGATCATTTTCTGGAACAAATAGTCGCCCGATAAGTTTATTACCAGCGTTAGGAAAGATAATGGAGAGAATAATGTTTAATCAAATACAGAAATACTTTGAAGGTAACAATCTTAATACTGCTTATCAACATGCCTACAGACCGGGCCATTCCACATGCACTGCTTTAACACAAATGACCGATGACTGGAAGGTGGAGGTAGATAATAGGAAGTTAGTGGGAACGGTACTACTTGATTTTAGTTCTGCCTTTGATGTCATCGATCATCCATTGTTGTTGAACAAGCTAGAGCAATATGGTTTTCATCTGAATGCACTGAGGTGGATAGAAAGTTATTTGACCAATCGATGTCAAACTGTTTTTTTCAATGGAAGTCTGTCAACTATTAAGAAAGTCAGTTGTGGAGTTCCTCAGGGGAGTTGTTTGGGACCACTTTTATTTTCTATTTTCACAAATGATCTACCATTGGTCTTACAGGAATCCAAATTTGTTATGTATGCAGATGACTCGACAATATATGGAGCAGGTTCATCTACAAGGGAGCTGAGCCACTGTATAAATAAGGATCTACAAATGATTTCAGAGTGGGTAATAAATAATAAGTTGGTACTTAATGCAGGAAAAACTAAATCTTTAATAATTGGGTCAAATCATCAGTTAAAATGTGAACCTAAATTGCAGTTACATTTAAACCATATTGACATTAAACAAGTCAAGGAAACTAAGTTGTTAGGGATAACTCTAGATCAAACACTGTCTTGGTCTAAACAAATTGATAATGTTGTATGTAAAATGGGAAGGGGTGTGTCACTCGTTAAAAGAATTGTAAAACATTTGCCAATAGATGTCAGGAGACAAGTCTTGGAAGCTTTGGTGCTATCACAGCTTGATTACTGTTTTGTTGTTTGGTCTAGTGCTTCAGAAAACGATTTAAATAAACTACAAGTAGCACAGAATAAGGCAGCACGATGTGTTCTGCAGTGCTCCTACAGAACCAGAGTGACTGAAATGCTGGAGACACTGAAATGGATGAGTGTTAGACAGAGGTCCATTTATTCTCTGTTAAATTTTGTAAAGAATATTACAGTGACACACTTACCACATATATTGTCACAAAAGTTCATAGCACAGTACTCTACACATAACTATCAAACCAGACATGCAATAGAAAAAAGGTTCATTTTACCCAAATCAAGATCAAATATCAGACAGAAAACAGTACTATACAGAGCAATGGTCAGCTGGAATTCGTTACCGGTCCATATCATTCAAGACAACTCAAACATACATTTCAAACATTTGCTAAAACAATATCTGAGAACTACAAATTAAATTTGAACTGTACTTGTGGGTCAATTAGTAATTAGTAATTAGTATTATCATGTAAATTATATTGTTGGTAAAATTTTGTTTAGGTTTTGACTTGATGATGGCTAAAATGTGATGACTATTTTTTTCTGTTTTGTTTTTGCTTTCACTTCCTTACCATGCACTTTTCATGAAATTATGAGTTGTTCCGTTCTGGTATGTTTTGTGTGGGTGAGGACCCCAGGAAGAATAGCCAATGCTCATGCTAGTGCTAATGGGGATCCTAATAAAAACTATAGGTTACTTACGTAACCCCAGTTCTCAGAGTAACATGAAGTGAGATGTCTCACTATGGGATGCGCCTCATCGCGGAGCAAACAGAAGCATTAATCTCATTACGCCAATCCTGATTGGCTGGTGATCTTGACGTCAGCGTCAGGGAATCCACCCCCTATAAGTAGCTTGCGCTACGCCGCATGCGTCATTCAAAATAAGCACCTCTTCTCGCTTCACCATAGCAAGGAGGGCCGTCTGGTGAGACATCTCACTTCATGTTACTCTGAGAACTGGGGTTACGTAAGTAACCTATAGTTCTCATTCATAACACTCCGTTCGATGTCTCACTATGGGATATTGTAGCTCCCGAATTGCCAGACGAGCTTATCTCAAAAGTCACCAAGACCAACCAGAACTTAACAGTTAGAGCTCTAACTCAGCAGGGGGCCCAGCACTGCATGGGCCACACTGGGAGCAAAGACGTCTAATCTGTAAAAGCGGACAAAAGTGAGCGGCGAGGACCAGCTCGCTGCTGCACAAATGTCTTGGATGGAAACACCCCTGAACAAAGCCCAGGATGTAGCCAGACCACGAGTCGAATGAGCACGCAAACCCGAAGGTGCCTGCAGACCCTGACTCGTGTAAGCCAAAGCAATTGCCTCCACAATCCAGTGAGAGAGCCGTTGCTTAGTAACAGGCTTGCCCTTCTGAGGGTTAGCCCAGGACACAAAGAGTTGGTCATTATGACGAAACTCTTTTGATCTGTCCATATAAGTGCGTAAAGCACGGACTGGACATAGCAAATTCGGCTGCTGTTCCCCGGAGGGACACAGCGGCGGAGGAAATACCTCAATGTCAAAGGGGGTACATGAACCAACCACCTTAGGTATAAAGGCAGGGTTGGGCTTCAGCAACACTCTCGTTAACCCTCGGGCGAACTGAGTGCATGAAGGATGTACAGATAGCGCATGAATGTCACTGACTCGCTTGGCGGATGCCAGGGTCAGTAACAGCACTATCTTGAGTGACAGGTGCTTCATGTCAGCTTCTTCCAGGGGTTCAAATGGGGCTCGAGTGAGCCCATCTAAAACCACTGTCAAGTCCCATAAGGGCACCAGTGACCTGGAAACAGGAAGGAGCCTGCGAGCTCCCTTCATAAAACGGCAGACCAGAGGATGCTGGCCGGCCGTCTTACCCTCAAAACCCACATGGCATGCAGCAATAGCAGCCAGGTAGACTTCGATCGTGGAGAAAGCTCTGTGTTTATCAATTAGGTCCTGTAGAAATGATAAAATCACTCCCACAGGGCATTGAAAAGAGGTGTGCCCTTTTTGAAGGCACCAGTCCTCAAACACCCTCCACTAACAGTCATAAAGAGACCTAGTGGAGGAAGCAGGAGGACCGGAGGCCAAATGTGCGCGAGCGCGTCCACGCCTAATGGTGCGTTTTGATCGCGCATTGAAAAGAAAAGCTGACAGTGAGCATTTTCTTTTGATGCGAACAGATCTACCGCGGCTCGGCCGTAACGCACCCACAGCTGACTCACAACCATTGGATGTAGAGTCCAGTCTGCATATAGTGGTACACCTCTGGACAGCAGGTCTGCACCGAGGTTCATCACACCCGGTACGTGCGTCGCTCTCAGAGAGAGGAGACGGCCGCAGCTCCACAAGATCAGTTTGCGTGCCAGCATGTGTAACTGGAGAGAGCGCAAACCCCCTTGTCGGTTTATATACGATATTGTGGTCGTATTGTCCATCCTCACAAGGACATGGTGTCCTCTGAGAAAAGGCAGAAAGCGTTTTAGGGTGAGGAACACCGCTAAAAGCTCCAGGTAATTTATGTGCGACCGCTGGAGGTCTCTGCTCCAGAGACCCCTCACCGGACGACCTTCGTAAATACCTCCCCAGCCTGTCAGACATGCGTCTGTGGTGACCACCTTCCGTGAAAGGACAGCACCCATAGGCACGCCCCGTACCAGAAAAGTCGGGTGCAGCCAGTGGCGCAGTGCCATTACGCATTTCACAGTAACCATCACTCTCCGTGCTCCATGACGCGCGGGGTTTAGTTTTAGAGCGGCTACCCAGCGCTGAAACTCCCTCATGTGTAACCGTCCCAGCCGTACAACCAGGATGGCTGACGCCATGAGCCCCAGTAACCGCAGGCATGATCTGAAAAGAACATGTTTGCGCAGCTGGAAATGAGCGAGGCAAGCTCTGAAAGCTTTCACTCTTTCCGCTGACAGGCGGGCTGGGCACCGAGTTCAGGTGTAAACCCAGGAAGAGTACAGTCTGTGCCGGGCACAACATGCTCTTTTCTTTGTTTATTATGAAACCCAGGTTGAGCAGGTGCTTTACGAGGACATTTGTCTGCGTAATAGCCTCCTGTTCCGACTGTGCGAGAAGCAGCCAGTCGTCTAGGTAGGTTGCCAGGCGAATACCCTGTTGTCTTAACGGGGCTATCGCGGCTTCCGTACATCGTACAAACACTCTTGGACTGAGAGACAGACCGAAGGGAAGTACTCTGTATTCGTAACAGATCCCCTGAAATGCGAACCTCAGATATTTCCTGTGTGGGTAATATACTGGGATGTGGAAATACGCATCTTTCAGGTTGACTGATGTAAACCAGTCGTTTTGTCGCACGAGACGCAGCAGAGATGTGTGAGTGAGCATTCTGAATTTGTATCTTCTTAGATATTGTTCAGAGCCCTCAAATCTAGTATTGGCCGAATTCCGTTCCCTCCCCGTTTGGGAACGAGGAAATACTTGGAATAAAAGCCGCTCTGACTCTGCTCGGCGGGTATTATAGATATAGCCTCCTTTTCTAGAAGTGAGAGAATCTCTCTTTCTAGAATGTGGGCTGACTCCCCTCGGGCCTGTGAATACAGAACGCCCGAGAAGCAAGGGGGGGTGAAAGCGAATTGGAGTCTGTAACCCCGTGTAACTGTCTTGAACACCCAAGCAGACGTTGTGAGCATCTTCCACTGTTCGCTCCTTAGAGCCAGCGGAGATGTCACGTCTTTTGCCCTCTGAGTCTCTATTTGTTGTGTTATGGGGCCCTCTAGTGTCTGAACATGGTGGTACCCCGATTTGACAGTCCCCACCGACACTGCGCATGCGCGTGACGGAGGTGCCTTCACAACCCAAGCCGGCACTGCGCCTGCACGTGACGGTGGTAGCCTCACAGCCCCAGTCGTTACTGCGCATACGCGTGGCGGCGGTGCCTTCACAGACCCGTTCATCGTCCGCCTTTTGAGAGAGGCCGTAGCTGCTCTCAAAAGGGGAACAAATGGCGGGCTGTTTATTGGTTTTATTGTTTTCTCTTTCATTTTTCTGAGCTGCGCCCTCAGCCTGAGGCCTGGATGCGTCAGCGGAAAATGCTTTATCCGAGAAAACAGAGCAATATTGTGACATGTGTTTTGGTGCACTTGAGGATGGCTTTGAGGCATCTCTCGAGGCAGCGGGAACACATCTGGAGCTGGGGAACCTTCCAGCTCCGTCACCGAGGGAAGAAGAGGAGGCTGTCAGGCCGCCAGCTTCTTCTTCCTCGCCTGCTGGCCGAAATTCCGGGTTGGCTGCGCCTGGGCTGCAGCCGGAACCGGAGACTTTCTGGGCCAATTCGCCTTCGTCTCCTGCCTGGGCTGGGGACTCGGGGCGGGCCGTGACCTCTGCTGTTTCGGTACTTTAAACCGAGCAGCTGAGGTAGCTTGGGCGAGGGACTGCCGCTGTGAAGGCAGCGGCTGGACCCATCGAGGAAGACAGAGGTGGAGGGCCTCGTCTTCCTTCTTCTTGGACTCGCATCTCTTCTGCATAGAAGCGAGCGCAGATCCGAAAATCCCCTCGGGAACGATGGGCATGTCCAGCACATCCTCTCTTTCCCGGTTTTGGGAGGTTGGTGAGGTTGAGCCATCTAGCTCTTTCCTGCACCACCATAATTCCCATTGCCTTTCCCGTGGCCTGGACGGCGCAGCGTTGAACGTGGAGACAGATGTCCGTGATCGCGGCTATCTCGTCCAGTACTGCCGGTCCAGGATTACTCGATAGATCCTCGCAGAGCTCCGCTTGGTAAGCGGTTAGCAGCGAGGAAATGTTCAAAGCCCTGGCAGACAATGCTGCGGCTCTGTAGGACCGTGCAGTCATGGTTGACTGGAACCGGTCCGCCTTTGCCGGCAGCGTGGGGTTCCTGCTCGGTGTAGTCGCCATCCTCGGGAGGAGGTGAGCTGCCACCAGCGGTTCCATCGGCGGTATGCGGAGCAGGCCGAGCCTCTCCATACCGTCGCAGTCTAGGGGAGGAGGCACCCTGGATTGGGGCCTTGTTGCTGAAGGGCCGGTCTCTCCACGAGACCGACACCTCATCCAACATCTCCGGGAAGACCGGCAGGAGTTGCCTCTTTGTCCTCGTTGCTTGGGGCAAATGTTTCCCCTCGTAACGGGACCTGTAGGTCTCCTTGGCCATTTCGGGCCATGGGATGTCTAGGCTGGCTGCGGCACGCTGACACACGGCCTGCAGGTCTATGCTCAGACAGGGCGAAGCTGGTGTGCTATCGCCCGGGAGAGCAGCCATCGCTCCCGGCTTTGCAGCCTGAGCTGATGACACGAAGACATCATCGTCTTGCTCATCAGAGTCGGACAGGAGGAATCCAGAGGTTTCATCCTCTTCGTCCTCCATGTAGTCCAACTCCGGGACATCATCCGCGGGCGAGACCATGGTGAGGTCCAGTTGGGAGCCCCAGCTTGACACAGCGCGGGGCTCCGCTCGCACGTCCCTCGCTGCCACCGAGTCCCAGCCTGACACGGCGCGGGACTCCGGTTCTGCAGCTGCCACTACTGATGAGCCCCAGACCGACACAGTGCGGGGCTCCATCTCTGTGGTGGACGCCCCCGTGTCCTGATTTCCGTCCGGTAAATCAGAGGACATGAGGGAGTCCTGACCCGACAAGCTAGCTTGGCGTGCTAGCCGTCGGCGGAGGCTCTTGATGGTGAAGCGGGCACAATGTCCGCACGAGCCGGGGTTGTCGATAGCCTCCTGGGCGTGTTCTAGCCCGAGACAGGACGAGCAGACCTGGTGTGAGTCTGTGCCTGATATCTTCAACCCGCAGCCACAGAGCCGAGCCTCCGAGTCCCTGACTCCTCTGGTGTGAGGGAGAGAAGCGTCCATCTCGGTCGCCGTGGTGACGGCGTGGAGAGGACCCGCTCGTAACAGGTACGTTGCTGAGAAAAAATACTTCCCCAACTGTCGTTAATCCGGAGAAAAAACGACAGTGTAGAATTTTATTCTCAAAGAATATTAACTGGTGTGTTAATACCCTTTTTATCTTCCCCTCCTCCTGTGTGAGAGAGAAAAAGAAAAAACGTCCTTGCTACCGTGGTGTCGGTAGTGAGGGAAGACAAGCTAGCAACACGTGTGTTGCTAGCTTGAAAAAATCAAAACCTTACCTTTATTCCCGAGGAGAAAACGGCGAGGTCGATTTGCAATACTAACTGGTGTGTTGGTATTAACAGTCTTCTTGCAGAAGTATATATAGAAGTAGCCGGCGAGCGCCCGTCGACCGAAGGTTAGCTTCGTAAATCAGTCTGTGGACCGTTAAGCTAGCTAGCTACTGATCTTTTTCGAGATGTGCTCCGAAGCGAGAAGAGGTGTTTGAATGACGCATGCGGCTTAGCGCAAGCTACTTATAGGGGGTGGATTCCCTGACGCTGACGTCAAGATCACCAGCCAATCAGGATTGGCGTAATGAGATTAATGCTTCTGTTTGCTCCGCGATGAGGCGCATCCCATAGTGAGACATCGAACGGAGTGTTATGAATGAGAACTAACAAACTAACACACACACACACACACACACACACACTTCTCCGCCTCATTCTGTTTTCATTTACTCGTTCGTTATCTGCAGCTTCAATCTTGTAGGCTACTCACCTCGTTTCTTGTAGCCCTCGAAAGGGTTTTGGAGGTTGATGCCTCGTGAACGTGAGTTGTTTGGCTTTCTTGTCCGCAGCAGCAGAAAGCATTTTCGAATGTTTGAATGAATCAAAGTGGGTCGTCACCGTCGATTTTCTCTTATGCTCCAACACACAGTTGCACGGGGTGCAGAATAGTTTCCCCGCACTTTTCACCCGGTCTTTAGTAGAAATGTTCGTCGGTAAATGAGATGGATTAGATATTTTCATCTTGGTGTTTTCTCTATCGTGTGAGCTCCACACGTTAACTCTATACAGTGTTGTTTACATTCTGTGATGCGCGAGCTGATGACGTCATGTCAAGACGAGTTAACTTTTTTTTCCCTCAACTTTGTGTGGAAAAATGCGGGGATTATGCGGCCTTTTGATAAATATGCGGCCTTTTAGAAATCTGCGCCATTTTGCTGATTATGCGGTAAATTCTGCGATCGCAGAATCGCGTTTTTCTGGAGGGTCTAATTATAGCAACAACAACAATAATAATAATAATAATAATAATAATAATAATAACAGCAATAATAATTGGGAGGGGGGGCGCGGCTGTTCTTATGTTCTCTCAGGGGAGGCTCACCTACCCACACTTTGAAGACCCCTGGTCTAAAAGCACTCGTTGTTTGTGACCCTCTTCTACATTGCTGGCAAGGCCGGGGCAGCGCGAGGTGCGTGCATCACCCGATGCGCCACAGTTCCCTACATTGCTGGATGAACGTTCCCTACATTTTATGCTGGAGGAGCTGGTGGCGGTCCGGGGTGCATACATACAATTATAGGCTAATTGATCACGGGTGGGCATTGGAAAGCAAGTGTAGAACAAAATTGTTTTTCATCATTGTGATGAACACGATGGCGGGTGTATAGGCTGGTCGTGTAGGACTACAGTTAACTGTGCTGTTGTTGGAGAGAAAGGGTAGCGGAAAAAAGTCTATGTTCTCCTGATCGGGGGTTCATACTGTAGCGCCACTAGAATAGAGTAGTGGTTGTCGCAAGAGTATAAGCTAGTTATCGCTTTTGGACAGTCTTCATGCACCGATCTTAGTACTTGTATACAAGGGTGGACGCGCGAGTCAAGGTGCCCCATCTATAATTCCCTACCCCCTCTGAAACCTCTTAATTCGGACTAAATTGAGCTGGATGAACTTTGCTGTCTCGCTGGTGTTTATTGCGAGTTTATGTTTGTTTGTCTAAATTGTTTGTATGGGGGGGTCTATATTGGTTTGTCTTCCCGCCCTCTTGTGTATGCTTTGTAACAACTAATAATGAATCAATCCATAGCCAGGGTAAAATGAACTAAACTGTAGTTATCTCACCAAAAGTAAATGACTTGAGAAAAATAAATAATGTAAAGATGTAAGGCAAAATTATCTATTATAGTATAAATGTGCTGTAAATGTGCTGCAAAATGAAAATAAATAGCAAAAGAGTGTTTTTATGTCCTGCATCTGAGTGTGCAGAGGAAAATGTAAACAAGAAGCACACTGTTCAGGGTGTGCGCTGTAGGTGTAAGAAGAAAATAAGATGATATTGCTTTAACAATACATGTTAAATTGTATTGCTGGTACATTATGTTAAGATATCTTTGTGACCTTGTATAAACCCTATGGGGCATAGGGTTTATACAAGGTCACAAAGATATATTAACATAATGTACCATCTCTTACACCCTGAGACCATCAGAGGCATCACTGCTGCTCGTAAAGACCTGCCTGAGGAGATCAGGGTTAAAAAATAATCTGTCTGCTCAATTAGGTCAATGTTATATTATTTGTTTCATTTATTCTTAATCTATGTATTGTATGGTAATAATGAATAAAAAAACGTAATGTAGTGAACACATTCTGAAACAAAGCAGATAAGAAAGAACTAGACTCAGACATAATACTAATTATTGTTGAAACCTTTTGCGCTTTTGCTGCAAAATGGAAACTTTGTTGATTATCTATTCCAACTGGCCACTGGAATCGGATAATTAATATAAGTTGAAGTTCAATTACAGTTTTAAATATAGTTTAACATTCTTTATTAAACTGTTTCAAATTATTTCTCGTATCAACCAATTAGTCTCCATAGACATTACTAAAATTCTAATAGTTGTTAAACTACTGACTATACCTAGCTTATGAACAACAGAGTAACGGCCCGTCTACACTACAGGCATGAAAAAATCTTGAAGCTGGGCGTGTCTGAAGCTTGGCGATTTTTTGCGAGCAACCAATCACATGAATCTCCCGCCCCCGACATACAAAGCAATAGCAATGTTAAAACGAAGTAAACTGGATATAAACTCTCCAACCAGGCGAAAAAACTATCAGTTTCACCCACTGTCTCTCCCACCTCCCTCCATGCCTGGTTCCTCCGGTTTGTATCCCGGTAAATAGTTCCGGTCGTAAAGAACCGGGTGATTTGCTACCGTAATATCTCGTTTGGAATATGAGGAAATGAACTGCGGTCTGGCTCTCCCAGCTTGCACGCGGTTTGATTGGCTGAGCTTGCACTGGCGGGATTTGCATAAACGGAATTTGATTGGCTGATGCCAAGCATCGAGCCTCAAAAGTTGAACATTGTTCAACTTTTGATGCCGATAGATGCTCGTGATGCTTGCAAAGCCATGCCATGCTCAGCACAATGCAGTTCGGCGAAGATTACAAATCTTCTACGTCACCCCATTCAAGTGAATGGGCGAAGCGTTGAAAGCATTTTTTGATGCCTGTAGTGTAGACAGGGGCGTAGCTGGAAATTCTGGGCCCCATGAAAGAATCTATTTGTGGGCCCCCAATCCATGCGAGTGCGCATTAGCGCGCACGCTAAAAAAAATGTGGCCATTTATTTATTGATGAAAACGCATAATATGGTTTTTACCTATACATTCGGATCAGCAGTTCAGCACCAGTTCAGGATGTCGCATTGCGTTCATCTTCAATGAATGGACCAATGCAATAGTCTACCAAACAACCTTGAGTTGCACTAGCTAGGCATATTTTCCCCTATTCTTGTGACAATGTTTTCTGATACTCAACATACAAAAGCTGTTACTTGTCCTGTCTCTCTGTAATCCCATCTCCAACACAAATAGTCTACTCAAGCACACTATTAGGTTGACAGACACTTACATTTTGATGTGCTCTGAAGTATACAATCGTTCCCTGCTTGGATATACCTTTTACGAAGCAGATTTTGAACTGTCGCGGGCAGAGCACTAGCTTTTTTGCTGTAGCGGCCGGGTTGCTGCCTTTCTCAGCAGAGTGCTAAAGCCCTACCTGTTACACGCGCAAGTAATTCGAGGAGGCGCGAGTGACAAGTGTTGAGCTATTGGTGGGGACAATTCAGGATTCTTGGATACTGGTGGGGTCAGAACCTTGCGTCCACCCCCAAAACGACACGATGAAACCCAACCTCGAAAACCCTGTTGAAGTTAATGAACTGTAATGGACTGCAAGAAATCAACATGCACTGACTATCAACTTTATCTTCTGTCTATTTAATTGAAAATTACACCCAATACAGGAATGAACAAACAAAAAATCTCAACATTCTTTGACTTATTAAATTAAGATTTGAACAACACAAGGACAAAAGTATAAATTAACTGAAGATTTGAACATAATTATAAAACAATAAACTCTCAGGACATGAACACACTTACAGCAAACAATGAAAAATGTAGTGCGAGAGGACTATGCATCAGATAGTAATTGTTCACAATGTGGGCTGTAGCCTGTCAGCTTACTATAGGGAAACATCCCACAATCCTGTCATAGACTGGATTTTTATTCCTAAATCCCGAACGCCAATCGCCGGACCTTCTTGGTGGCAAAATCTTTTACGAGCTCTTTGAAATCAAGTGACAGAGCCAGCTTGCTTTCAATCGATAACATTGCAAGGCTGTTCAACCTCTCTTGCGACATGGTAGATCTTAAATAGCTCTTGATAAGTTTCAACTTACTAAATGATCTTTCACCACCAGCTACGGTAACTGGGAGCGTCAAGAAAATTCTGAGGGCAATGCAAACGTCTCCAAAAATGCTCTGGAGTTCCATCTTGTATATTGCATTCAGTAGATCAAGAGAGCTACAATCAGGGGGGAAAGTGGCAGAAAATATTTTATTGAGATGCCTTATCTCACTCTCAAACTGATCTGTGAGATCCTGTGAGTATTTCTCCCTCAGTGGCTGACACACAGAAGCCATGACACTGTCACTCAACTTCCCAATTTTAAGTATGGCAGCAAATTCTTCAACAATATTTGCTGTTGTTTGGAACCGAGTGTCCAAGTCACTTATGATCTGGTCCATGGCAGTGAGAAACACAGTGTTACGGAATGTTGTTTCTGGCCTATCCTCCTGACCTGTTCCTTCAGCAGTTTCATCATGAAACCTCTTCCTCCTCCTCTCACGGCAAAGTTCTTTTTTGAAATGAGGTGGAACCTCCATTTCCTTAGCTACCATTGATGCCTCAGACAGAATAGCATCCCATCCATTTCTGAGAGTCTGCATCTCATCTCTTAGTGCAGCAACATTACCTGCCTCCACCTCTATTGAGATTTTCCCTGACTGGAATATCACATTTCTGTCATCAATAGATTGCAATACTTTCACCCAAATGGTGAGAAGGACAATGGCATCAAATGACATGAGGTAGTTCCTCAGACCAACAGCTTCAGATCTGGCCTCACCTGTGAGACTGCATGAGCTCAGTATGGTAGCAAGGGCTTCAATGACACCAGGTAGGTGCTTTGCTACAGGTTTCACAGCATCAATTCTCGCACTCCAGCGAGTGTCAGATAGCCTATGTACAGAGCAACCTGTTTTCTTTTTGTATATAGACCAACGAGATGGACTGGCACTTACAAATGTGTAGAGGCGGTTAATGTAACCAAAAAAGTTGGATACTTCAGGGCTCGATTCTGCAGCATGCACGCCTACCAGATTCAACGTGTGGGAGGCACAAGGTGAGAAAGTAGCAAGATTATTCTTTTTCAGTATTTGTGCTTGGACTCCCTTGATTTTCCCTGACATATTCGCCCCATTATCATACCCTTGCCCCCTGCAATCACTAATGTCTATCCCTAGATCCAGAAGCACACTCTCCATCATGCCTGCTATTTCACATCCTGTTTTTCCGTTGAAATCTTTGAATTCAATAAATCTTTCAGTGATCTCCCATTCGCCTGTGTCTTCATTATAATGTACATATCTTATGAGCACAACATTTTGCTCGGTGTGGGAAATGTCAGGCGTTGCATCACAAATGATTCCATAGTATATGGCATCCTCCCTTTCCGTCAGAATGGTTTTTAAAACCTTTCCCCCACACAATTCAATAAACTCGTTCTGGATGTCTGGGCTCAGATAATGAGTTAGCTGGCTTCCTTTTTTGGATGTCCTGATTTTGTCTAAGTGGTCTTTCAAGAGTGGATCATATCGTGACAAAAGTTCTAGCGTACCTACAAAATTTCCATTGTGGACATCGCCCAAAGCATGCGTTTTACCTCGGAAAGCTAAATTCCTCGTTGCCAAGTGCAGAGTGACATCAAGGAGTCTCTGCAAGATAGCTTTGTTTTTCTCAATTTCAGACTGTAGCTCTCTCTGCAACTGATGATCAACGCCACATGCAGTCATAACCGAACACTGTAGGTGTTTCCATCGCAAATAACAGTCCCTGTGATTCCTACTTGTTTCATGGCTTGGGAATTTATCATACATGCGACGCCACTCGACGTCACACATCTTGTATCCCTGGTCACTACTCAAAGCACTAAGAGAGGGTATTTTTTGCTCCTTGGAGAAAAGAACACATGGTATGCAGAACAGTGCATTTGCACTTTCACTGTGAATCAACCAGTCCCTTTTCACTTTTCCCCTACCCTTATCTGCTTTGGTGTATTTCAAGTAATCTGGAAATCTCTTTCCCTTTGAATCATGTGGAATTTCTTGATCTGTTTCTCGCATTGCTAATTTCTTTACAATAGTTGCCCTGTCCTTGTCACTCATCCTAGCTGGGAACAACCCTGGGTCAAGTGATAGCAGATCTTCTACCTCAGACACCACTACAGGTGGCTCAGTATCTGTGGCATCCTGTGTCGGAGCCTCACTTTGTCCCTGACATTGACTGTCCATAGCTGCTTCCTCCTCATCTGTGCTGCTTTCATGGTCCTCGACCTCTTCTTGTACTGGTACCTCTGCCTCTTCACCTCTGCTCTCCTCGTTGGCTGCCTTGCTCGAAGGCCCTGGCTCTAGAGTATCCATAGTGTACATAATTTATAAAATGCCCTATAATAGTAATAACACAGTACAGCTCGAGCTATCTCTTAATTGTTATAATAATAATAATAATAATAATAATAATAATAATAATAATAATCATTTGTATAGATATTTTTCAATTGCTCAAATCTAGCTATAGCTACTGTAACAACCTCAATTTAATGTGCCAGTGGTCAATGGTATTGCAATTACTGGAAGAACTAGAGTAACTAAATGTGAATATTACCTAAAGTTGTATTCAATGCATGGTAAGCATATTTAAAATCTGTTTGTTAACCCCAAGCCCTGCTGCTTTACCTCCCTCTCCTTCAACTGGGAACCGGCCTGAGGGAAGGGGTACTGATCCTGAAGCCGCATCTGTGCATTAGAGCAGATGTGATTAGCATGTAACATTATACAGGTTAGGTTAGCTAGCCATAGCAAAAGGGCATAGCTGCTGGATACAAATTCACTGGGCTCATCGACACTCATCTAATTTTTGATAGCAACAGGTAGCTAACGTCAGCCACAAAATGTTGGCTAAGCTGTTATGGGCTTCAAAACCAGTTCTGTGAATAAATACCTTTCTTGTGAAAATACTTGGTGACTATCTGTCGACCTCTTTTATTATTTTCCTCTTGCTGACGTTTTTTCTTTCGTTTCTGAGCTCCTGATTCATGAGCTGTAGAGGACATTTTCCTGTCAGTCTGTTCAAGCTGCAAGCTGCTGGTGCACTGCTGTGCCGCCTAGTTATAGTTGAAATTGGGGGTGCAAGATTAGTAACTGGCAGGCAAGGGGTGGTTTGGAGTGGGTCAGGCACGACCACCTCCATGGCAGAATTTTTTTAATTTAATGAACACCTGTACGTGCAATTTCCTGCAATATAGAGCACAGAACTGTCTCAAAATCCTATGGGATCCTAAAGGATTCCTATAGGGTTCCAAAAACGTATAGAGATTCCTATAGCATTTTTTGACTAGGGATGTTATCCTAGGTCTCTTTCTCACTTCCTCTGCCTCCTCCCTGAGTCTGCACAGTCACCACATCATTCTACATTAAGGAGAGCAATACACTTATGAGTACACTGAACTGGTTTGAATACACAATCTTTATGCTACTCTGTAAAGAAAGGGAGAGAGGGGGGAATATATTATCCAAGTATTTGTGTCTTAATTTGTTATGTTATCCTACACTTTAAGCTGACTGATATTTCCATTACCTGTAACTCTTGTGTCTCTTTCTCTCCTTCTCTGCCTCCTCCCTGAGTCTGCACTGTCACCACCACATCATTCTACACAGGAGAGCAATACACGTATGAATACACTGAACTGGGTTGAATACATGATTTTTAATTTTTTCTGCCATGTTCTACCTGGTTGGCTGGCTGGCTACACACACACACACACACACACACACACACACACACACACACACACACACACACACACACACACACACACACACACACACACACACACACACACACACACACACACACACACACACACACACACACACACACACACACACACACACACACACAGTGTGCAGGTTAGTTACAGTAGGAGATGGGCTTCTATCATATTATCTTCTATCATTCTATAATTCATTCTTCTTTTATTTTCATTTCAGGTAGTTGTACCTTAAGAGAATTGAAGGCTGGCATCTGTAAATGCAGATAGATATAAGTACTTTATTCTTATTTTATTATCATTATTTTCTTTCCAATGAAATGAAATCAGAAAATAAGTGGTATATGATGGAAAATATGAAAGTCAATGCTTGAAGGAAAATGGACTTCGGAAAAGTTTTTTATTTTGTATTTACTGTTCTGTAAAAGTCCTGTCGAATGCAATGTTTTATGTTTTGTGTGGACCCCAGGAAGACTAGTTGTTGTCATGCAACAGCTAATGGGGATCCTAATAAACTCAAACTCTAATGGGCTTCGATCTACCAGGTAGCTAGCTAGTCAAACACACACACTGGTTGATGTTACTAGCTAGCTAGCAAACGTCAGCTAACCGCTAGCTAACATAAAGAGTGACCTGTAATTCAATGCAGCGAAAATGAAGAGAAGGTGATGATTATAAATGTGTTTTATTGTATTGAGTGGTAGAAGTAAAGACATGTCTAACATATTCTTTGTTTGAACAACTTACTGAAAAGGTCTGCCACCAATGACAGACTGTTCGCGGTGATTTACACTCAGCCTACCTGCATCAGGACTGCTGTGGGTGGGAGGCAGTTGATCAAACCATTGTGAGCGAAATGCGGGGGGGGGTCACAATCTTTGGAAACTTAAAAACTCGCTATTAAGTGTCTATAATCAGCACAAGTTCTTTCATTGCGTATTATTAATTCGATTGAAATTACACACTTATGTTTACAGTGATATATTGGGGGGGAAATGTCATATTTTTCATATGATCAAAAAGTGGGGGTGCAAAAGCACACGTTTGCTCCCCCAAGGTCAATTGTGGGGATGCACCTGCTCCGCTTGCTCCATTGCTCAGGCGCCCATACCATGCAATGAATGAAGGGAGGGGTGCTCATTCTGTCAAACAGAGTAACAAGTACCTGTTTGTTTCTTTTGGGACGTTTTTTTTTAATACAGGCAATTATACTTTTGAGTCATTTACATTAACTTACTTTAGGATAATAATAAAACCATATTAATAAAAAGATAATAATAGTGTTCTCTGGGCCCCCCCCCCAGTGCTGGGCCCTTGGAATCATCCTAACCTCCCCCCCCCCCAGCTACGCCCCTGAGTGTAGACGTACCGTAAAGGTTGCTGGTGAAGCCAGGATCAATATATTTGTTGAGGTTTTTATTGTGTGCATAATAAATGGGTTAAATAAATAAATAAATAATAAATAAAAATTTTAAGGAGTAGAATGTTGCAATCTCTTTAAGATCAGTAATTGCAGTTCGAAGACAGATGTTGTTTTCCAACGGCCTCTCCTTCACAGGCCCACGCAATAAATCATGAGACTTCCAAATCCTAACAGACAGAGATCAGTATCACTTTGGGTTGGAAGCCAAATCCATGAAGGGGTTCTACTTGGCCCAATTTAAATACCATAAAGAGAGTATTAACCCAGCTCAGGCTAAATGTCAAATGTCTTTAATTAATGTACAAGTGTTTTGATTTATTTAAAATGTTCCAGTCTAGTTTCCTTCGAGTTCAGTCTAAGCTACGAATTGTTTCTCATAAACATTCTCACTGCTGTCCCAAATGTTTTAAACCTTGGGCAAACAAGCTGTTCACACACACACACACACGCACGCACGCACGCACGCACGCACGCACGCACGCACGCACGCACGCACACACACACACACACACACACACACACACACACACACACACACACACACACAATTATTTTTCTTTTTTTTATGGAATTAATACCTATAGTGATAATTAAATGCTATACAATGATTTTTACAGTCTGGTACCTGAAAAAGGTCAACTGAAACTGATGGAACCAAATGTACCCAAATGTGCCCAAAGCTTAGTCCGCTTGGACTTTTTTGCTAAACATCTCTAAAAAGGTCAATTTTCACTTTTTTTGCCTCAATCTTGATACAGGGTACTTATTATATGTTATACGTTGGATTCCTACAGCTTTTAGGCTACTAACCCATCATTCAAGGGTGGTTTTTACTATAAGTAATGGGTTTTATTTGGGCGGAGACAATAATTTACACTTTTTGACTATGTTCAATCTGGATTTACTCTGACACTGAAACATCTTTATTGATTTTGACACTTCTAAATCCAACTCACAGATGTGACCTTGCTTTGATAAAATAAATTATTGATATAACCCTTTTAGAAGTTAAGTTATAGTCCTTTGTTTGTGCATGTCATTTTCGAGCCTGAAACCTGAAAAACAGGCTTGGGGCTTAAGAGGTTAACTACACCACTGGTTTTTTAATCCGCGCCACCTAGTGGTTAAAGCACGTTATTGAATTTTGTTGTTGAATACGTTTTATTTGATGAAACCATTTAAATATTAAGAGTAGCCTACATACAAAATTGAAAATATCAAGAAGATACTGGAGCCGGGGGCTGGACCCATCCAATTCCAGTTTTGGAAAGTCTGCCGTGGTTCCATTCCATTTCAAAGAGCTGTTGACGCTAGCGTAACCTTGTCCCACTGCCACTACAACATCCAATCACAGGGCTTGATAACTAATCACGGGGTTTGTAAAGCAAGGCGGATGTTGTAGTCCCAAACGATAGCTGGGGATTCTGGGTAGTGTAGTGTCTTTGGAAACTGTAGTGTCTAAACTCCTAAAAAACTATTTGTTTCTCTGAATCGAAGGTTAAAAACACAAAAGCATTGTACACAATTTAAACCAATCAATATTGTGTAATTAACAAGGATAAACTGATGTTTTTTAGTGGATGAGTAATGCAGATATCACTGTGTAATCATTTGACAGTGAGGGGAATATATCCGGTTTTATTATGAAAACTTCGAGACCGGAAAAACTGTTTTCACCTACATTAACTTTACATGGAAGCTGCCGCATATACACGTTATCCTGGCGAGACCTCAAATCATTTTCATAATATCTATCAAACTATAGATCCTACACATCCACTGGAAGTGGATTCTAAAAGTACAATATACACTTCTCGCTAGAAATCTAATTAAAAAGCATTTTAATGGCCAAACTATTCTACAATTTAGGATTTTCCAGAGAGGGTTATTAATAAATAATAAACGGGAGCATGTTGTTTCTTACACGACCACTAGAGGTGCTACACTTTAAAACGTGGCTATGGGTTGTAATCTAAGGTGCTTAAACAATCGACCTATTTGGTCGTTTTTTGTAGGAGGACAGGCTGGTTTTACAAACTGGTCGTTTGCTTGTGCCACAAACCTGAAACTAATATAACAGCTGTACAGGAGAGCTATAAAGGTGTTTCACAGAAAGCCAAATTCATACCACCACTGTACCATCCTTGAAAAACACCATTTCTTGAGTTGGGACAATTTTAAGTCTTTTAAATGTATTTGTTTTTTTTATAAATGTTTACATGGACTGGCCCCCCCTCCCTTAGGGGAATTCATCCACAGAAAACCCACTGGACGCTGCACTAGGTCAGAAACCAGAGGAGACTGTGAGGTCCACCGTAGACAGACCACTTTTGGACAAAATATACTCTCCATTAAAGGCAGCTCATTCTGGAATAGCCTCCCAACTGAGATACGGGATTGTCCCACTCTCAATAGTTTTAAAGGTCAACTCAAAGAATGGTTGAGAAACAAACATCCGTGCAATCAGCGCTAAATGCACTTTAATACAAGGGTATCTCCTCTCACACTTTATGTAGCTCTTGTATATTCTCTTGCACTTTATATGTCATAGCTGCTATATTGTACTGCCATGTGGTAAATACTTGTATATGCTGCTCATGCTCTTTCTGCATATCATGTATTTATTTTTTCTATGTATATAAATGTCATGTTCTTAAATGTTGTATGGGAGGGACTACAGATGGCTTAGCTCAAAGCTTAACAAATTGAAGCATTATTTGTTTAAATTGTTCATCAATGTGCATTGTCCCTTTTCAAATAAACGATTACATAAATAAATAAAATAAACATTCAGCTGATGAGCAAATTCTGACATTTAGAGAGAAAATTACTCCCGAGACTTGTGAGCACTTTTATTGTCATTACACACAACAGGTATTATGTAACACAATGGTTTCTCTGCATTTGACCCATCCTAGTGTTAGGAGCAGTGGGCTGCCATTATGAATGGCGCCCGTGGAGCAGTGTAGGAAACTGTGCCTTGCTCAGGGACACCTCGGTAGCACTTGGTCTGGACGGGACTTGAACTGGTGACCTTCCAGTTGCCAAGCCAAGTCCCTATGGACTTCGCCACCACCGCCCATTTTACCGAGCTCCTGATAATAAAGCGGGCACATCGGGCTCTTGGACCCCATCCACCTGTAGACCAGAGACCGCGACCTGTTATGATACGACTGCTCAAATGCCAAGACCGAGACAAGATCCTGCGCATCGCCGCACAGCGGTCCAGAGAAAATAAGGGTCCCATCAAATACGAGATACATTTACACTTGCATGGTGACTTCACAAAGAGGCCGTAATACCATGATCGATGTATTATCTTTTTGTTGATGAATAGGGCAGTGAAATGTGTTTGAAATGTGAATGGGCTAAACGGAAAGGTTAAAAGGAAAAGAGTCTTGACACACCGGAAAAAACTGCAAATTGATATTGCTTTTATACAAGAACCCCATCTTCTCACACAGGAGCATAAGAAACTGAGGAGAGAATGAGTAGGACATGTAGTTTCATCATCCTTTAATTCCAAAGCCAGGGGAGTAGCTATTTTAATAAATAAAAACACTCCAATGATGATTGGAGAAACTATTATTGATCCATCAGGCCGATATGTATTAGTTAATTGTCAGGTTTACTCAGAACCCTGGACACTTTTAAACTTATACGCACCCAACCATGATGATGCATCCTTTATTCAAGATATCTTTCTTAAGCTGTCAGGGGGATGAAAAAACATACTGGTAGGGGGCGATTCACATTTTTGCCTGGATCCTATTCTGGATAAGTCATCCTTGGCAGTATCTAAATCAAAAGCTGCCAAACCACCCTGGCATTTATGAAAGATCTAAATTTGGCAGATGTTTGGAGACAGATCCATCCTCAAAGCAGAGACTACTCTTTCTATTCCTGTCCCCATAAGTCTCATACTAGGATTGACCTTTTTGTCTTATCAACACAGCTAGTTCATAGAGCATTGGAATCTGAATATTTATCTAGGACCCTGTCTGATCATTTTCCTTTGAACCTGTTTATTTTGATGCCAGAAAAAAAAACTAACTCAGATAGATGGCGACTGAACCGTACCCTTCTTCAAAAACCATCCCCCATAACAAGCATCACCTTCTCCGACCAGGACCTTCCCCTCTCATCAGTTGACACCAACCTCGGTGTCAAAATGGACCCCTGCCTCAACTATGAGACCCACATCAAACACATCTGCAAAACATCCTTCTTCCACCTTAGAAATATAGCTAAACTCCGCCCCACCCTCACTCTTCCTGACGCCGAAAAGTTGGTCCACGCCTTTGTCTCCTCCAGGTTGGACTACTGTAATGCACTTCTCGTCGGGATCCCTAGCAAGAGCCTTCAAAAGCTCCAATACGCACAGAACAGCGCTGCTAGGATCCTGACGAGAGTGCGCAAATACGAGCACATCACCCCCATTCTCAAATCACTGCACCGGCTTCCCATCACCTCCCGGACAGAATTCAAAATCACCCTGTTAACACACCAGTGTATCCACGGAAATGCCCCCCCCTACCTCAAGGAACTGATTGAACCACAAACCGCCACCCGCAGACTCCGCGGAAATACTAACAAGCTGAAGGAACGGCACATCAACCTCCGCACTATGGGAGATCGAGCTTTCTGTGCAGCTGCCCCCCGGCTGTGGAACTCACTCCCAGACCATCTCAGAGCTCCTCAACCTGTGAACACTTTTAAGAGAGCACTAAAAACCTACCATTTTAACAAAGCATTTGGTTAGCTTTTTAAGCCGGTTTTAATAACCCTGCCTCTCCTTTTTAAAACGTGTTTTTAAACTTGTTTTTTAACCTGTTTATACATTTTGACTCTTGCAAATGGTTTTCTTTATCTTTTTTTATTATGTACTGTAGCACTTTGAGGTTTGTTTCAAATGTAAAGTGCAAAACAAATAAAATGTATTATTATTATTATTATTATATCCGTGCAAATACTGTGGTGGAAACCAACTACGACAAAATTAACCTATTTTACCGTGATTAAATTGTAATACACGTTTCAAAATGATGCCGAAGTAACTAAATACTGATAACAGTTAGTAAAAACCAAGCTGTCTAGTCAGGATTCAGACAGTATTGCACTTCATTTATTGTCTTGGTTGATTCTGTTGGCTTATATTTTATTTTATCAATAAGGTATTTATATTGTTTTTCCCTTTTTAAACAGATGTTCAGTTATGCTAAAGTCTTTGATTGCACTTCAAGTCTAAAGTTTACATTTGAATTGTTTGGCACTGACTTTTTCTCATTGATGTTTTATGTTTTACTTAGTTATGTTTTACTCTCCTTTTCATGTTTATTGATGTTACATCACTGCTAGTGCTACCTAAAACAGAACGTGAATTTTTATACTGAGAAACTGTGCCTTGAATAATTTATTTTATTTAGCAAGAGAGTGCACTTTACTTGGTGAAGAAACCAGTGTTAACGTTTGATGTGTAGGGTGTAGGCCTACCTACAGTACTTGAACACTGAGGAAGCCATATCAAAATTCCTGTTGAATTCATTCAGAGATTCATTGCAGAATTAAAATCAGCTTGAAATTGTATTTTGGTCTGTTACTCCTTTTTATTTTAGTTTTTGTTACCTTGTAGGTGGTTGTACTGTTAAGTAACTTGAAAAATAACCATAATAACCGACATGAAAAAATATTGTGATAAATATCGTCTATCGTGATACTGCTTGAAAAATATCGTGATATTATCTTTTTCAATATCGCCCACCCCTAGTCCAGAAGCGCGCCACCCACGGGCCGATGAAGGCATGGGCGACGTCCTAAGCCGCCGTCGAGGTGGTGAAAAGGTGAGAGGGTCCACACAAGGCCGACCAGACATGGTCGAACCTCCTCTCAGGCACCAGAAAAAGCTCAAAAAAAGGGTCGTACTGTCAACGGTCAAAAAACAGGTAGGTGGAAAAGCGAGAGGATCCACACGAGGTCGACCGGCTGTTCGAACCTCCTCTCTAGCACCGGAAAAAAGGGGTTAACAGTCGGATGTCAACCGATGAATGTTGATAGCCGTTAGCAGCTAGCCGTTAGCAGCTAGCCATTAGCCGCTAGCTGGCAGCCATGGGTAGCTGCTAGCCGTGGTTAGCTATCGTGGTTAGCTATCGTGGTTAGTTGCTAGTTGTCGTTAGTGTTAGAAATTAAAATCAATGTTTTAATGGGGAAATGTAGTTTAAACATGCCGTCAGTTTTAATGCAGTTTTACACTGAAAAACCAGAAATTATTGTGCACAACCAGCTGTTAAGCTTTATTCTGAAACTCTTTCATCTCCGGTTGGCAGTTAGCATGTGGTACATTTACAATTTCCTAAATAGGTGAATTTAGTAGCGAAATGATATGGAGTGGTGCAAACCGAAGCCTACTGATTTAACACTACAACTATAGATGTCGAGATACTACCATGCTGTATATTAAATGAAGGTACAGTTTATTTGAATACATTATTGTTTACAGACGAGAGTAGCATGTGACAACATCCGGAATGACCGGAAACCAAACCAGCCGAGAAGTATTTTTTAGAGTATTGATTACAGCGTTTAGAATGTGTTACATGAAAAGTGATGAAAGAGAATATGAGGAGAAAAGGCGTGTTAAGCATATATTGAATGTGAAAAGAACCAATCCTCTGTTTAAATGCAACAACGGACATTGGAGACGAGGCGAGCCAGCTGGCGGGGAGGAGCCAGCAGAGGATATATATATAACAGCACCGGACGAGGGATCGGGACTCTTCTCTTCCCTAACGAGGAGCGGATCACAGCTGTTTGTCTGACTGAACAATATCATGCTTGTGACATACCCGCACCTTTTTTAATTAAAGTACCCAATTGAACTTTCACAGAGACTCAATTTAGTCTCCTTTTAAAGCTTCTCTCCTGGACGGGAGAATAACGAACACAGTTTACAATCTGGTGAGCTCCCCGACGTGATCCCGCTGACCGAGGAGAGAAAACCAACCGGCTGTTTCCTGGAGACGCTTGCAGCCATTCGACACACAAGAGCTCAAATCAATCGGTACGAAGATGCCTGTTATGACAAAGATTCTTCACTAGTTAAACTAGGCAATGTTAGATTTGTGTGTTTGACGGCAGCCGGCGGATCCTGAAAATAGATGTGCATTTTAATGTTAAAACAACCCAAATTGATAAAATAATCACTCTAAAACCACGAGGCGTTGTTTTGTCACAGGCACGGTGAGTTCAAATTCCCTTTGTTCCATTAACCCTGCATGCTATTAACCACGTGTGAGTGTTGAATTTTAAATATAAATGTGTGTGGACATTGTACTTCGGATAGGTGCCTTGCTGTTTTCACGTAGGTGTCTCTTGTTATGTTAGTAGTTAGTTAGCCTATGACGTAAGGGTATATAGCCCATTTGACGATTTTTGTTAAGATCTGGAGACATAGCGAATCGGTCAAGGGTCGAGTAAGTGAAAACCAGCAGGGCATAGCGAATTAACTCAGGGTTAAATAACAGAAGTCAGTGCTTTAAAGAAAGTCCTTTTCGAGAAAAGGCTTGGTTAAGGTCTAAGCCTTTATCAGTGGTTAAAACTGTTCTGTTTTTAAACAAGATATTGCAGGTGGGTTGCGGTAATCGGAATTACAACAGCAGTGCAGTAATAAGACAACGGTCTATTATTAGTTGCTGATAGGTCTCCATATTGGTCCCGGTTTGGCGTGTCCAAATAGCAACAGTTAACCAATAGTAGACTATAAAGTCAATTATTACGTGGACAGGTTTATAGCTTGTGCGTAAGGGTTCCTAACTTTAAGTGATGATATCAATAAGATAAAGCCCATTTTCTCATAGTAAACTAAATAGAAATGTTATTTTAAACTACAGTGTTGTGTGTTGAATTTACTAGACAAAATATCACCCCACCATTATTTCAACTCCACTGTGAGAGCCACGAGGTGTTTTTTCAAATCCCTTTGTTCTTCAGGTCAAAGGTTGGAAAACCAGTTGTCATCTTGTCTTGACCTCATGTTCACAGTGAACCACACGGCAGTCGCCATTTCATGAAATGCTAATTGAAGTACTCTGTTTGCTTTAACACACTGAGGCTAGGCATTCCATCTTGGAAGTACTTCTGCTGGTAAAAGTGTATTGGCTGGTTTTGGGCAATGTATTTTGGCGGTTATGTGCTGTGTTGTTTAACCATAGTGTAATGTTCTTCCTATTTTAAAGATATTTTTAAGGAAAATAAGTTTCTCCTTGTTAAAAACAAGTCAGTTTTGCAACAGCTATTCCCTAGTGGATTAAGCTGGAAATTAAAATAGCGCACTCTGGTGGTAGTACAGAATTATTACACAAATAGAAGAAACACCAACACATTGTGAAGTATAATTTTAAGTGTTATAAATAAACACATGCTTGATCGCCAAGATAGAATTGCAAGTGGTTTCTAATTATAAGAGAAGAAACTTTACATAATACTTTTTCAAACGCCAATTTGTTGAAGCTAACACAAGTAGTGACATTAGCATAATTTCATGCATTTCGGTATGCACTGTACACAGGAGATTTGGATTTGAACCATATTCATATTTAAAGTCAAAATCATACACGGTACAACTTTATTTTAACATTTCATATTTTAATTTTGCATACTTTTTATATATTAATTAACTTTATTAATATTTTACCTAAAACTTAAAAAAAAAAAATCTATAACTTAAAAAAAAAAAAAAATTAATAAAACCTTGAGCAACTAAAAACAAAAAACAGATTTAAAGTCCGGACGAACAGCAACGAAGGTGCTAGTCAGAAGATTAGTGCTTCATCTTTGATAAGTTAATACATAATTAGAGAACATGTCACCAAAACAAACTAAGTTGAGACTAGACGCAGAGCCAGGCTCAACAGCAGATATCAAGGGAAGGATAAAAATCAGATCAGATGCTATAACAGTTCCAAATTTTAGACAAAAGACATGGAACCACATGGAGAAACTGTTGGAACAGTGGCAAACGAGAGGACTGCTTCCAGCAGATGATCAGCCTGGACCAGGGGTCGGCAACCTTTTTGATATTAAGTGCCATTTAAAAAAAAAATTGTTATCAGCGTGCCGACGATCGAGAATTATCAACGGGGGGGGGGGGTTGAGGAGCTTGATGCTCGTGAACTATCAGCCAGAGGGCGAGGGGAGCCTCGCTGCGGGGAAGCAGTGTGTGGACCTGTCAACGAAACTTACACATTTACCACATTTAAATAATTGGTTTAAACGGCATAATAATAAGGACAACCGTCCATTCTGTGATTCTCCAGAACACACATGTTATGATATTAGGGTCATGCAGAGTGAGATCGCTGTCCCTTTAAGAGAGAGAGAGAGAGAGAGAGAGAGAGAGAGAGAGGGGTGTGGCTTGTGCATGTGTGTGTGTGTGGATGGCAGAGCGACAGTGAGGGAACGTGTGTATGTTTCTGGAAGTGAAACGAGGCAGCAGAAAAACAGATGTCTGTGATGTATTTTGTGAAACGGAAGAACAGCTAAATAAATGCAACGGCCTCCCAAGAAGAGCTCGCCTCTCTCCAGTCATTTAAGCTAAAGTGGGTTATTGAACCTGAAGCTTGTTGCTTCTGCCCTCCTCGACTACGGTCTGGGAGCCGACAGGAAAGTTCAACACACAGATGGCCAGTCCGCCCCTTTGTACCATATTATTTCGATGAGCAGATCGCCACTGTGCTTAAGTTTCAACTAAAGACACAGCCACGCAAAAACTGCGGCATTTGTACAGCTCCTTATGGGTAGGCCTACTGCAATTTGTGAAGTGCTTTCCTCTGTGGTGAAACGATCAGCACTGCACCACGGAGGAAAGCGGCAGAAAGTCACCTGGAGTTAAAGAGAGCGGGGCTGCGTTGCGTGCATGGCTTCCTTCTGCAGGTAGACGCGCTCTGGCGGCGGCCTGGTTCAGGATCCGAAAATACAATTTAAATATTATTGCACACTTATTCCACTTATTCCTAGTGTGCCACTGGTTACGGTGCCGCGTGCCAATGCTGGCACGCGTGCCAGGGGTTGTCGACCCCTGGCCTGGACCAACGAAAGCCCATAGAAAAGCTGTAGTTGAACATGAGAATGCTGAATACCTACAACAGGAAAAAGCATGGATCAAAGCCGGACAACCCCCTTGGTGTGGACCTGCTAAAAGCGCTATGAACAGAGCTGAAAAAAGAAAATCTAGAGTTACAAGTCTGGTACTCCATCTAAAATATGTCAGCCAAGAATCAACGAACAGCATGTATGTGGCTCAAGGAGCAGAGCTCACAGCAAAGGAAGATAAGAAAGAAAAGACAGAAGAAGCTCCAGTAATCCAACCTTCAAAGCTCCTTCCAAGCCTGACAGATGCGCCTCCTCCCTACATGACAGATAGCGGCTGGAGAAGCAGGATTGAAATACCAATCATGGACTCACAGAGACATGGAAGCATTAGTGGCAAAGCTACCTCCACTCACGAAAGGAGGTCAGAAGTGGGTGAATGATCTGGAGAGATACACAGCCCAAGACCACCTGTGCTTGGGAGACATGAGGGCCCTGCACGGACGGATTGAAGGACGACTTGAAGTGAGAGCAATAGATTCCAAGGCCAAATGCACCAACTCTCCAGATTACATTTGCTTCAACAAAGTCAGGTCAAGGTATTGGGCTGCCATTCGTCAAATCTACCCAACAACACGGAGTTTACATGCCCTCAACAGCCTGAGAAAAGAACCGGGGGAAGACATGTATGCCTTCCTGAAGAGATGTGAAGGAGTGTGGGAGGACTGCACTGGAATGCTGTGGAAGAACGCGGTCATTAACGCCCTTCCCCAATCAGTGCAGGCAAGCCTGGGAGATGTGGTGGCATTAGACGCTATACCCATTGAAGAATGGAGACAACATCTCATTTACCACGATATGAAATACCAAGCAACCCAGAGGGAAAAAGACGAAGAAATTAAAACATTACAACTAAGACTCTTGAAGATACAAATAGCTGAGAAAGATACCGAAGCTAATAAAAACAAGAAAGCGGCAAGGCAAATGGCAGCTACATCAGAGAAGGCAGTGCAGATTCCTCCAACAATTCAAGCTCAGGAAGAACCAGAGAATGCAGGGCAGACATCTCAAACAGTTGAATCTCAGATAGTGCCAGAGAATCAGATGGAGAACCAACAACCAGGACGTTTCCGAGGAGGCAGAGGCAGAGGAAAAGTTCTCCGGTTTGAGGGATGCTACATATGCAATCAGCTGGGCCATTGAGCTAGAGATTGTCCACAACAACAAATGAAATACCCACCACATGCACCAAACAACGGCCCACCATGCAGTTTCCATGATAACGACGGAGGCAGGGGGTCCCAGAGATGTCAAAGACGTACAGGATTTCCAAACATGAACCAAATGCCACTGACAGCCTGGTATCAACCACAACAATGAGGAAGCTTAGAGGACCAGACCATCAGGTGATGCATCTTCAGCACTAGAGTATTTAGAAAACCAGCTACATAGAGCCACGTATGTCACCACAGGAGGGAGAGGTTGAATGTTATTTAAAAGATAATGAGTAGAATATTGCATTTACACATAGAGCATCCACAGATTAGAAGTAGCAGAGTAGAACATTGAGCAGACTATTTGTGTAATTATGAGAAGGATACAGATTACAAGTGATGTTGTTCCCCCACACAGAAAACTATTGTGTCGACACAGCTAGTGAGGTCAAGACGATGGGCTTCCACCCAACATATGCAAGGGGCGGCGATACACCTGACGTGAAGCTGTCAGACCTGAAAACAGAAACTCGATTCTGCTGTGGTGAAGTCTGGCTACAAAGGGAGGTGTCCGACAGGGTCGCTTGTCTCAAACCAGTGAAGAAGTCAACAAGAACCCAGCTGAACTAGAGAGTGACTGTTAGTGGGAGAACAGTGACGGAGCGACAGAGACTGGCCCAACATTTTCCAGCCAGTACATAGATAGACCCCGTCAGAAGACCGGGGCTGTGTTTAAAGTGGAACTTCATTTTTTTCTTAGCCAGAAGTGCAGTTTTTAATCAAACAATTATGTGAATTATGGAGTCAGATTACATTTTTCTCATAAACACAATTTTATAATGGGTCTGAAGGATCTGTTTTAAGGCATGAGCTGCAGATTAAATAACATAACACAGATTGAGAGCTTGGAGGAAGAAGTTGTATGGTTTTTACAACAGTTTCAAGAATCAGTTTTTATTTATTTATTCTTGAGTAACTTCACTGATTTATAGTGTAGTGCGTAAGGCAATATCTCATTTTGAGTGAGGGGCACCAGCCCTTCATGCAGGTCACTCTCTGTGACAATAGTTCATATTTTCCCTCCAGTTTGGAGAAATATTATTTTATCATATGTTAGTTCAGCAGTATTAACCAATCCTCTAATCCTAGAATTATTGAGACGCATTAGCGGAACCAGGGGTATTGTTTTTCGCAGCAACGATGATGCATAATACCATGACAAAAGCCATGATTGAAACAAGTAAAATATTTTTTGTGCTAATGGCAGATTTTTTTGTGAATATGCATTTATACCATCAGAAAACCATACATCATACGATATTTTTGTACGCCTTATGGGTACATGGAGAAGTTATATTTATTTAATGCAACGTTATGGGTTTTACATGTCCTGTTCAGAATAGGGTAATCATTGCAATATTAATTGATCATGTTATGCTCAAAGGAGGGAGTGTCATGATTATACAGATATGTTGATTTCAGTGACGTTGTAGTTAATAAATAATAACATGTAGTCAACAATAGGTCTCATAACAACAAGAGGTATGCCAAAGTTTGGGCCTTCTCCAAGGAGGGAGTGGTCCAGTTTTAGATATTAGACAAATAGAAGTGGATGAATATGTCAGAACTCTGAGTAATATTATGCAAGTTTTGTCTACACAGGCTAGGAAAACTACAGAGATACCAGACGAGACTCCAGAAGAGACTCCTGTTCGGCCAGGTGAATGGGTGAGGGTGAAAGTTCACAAAAGACAGTGGGCTCATCCCCGGTGGACGGAAGCGTGAAAAGTTGTAACAAACTTCACACACGCTCCGGTTTAAAGGTAAAGAAAAAGGAGCAAATTGACACCACCTCACACATTGTCACCCTTCACTGGCAACTTCCAGAACATTATTGGGAGTAAGGACTGATTTGGCAGAGCTGGAACAAAACAATAAATAGAAATAAGATAAAGATAGAAACAGCTCAAAAGACAAATAGTCTATAGATTTTTATAGATTGTACATTAATGTGAAAACGTATTTTTTGTTTTACATCTGAAAAAGAGTCCAATTTTTTATGTTATTTTTGTACTCATTATTTAAATTCTGTAACGGACACAACCAGGGATAAAATAGAGATGATGACAAGAACAAAGCCAAACCAATTGTGGGGTCCCCTAGGGATAAGAGTCAGAATAGCATTGTTGATTGTGCTCATTACACTTGGCACCTTTCTGGTTGGAAGGGGAGTACAATATCAAGTAAAACATGGAACCATTAGTTCACTCATAGAGAATGCCCACATCACTAACAAGACTCCAGCTGTGTTTCAGAGACTTTCACTTATCCCCAGAGCCAAAAGATCAGCTGAGCAACAAGAGGAGGAGTTAGAAATACTCGGTCCCAAACAAGAGGCGGTTATAATCAAGATGATTCACCCCCCCTATATGCAGTTCTTGCATCAAATGATGAGATGGGTTTAAGTGATCGGGATATGTAAGTGATGGGGATTTACAGTTTAGGGGAATCTCTAAATACACTGAATCCATGTTTTAGTCTGTACCAGAAACACCCCCTGTTAAGCTATGAACAACCGACCGGTGACCTATCTGAGCACAATTATTGAAAATGATTGTTAGACACAGGCTACTAACCCACAAGTACAGCTTTGTATGTACAACTCTATGAACAAGATTCCCCAGCAGATTGTGGCGACATTGCACAGATATGTCCAGTCACAAGTTACTTATGTTCTAAATAACAGTGGGATTAAAGTGATGGAGAAAATATGGAGACGTTCTTTTATAGTGTGTGAAATATGTGGTGCTTGAAACATGTAGGTATTTAAATGTATAGAAGAAAATGGGTTCCTGAAAGAGTTAATTGGAGTAAACATGTTACAGTGGGTGAAAGCAATGTTTAGGGATATGGTAAAGTTATTAGTAGACATGAATTGTGTTTAGATGACATTTAACAACTAAGATAGATAGTAAGATTAGGAAAATAGAGTGGAAAAGGTTGGATTTATTTTACCTCAGTGTGTTAGAATTAACTATAGATAATGCGTCCCGAGATCTCTCTCTCTCTCCGCCTGTCAGAACGCTACGACCCCAACTTCCAAGCAGACAAAAGACCTCACCACGGAAGACTCCTCCTCCATCGAACAGACAGAGAAACAGAGCTGAACCATCTCCACCTGAGAAATCCAGAACTACAGGTGACATAAAAAGGCACACTCTCATCGGTCCCCCACAGGACATGAAGTTCCAAGCTGAGCCACAAGATTTGGGCACAAGAGCAGAGTGTGGGACATGAGAGCGGAATACGCCCTCCATGCAACCAGTAGAGACTGTAAAGGAGGAGATGAAATGCAAAGCAGATGGGACACTGAAAAGAGTTACAGCAGAAGGATCCAAGAGCAGATGGACTGAGGAGAAGGTGGACGGAGGAGAAGACAGGACGGAGGAGTTGGCATGGTCCGGCAGAACGTGAGGGGGTCGTGGCTTGACAACCAGAGGGGGAGAGAAGGAAAACGGGAGTGAGTTTACACATAAACACACTTATTCACCAACGAGAAATACGTAAAGAAAAATATTTATGAGCCATGAATTAATCAATTGGTGAATTTATAAAGAAAAAAAGAGGAAACTATTAGATAACCCTAAAAACGCACTGAGGGTAGAACATATTATTCAATCTTTTCATCATATGAACAAATTATTCTTTAAGAGTTTTTTATTCATGTGTGAATTTGAGGAAGATTTAATTTGTTACAGTATAGACCTACAGTTTAAAGGGATTGTTTTAGTAACCACTCTATAAAAGCAGACAAATCTTTATTTGTATGGAAAATGTTAAAGGTAGAGCTAGTACCAAGCCAAAGATAGTATTCCAATCTAGAGTATTGATTTCTCCTTTGTAGCATGGTTATTACCTCAGGAGGGAAGATTAAGGTGGAAATAACATTTGTTTTTCTTCCAAGATGTAGAGTTTTAAAAAGACACTGGGCAAAGAGAGATTGCACATTTTAATTTTAAAAAACTAATATAATTGGGAGTAATACATGCGGGCCTTGGATCACTCATTGTGATGGTGCATATTTTTTACAACAAATATCGTTCAGGGAGAAGGGGTCGCTCAACCCACCCTGCAGATGTTTTAAATTTTACTTGCAGCTTCACAGGGAGCGCACGGCACCAGAGTATGAGTTTTAAAAGACACCATTCAATCAGTGATGACCTGACATTTAGAGATGTTATTTAAAGGAGAAACATATCTGCCATAAGTGTAAATTCCTGAATTAAACTACAAACCATTAATGAAATGACTTCTGTTTTTAAAATCCTTGTTAAAGGAGGAAGTAATTATCACATGCTCGGGCACCAAAGGTTCCACACACTGTTAAAGGGGTTAGCATAGCTATTTAAGTAGACCATAATTGAAAATAAATTAGTATAATGAGTTATTGATATTCCACCGGTTCTCACACCATTTCAGGGACTTTATCACTGCATTAGAACAGACCACCCAAAGTTACTGATTAGGAACTTTTAAGTGATGAAATTCTACAACTGTTGTAACTGACCAAAATCTTCTCCCAGAAATGACTGTCTAGAATGCCGTACCCCAGAGTAGAACGTACAACGGCCCCTTCTAGAGAACATATTACTTTCATACCTTAAATGGTATGAAAGGAGGGAGGGTACATTTCTCATGAGGAGACAGTTACAAATGCTAGCAGAACAAGACGACCAACCCCCGTATACAGATGCTGATGACAATGATGAGTTAGTTTAAATGATATGGATGTTCGGAGATGAGATTGATCAATGAATGTCCAGCCGATGTGATTCTTTAATGATGAAATCATGTGAAGAAGTGAGCAAAATTAAAATGGAGTGAATCCATTTCAATTTACTTCATACTATTCCAAGATAGTATATTTTTATTATTCCAATTAATTTTACACTATTCTAAGATAGTCCATTTTATTTGACTTTATTATTTTATACTATTCTAATATGGTAGATTTCATGTTGTATAAATCATTGCTATTCTAAAATGGTTTGTTTCTTTTCACTTTTCAAAACAAGTGCCTTAACACTGAGCGTGGTATGAGAACAGTTTCTGTGAAAGGAGGGAGGAAGAAATGTTCTGATACCAAGCCATTGATGCTATTTTGAAGAATGATATTGATTGCAAACACTACAAGTTATACACAAGGGAAAACTTTTGTTTGAGCACAGGCACATAATTTATTTTGTATTTTTGTAAAGTTAAGCCTATTGAACCATTCCATTTTGATTGCATGTTTATAATATGAGATAAGTACTATCCAAAGTTCAGATGAAGAACTCATTGATTTCAGTATTATACACACCTTTTAGGTGTGTAAGGAGGGACTGTTAGAAATTAAAATCAATGTTTTGATGGGGAAATGTAGTTTAAACATGCCGTCAGTTTTAATGCAGTTTTACACTGAAAAACCAGAAATTCTTTTGCACAACCAGCTGTTAAGCTTTATTCTGAAACTCTTTCATCTCCGGTTGGCAGTTAGCATGTGGTACATTTACAATTTCCTAAATAGGTGAATTTAATAGCGAAATGATATGGAGTGGTGCAAACCGAAGCCTACTGATTTAACACTACAACTATAGATGTCGAGATACTACCATGCTGTATATTAAATGAAGGTACAGTTTATTTGAATACATTATTGTTTACAGACGAGAGTAGCATGTGACAACATCCGGAATGACCGGAAACCAAACCAGCCGAGAAGTATTTTTTAGAGTATTGATTACAGCGTTTAGAATGTGTTACATGAAAAGTGATGAAAGAGAATATGAGGAGAAAAGGCGTGTTAAGCATATATTGAATGTGAAAAGAACCAATCCTCTGTTTAAATGCAACAACGGACATTGGAGACGAGGCGAGCCGGCTGGCGGGGAGGAGCCAGCAGAGGATATATATAACAGCACCGGACGAGGGATCGGGACTCTTCTCTTCCCTAACGAGGAGCGGATCACAGCTGTTTGTCTGACTGAACAATATCATGCTTGTGACATACCCGCGCCTTTTTTAATTAAAGTACCCAATTGAACTTTCACAGAGACTCCATTTAGTCTCATTTTAAAGCTTCTCTCCTGGACGGGAGAATAACGAACACAGTTTACATTAGCTAGCGCAGCCTGGACGTGCAGCCGCACGTCCCGAAGAAACAGCCCCATCAGGTAGAAGTCGGGTTCTTCCCTACCTAGCAGGTCGTGCATCGTCTCCGGGGGGCGCACCGAGCCTCAGTCCGCGTGCCGGTGGCAGCCACGGACGTCTCCAAAAATCTCCGGCATAACGAGAAAAACAGCGCTTTTCGCCATGTTCGGGTCCGTCCCGGAAAATTCACGAGACGTTGTCAGGGTCACCAATGTAGCGCCGAGAGATAGGGAGTCGGAGGCGGTGCAATGAAGGTATGAAGCTGACTTTAATGAGCAGCAGACGTGTGTGTGTGTGTGTGTGTGTGTGTGTGTGTGTGTGTGTGTGTGTGTGTGTGTGTGTGTGTGTGTGTGTGTGTGTGTGTGTGTGTGTGTGTGTGTGTGTGTGTGTGTGTGTGTGTGTGTGTGTGTGTGGCAGGATGATTACCCATTCATTTTCTATGGCGGTCAAATCTGACAGAAAACATCAAGGGTGTTTCACTGTTGAACAAATCACTCAAAATGCAATGCAAGTGGTGATCATCAAGTGTATGTTCAGAGGCCTAGTGTGGAGGATAACATAAGGTATTGAGGCAATTGGATGAAAAACACAATATTTATAATTAAAATAAAAGTCATTCGGTCACTTTTGACCCGAAACGCAAGAGAAGGGTTAAGGCATTTGATTAAAATGTGGTGTGAGACTCACAGAAGTCTGGGACTGAAAGTTGGACTGTCACCAAAGTCACCTCTGAGACAAAATTAACTCATACCCGTGACTCTCAATAACAAGATTCTGGAAACTTCACATCACAAGGGGATCTAACATTTGGAAGATTGCTACGAAAAAAGACTGCTCATGTCCTTTGAACAATTAAAGAGGAAATATGACTTGTCCAACAAGACCTTCTTCTGTTATCTTCAGTTAAGATCCTTTCTTAGAGCCAACCTGGGCCCTGGGATAACGTTACCTGTGTTGACTGATGTGGATAAACTGCTTCATGAGGGAAATGTATACAAAGGTATTTCTAAAATGTACTCTTTACTGCTGAATGAGGGCCCAAAGCCAGGTTTACACAAATCTAAAGCGAGATGGGAGTCAGATCTGCATGTAGAAATTGATGAACAGCTCTGGTCAGATTTATATAAAGACAGTTTGTCAGCTACTATTAATGCCAGGTACAGACTGGTTCACTATAATTTCTTCCATCAACTGTACCTCACCCCACAGAAACTACATATATCCAAGCCCGAGCTGTCAGAGATGTGCTTCAGGTGTGGTATTGAGGTCAGCTCCTTCCTACACTGCACCTGGCTTTGCACAAAAGTGAGGCCCTTTAGGTACAATTTTTGTGACACGTTAACCAAGATCACAGGATCTACCTTCCCTTTAGATCCTGAGCTTTGCTTGCTGGACGATTTCGCAAGTCTCAATAGATCTTCAACTAAATCCCAAATTAAATGTATGCTTTATGTGTGGCTAGGAAATGCATAACACTAACATGGGAATCTGACTCTCCTCTCCTCATTGATAAATGGTCTTTAGAAATTAACAGTTGTATTCCTCTTGAAAAGATCACATATAGTCTTGGAAAAGGTATATAATCTGATTAACCAACAGGCCTCTGGATATACAGTAGCACTGTGTATGTGTAGTATCTTGTTTTGTTTTGATTTACGCACTGACTTTTGTTTGTCTTTTGTTTTGTTATTTGGGGGGAGGGGGGATGCTTTGCGTTTTTATGCTACATGTTTTTTTTTTTTATGTTTAATTGTTACATAAACCTGAAAATTATAAATAAAATATTACAAAAAAAAAACAGAACCCAATACCTATCAGAAAAGTTCAACAAAGGGCTCACAGGTAGAGCACACTTCATACCAACAGAAATAATATTTAATCTCATGTTTCCGTCACTGAGAGCACATAATGCTGCATGTGTTTGAGCACATAGGAGACAAACCGCCTCACTAAACCGGCATTTGAGATGATGATGATGAGTGTGTTTGTGGTGCGGGGGTATGATGCTGTTTCCGTGGTAACAGAGGAGAGCTGGGAAGTGGGCCTCTCTTAAGCCAGGAGGCAATACAGTGACGCAGAGGTTCTGGAAGGAGACATGGAGGATGTGGATGACGGACTTATTGTGCATGTTAGTGGTGTGAGAGAGAAGATGGTTTTATCTGCAGGGGGTTTCCTTTCTTTCAGTTTGAGCCCAGATGTTCTTAACAAGAAGCTTCATTAACTTCCTTAGAGGTGATCCAGGTATTAAATGTGAAACGTATAATTCCCTGGGTACTCTTTAAGTCTTAATTTAACACTTAAAGAGTCAATTTTTCAACACTGAGCCAGTGAACATATGGTCCCTTATCACAGAGTGTTCAATTAAGACTCCAGATTTGACTGTGTAGTAACATGGCACCGGGGAGGTTCCTCGGAGCTCCTCAGCCCGAGATCTGGATAACTTTTTCAAAAAGGGGTTGAAGGGAAATTGAAAAGAGAACACAGACAGGAGGTTCCTCGGGAAGACAGACAGAAAGACAGACTCATCTGGAAGGATGGTTTTAGATTTTTGAAAGGACAGCTTGTCTTGCGATAATGTGCTCCCTCATAATAAAAGTCTTAAACTCACACTCAAACAGACACACGCTTGCTAGAGCTATTAAAAGCTGCTGTTCAGAGAGCATGGTTACATTACAAACCATTTGAGCAATCTCAGTTCTCACTTATTGTAACTCACAGCAAATAAAGGAACAAAAACTTTTCTTTAGAAGAAAGACTATGATGACGTTATAGCAGATTGTTTTTATGGTTATTGTCAACAGCTGAAAGGTGTGTCAGACACATGAAAAGTCTTTAGAATAATATCATACTAACAAAATGTATATGATTCATATGGTTTCAGAGGTAACTGTCTTTAAGCTGCTGTTTTACATAAAACCAGACCAAAAAAACAAGAATTAAAGGGCAAAAGTGATCCTTAGTAAGCAGCTACATCTAGGCTGAGAATTGCCTGGACACACACACGCTTATTATAATTATTATTGTTGTTGTTTTCATCCCTCTACAGCAGTCACTCTTACTCCATCTAATTGCAAATTTCTAAATGGCGATATAACACAGAGTATATTTAAATAACACTAAAAGAATCAGTCTCAGTGATAATGAGGTCCAGCGGGGGTGCATGGGATAGAGCATGTCGAAGATGGTACAGAAAGAGAGAGAGCAGTACTGACACGAGGAAGTTTGAAGCTACTGAACACACGTCATAAATGCCAGCACGACATGGACAAATAATAGGAGACGCAGTCTAAGAATCAAATACAATATTATTATATTTCCCATAGCCTACCTTGTGCACCAGTTCCTCATCATATGTGGCGGGCGGGGGGGTCTTCGCCTGGATGTCGCAGCTCTCTCTGGACTCGAACCCGCTATCAGGATGGATCTCCGGGTAATCTGTGGTGTAGTGCGCAGAGATCGGCTCCATGGACTCCATCCGCTCCATCCTGTCCTCCGCGCGCTCTGCAGCCGAGCAGCTCGCGAGGGGGATAAGACTCTCCCTCTCTCTCTCCCCACCTCTCTCTCTTTCTCTTCTGAATCACTCTCTCTCATCACTTAACATTTAAAAGGCATGTCGTGATCACGGAATACAACAGAAAGGTGGGGGAGGTGGTGCTGCTGGAGAGAGGGTGAGGCTGAGGGAAGGAAAGGAAGTGAAGTTTGACAGGGAGGAGGGGGATGGGGAGAAGGACAATGAGAGGATGAGGAAGAGGAGGATGAAAAAGAGGAGGATGACGAGAATGAAGTGAGGAATTAGGAAAATGGAGGAGGGGAGGCTGAGGAGAGTGAGCATGTTTTGGTTTATCAAAAAGGCAGCATTTAAATTATAACAGAGTAGATATTTACATACACATCAGTAACACATCTAAAATAATACATATTCACAACCCTTGTTTTGTTACACTAAATCAGACATAACAAATGTGCAATTATTCATTATTACTGGGAGGCTGAGGATCCCGCAGCACTTTTCACAAAACAGACCAAGATCTTAGGTTGGCAATGATAACACATCTAAAATAATACATATTCACAACCCTTGTTTTGTTACACTAAATCAGACATAACAAATGTGCAATTATTCATTATTACTGGGAGGCTGAGGATCGGGTTGGCAGGACCCCCGGCCGAAGATCACTTTTCACAAAACAGACCAAGATCTTAGGTTGGCAATGATAGAAATGATGTCAGAGATCTGTTGTGCTTTATTATTTCGAAACAGTTTGGTTCAGTCTCCCTTAACTTCCACTAGAGTTTGCACAAGAGTCACTTTTCCTTTTACTCCAGCATGAGGGCAGTTTGAGTTGAGTAAACTCCCCCCCTCTTCTCTTCAGGGTGTTAATATTTATCCCCAGGTTAATTCTTATGTATACCATGTCTGTGTCTTAGTTTCCAACTTTTTGTGGGGAGTCCAAAGACGCTTTTCCTCTCAGTCAAAAGCGAATGAGAGTTTGTATGAAAGTTAAAGTATACAACAGATTCATGTAACAGCTCAGAAGGATTCCTGTGATGGCCCCCGAGCTGCTGACTGTCATTGTCTCTTCAGGTGAGCACAACACTTGATGCCTCTGCACTGTCAACATGTATACTTAATGTTTTAGGTGGAAAGTGAGGGAAAGCATGTTGCTTTAGTGTTACTTTTTTCTCATTGCTGATGTTTACACTTTGTTTTTTTAACCATTATATCAGTAATATGAGTAGAAGTAGATATATCTCACTAGATATTTTATATCTTTGATTTGAGTATTTTTAAATTAAATTAAATGTAATATGTTTCTTAATGCTCTTAATGTCTTTCATTTTTGTAAAGGACTTCGTCTTGTGTTGAAAGGTGCTATATATACCTTGCCTTGCCTGGCCTTGCCTGGCCTTGCAAAAGCCAAATAACTACCACCTGACCGGGGCGCTGCAGAAGCTGCCCTCTTATGAAATTGTTCGTAAGAAGGACCGGCAGAGACGTATTCACGTTCTGATTTCACAGCGATTCAACCTCAGCGGGTGAGCTCACATAGGAGTATGTCAGGTCCTCTCTGAGCTAGTTTCTCTGCAAACTTGTTGTAATTCCCTCAGTACAGACGACAGCAACGAGTTTTTAATTTACTGGCAGGATTTATTTGGTTCATCCAGACCGTGAAAACTGTCATCAAAAAACATAATACACAAATACAATAATCACTAGTCAACATAATAACAAAACATACAGTAATATCCCAACATTGTCCTGGTAATGTCGTCACTTTCAATTAGGCTACTGTATACACAATACACTTTGGTTACATATAATTCAACAAAACACAAAGACCAATCTAACTAAGCCCAACATGTGTTAGCCCTTAGCTGTATTAGCCCTTAGCTGTATAAAAACAATTTAATACAAACAAGAACAGAAAACGCACACAAAAAACGTCAGCAAAATATACCTTAGTAGCTGCATTGCATGAGGAAAATTGTGTAGCTTGGTATTACTCTGTACGATTGTTTATCTTGATGCTAAGAGCTATTTTGCAGATGCATCAGCACTGAAAAACATGTACTAAATCAGCGGACTTTTCGGATGAGTGTTACGCTAAAGTATGTCCTGACGGAAACAGGCGATATAAAAACAAAGGTTCCGCCTTAGAGAACTTTGGTTCCTACCAAAATAAATAACTCAGAAATACTGCGCTGACTGACACAGAGGCAGTTACACTCCCACCAAAACATATCACATGTATATGATTTTCTTCAACTATTGAGAGACAACATACTGCGTAGAAAAGATAAACAAAAAAAACTAAACTTCAGTCCTTGGATTCCCAGAGAACGATCACCATGACTGCACCTGTAGGGAGACAGATAGAGAGAGAGAGGGGAGGAAAAGAAAGAGAGAGGCCGGAGTCTTCAGTCTGCTTCCATCAGCGTCACCGTCTTATGGATGGGCCTTTCCAGGTGGACAGGTTTGGAGATACGCTTTCCTTTCTCATCAAGGGTTGAGTCGCTGATGAGCAACTTGAGTCTTCGCACCTTCCCATCCTTTCCTGGGTACACTTCGATAACCTTTGCCATCCTCCACTGGTTACGTGGTGTAGTATCATCTTGCAGGAGTACAACATCGCCGACCTTTGCATTCCTGCGATCTTTGGTCCACTTCTGTCTCTGTTGGAGGCTCAGGAGGTACTCCTTCTTCCATCTTGTCCAGAAGTGGTTGGATAAGAATTGAACTCGACGCCATCTCTTGCGTAGGTATAGATCTTCCTTGACGAACTTCCCAGGAGGTGGAGCGAGTATCGTGGACTTCATGGTCAAAATGTGGTTTGGTGTCAGGGGCTCTGAACTGGATGAATCATTCAGACAATCAGTGGTCAGAGGTCTACTGTTCACTATTGCCATGACTTCATACAGGAACGTTCTTAGAGAGGAGCAGTCAAGCTGCGTAGCTGACTGTTCTAGAATGGACGTCAAGACACTTCTTATTGTGCGAATTTGTCTTTCCCAGACGCCACCCATATGACTTGAAGCTGGGGTGTTCATGATGAACTCACATCCAAGCTGCTTGAGCTCTTCCTGATCCATTTCTTTCAATGCTTCAGCAAACTCTCGTCTTGCTCCGACGAAGTTTGTTCCTTGATCACTTCTTATCTGACGTACATTTCCACGAATGGCGATGAATGAACGCAGTGCGTTAATGAAGGCATCCGTGGTCATGTCGTCAAGCATCTCAACGTGAACCGCTCTGGAACACATGCAGGTAAGTAACAATCCATAACGCTTTAGCTCTTTCCTTCCTTCCTTTACGTAGAATGGTCCAAAACAGTCCATACCGCAGTAGGTGAATGGAGGAGCTGTTTCCATTCTGTCCTCTGGAAGGTCTGACATTTTCTGCTGTTCAGTGCATCTTCTGAACTTCCTGCACTTAGTGCACTTGTAGATATGGGATGATACAGCCTTGCTGCAGCCCAGTATCCATATGCCATTAGATCGGAGCGCATTCATGGTCATTCCTCGTCCTTGATGGTACACTCTTTCATGATAGTGCTTGACAAGTAAATTTGACACATGACTGTCCTTTGGAAGGACCGCTGGATGCTTCACCTGTGGATGTAGGGCAGCATGAGTTAAGCGGCCTCCAACTCTGAGGACACCTTGGTCATCCAGGAATGGACTTAACCGGTGCAACTTATTGGCTTTGCCCTTGACTGGCGTCTCCTTGTCACTTTGGAGTAACTGTATATCTTGTGAGAAGGTTGCTTCTTGAACCATCTTGATTATTGTCAACTCCGCTTCTCTCCTTTCCTCCAAACTGCAGGCTTCACAGGACTTTGGCTGAAGCCCTTTAATTTCTTTCACATGGCGCTGGAGTCTGGCGATAGCTTTCACCATTTTGGACCAGTCTGAAAACTTGTGTAGGCGATCTAGCAGCGACTTGACTTCTTTCGCCTGGGTGTCGAGAACCTGGACCTTCTTAAGTTCAGGATCGTCATATGTGATCTCTCCCACCTTGACATCTCCACTTGGTAACTCCTTCTGCCAAAGAAAGTCTGGGCCTGTGAACCAGTTAGAGGATACCAGTTGCTCTGCTGTGAGACCTCTTGAGGCGTGGTCTGCTGGATTATCTTCTGAAGCCACATACTTCCATTGTGTAGACTCTGTGCTTTGCTTGATGCGTTCCACACGATTTGCCACAAACACGTGAAATCTTCTGGCTTCATTATTGATGTAACCAAGGACCACTCTTGAATCAGTCCAGAAGACTTCTTGTAGGCATTCTATTTCCAGTTCTTTCTTGAGCATGTCACTGGTGCGGACAGCTACCACTGCTGCTGACAGCTCGAGTTACCTTAGTAGGAGCGACTCTCGACTTTCCCATTACAAAGCAACAGTGGACCTCACTTGACGTACTCACTGCTCTGAGGTACGAGCACTCTCCATAGCCTGACTCACTGGCATCGGCGAAATGGTGGAGTTCGTAGTGTTGGACCTTGAAGCTTGATGGAACGTAGCATCTTGGAATCTTCACCTCGGCTAGATTTCGCAGGTCTTGAAGCCAGCTTTCCCACAGAGGTCGTAGGTCATCAGGTAAGTTAGGTCTTTCTTTCTTGAATGGCAGCGGCATTTCGTAATGACCGTCGCTCTTTAACTTGATGCTCTTTTCCATTTTTGACAGGAACCTTAGATCTTCTTGAGAGATGGGGCTGGTCTCCGACGCTCTTTCAACGAAGTCAGACTCCAGCATCTTGATGACATCTGCAGGTAAGAGAACTTCTTTGATCTGTGTCCTACAGACATAGTGCACTTCCTTTGTGAGGTCTGAAGAGGACGGTAGACCTGGCATCACTTGCTTCACCATGACTTGGTGACTTATTCCAATTGCATCTCCATAGTTGAGACACGGGTTGCCATATCCCACTACACTCCAGCCCAAGTCTGTCTTCTGTGCAAACGGCTGGTGTTCCTCACCAGGCACCACTTGTCTTGGAACGAGGGCTTGGGCACAGTTGTAGCCAATTAACAGGCCGACATCACAGCTTTGCTGAGGAGCGATCTCATCTGCAATGTGTTCAAGATGAGGCCATGCTTTCGCCGTATCTGGTGTGGGAATATGGTCTCTGTTTGCAGGGATAAACTCTCTTGAGTAAGTCACTGGAAGAGTGATTATCTTGTCTGAATAAAAACCTCTAACTTGTAGACCAGCTAGCTTCCGACAGGACACGATTGTGTTTCTTGAAGCCAACGTGGAGAGGTTTAGCTGAACTGGTTCACTCTTAGCATTGAGAGCCTTCGCTGTCTCGTCGAGGATAAAGGTTGTGTCACTTTGTGTATCAAGGAGTGCGTACACCAGAACTTCACGACTTGGCACACTTGTAGATGACACCCACACTGGAATTATTGTGGAGGTATGAGTGTCTCCAACATTCTGGATGACTCTAAGTGCCGTCGCCTCACGTGATGGTCTCTCTGACTGGTCTTGTGACTGTTCATTCTTCCTTTCTTTGTACTCTTCTTTGTCTTTGTCACTGTACCTTGCTCTGTCAGATCTTGTAGACATCCTTTCTTCCTTGGTGCGATCGTCATGAAGACAAGTTGGGTGTCTTCTCTCACAGGTGTCGCAGCTGTCTCTTTCTCTACAATCTTTAGATCGGTGGCCAAAATTGAGACAGCCAAAACACAATTTATTTTCTTGAACAAACTTGATTCGCTCCAAGATTGTCCCTTGCATAAACTTGTAACACCTTTGTAGACTGTGTCCTGCCTTCTCACAGAAGACACAGCTTGTGACGACGGCTTTCTCATCTGAGGTGGTTGCTAACACCTTTGCTCCAGGACCTCCGCTCTTTACACTCTTGTCTGGAATCCTTTCACTTGGCTTAAGAGCATGAAGAGATGTTATTGGGCTGCAAGCGATTTTAGCTTCACGTGTGAGAAACTTGACAAACTGGCTGAAGCTCGGGAACATGTGAGTGTCTTCTTCTGCTTCTATGACTTTCCTATTCCACCTTGAAGTCAACCAGTCTGGGAGTTTAGAGAGAATTTTCTGGTTCTCGTTGTAATCATTAAGTATTTCAAGACCTCTGATCTGAGACATGGCTGCCTCACAGCAGCGCAGGAAGTCGGCGAGTTCTTGAAGTTCCATACTGCCTTTGGAGCTTATCTTGGGCCACGCGTCAAGCTTCTCTCTGAAGGCCTTGGCGATGAGGAATGGATTGCCGTATCGCTCTTCTAGGATGTCCCATGCTGCATAATACGCTGGCTCTGTGCCAAGTAAAAAGTAGCTCTCTATGGCCCTTTTAGCAGATCCACCCACATACTTGCGTAGATAATATATCTTCTCTTCAGCTGGTATGTTCTTCCTGTCAACGAGCGTCTGAAAGGACACTTTCCAGTCGTTGAATCGGAGTGGGTCACCACTGAACACTGTAGGTTCAGGTAGAGGAATGCGACTCGCACTGATGGCTTCTGCGAGCGCTTTGACGAGAGCTGTTGTGCCATCTTCATATTTGTTTTCTTGCCTTGCTTGTGCTACAGCTGGTGGTGTAAAATGGTGCCGCAGCGGGCTAGTTTGAGGCTTGACTTCTTCTTCTTTCTTCACAGAGACACGATGGAGAAGATCATTTATAGTTTGAGGCTTGACTTCCTCTTCTTTCTTCACAGAGCCACGATGGAGAAGATAATTTATTTCTTCATCTGAGCCGTCGCCCTTAGTTGCCGGACATGAATGTATACTCTGGTCATATACAGGACTGTCTCAGAAAATTAGAATATTGTGATAAAGTTCTTTATTTTCTGTAATGCAATTAAAAAAAACAAAAATGTCATACATTCTGGATTCATTACAAATCAACTGAAATATTGCAAGCCTTTTATTATTTTAATATTGCTGATTATGGCATACAGCTTAAGAAAACTCAAATATCCTATCTCTAAATATTAGAATATCATGAAAAAGTATACTAGTAGGGTGTTCAACGAATCACTTGAATCGTCTAATTAACTCGAAACACCTGCAAGGGTTTCCTGAGCCTTGAAAAACACTCAGCTTGGTTCAGTAAACTAAATCACAAGTATGGGGAAGACTGCTGATCTGACTGCTGTCCAGAGGACCGTCATTGACACCCTCCATCAGGAGGGTAAGACACAAAAAGAAATTTCTCAAAGAGCAAGCTGTTCACAGAGTGCAGTTTCAAAGCACATCCACAAAAAGTCTGTTGGAAGGGGGAAATGTGGCAGGAAACGCTGCACAACCAAGAGAGATGACCGCAGCCTTAACAGCATTGTGAAGAAGAGTCGCTTCCAGAATTTGGGGGAGCTTCAAAGACAGTGGACTGAAGCTGGAGTCCAGGTATCAAAAGTCACTGTTCACAGACGTGTCCGGGAAATGGGCTACAATAGCCGTATTCCCATGGTCAAGCCACTTCTGAACTCAAGACAACGGAAGAGGCGTCTGACTTGGGCTAAGGAAAAGAAGCACTGGACAGTTGCACAGTGGTCCAAAGTCCTCTTTTCAGACGAAAGCAAGTTTTGTATTTCATTTGGAAGTCAAGGCGCCAGAGTCTGGAGAAAGGCTGGAGAGGAGCAAAATCCAAGTTGCTTGAAATCCAGTGTGAAGTTCCCACAGTCAGCGATGGTTTGGGGAGCCATGTCAGCTGCTGGTGTTGGTCCACTGTGTTTCATCAAGCCCAGAGTAAATGCAGCTGTGTACCAAGAGATTTTAGAGCACTACATGCTTCCGTCTGCTGAAAAGCTCTATGGAGATGAGGAATTCATTTTCCAGCATGATCTGGCACCTGCCCACAGTGCCAAAACCACCAGTAACTGGTGTACTGACCATGGCATTACTGTCCTCGATTGGCCTGCAAATTCCCCTGACCTGAACCCCATAGAGAATATGTGGGGTATTGTGAAGAAGAAGCTGAAAGACACCAGACCCAACAATGCTAATGAGCTAAAGGCCGCTATTGAAGCATCCTGGGCATCCATAACACCTCAGCAATGCCACAGGCTGATTGCCTCCAAGCCACGCCGCATTGATGCAGTAATCCGTGCAAAAGGATTCCCAACCAAGTACTGAGTGCATTAATGGACATTTTCAAATGTTTGATTGTGTTTTGCTGTTATAAATCTTTTTTTTTTACTTGGTCTGAGGAACTATTCTAATTTTTTGAGATAGGATTTTTGAGTTTTCTTAAGCTGTATGCCATAATCAGCAATATTAAAATAATAAAAGGCTTGCAATATTTCCGTTGATTTGTAATGAATCCAGAATGTATGACATTTTTGTTTTTTTAATTGCATTACAGAAAATAAAGAACTTTATCACAATATTCTAATTTTCTGAGACAGTCCTGTACTTGCTGTCGTGCCTCGGCAGCCTTTAGCTTCTTAATAGTCTCCAATCGATCTAGTTCTCTGCGCTTGGCTTCTAGCACTCTTTGTCTCTCTGCATTTTCAGCCTCTTGTTTGACTTTTATCTGAGCGGCTTCAACTTCCAGTCTCTGAAGCTCTTTAATATAATGCTCTTGCTCCAGCTGTACTTCTAAGGTGGCTTTGTTGGCAGCAACCTCAGCAGCTGCACTCTTCCTGCTTGCAGAGGAGCACTTAGTGTGGCGAGAGCTAATGCCTGTCCTTCCTGAGGCTACAGACATTACCTCTTCAATGACTCGATGTTCTTCATGTCTTTGACTTGTAGTATGCCTATGGGCTGTAGCTTCCTCCCTTGCATCTATAAGGTCCATTGCATCCTTAACCATCTTCTTTGTTACTGTTTCACAGGTGTCGATTTTGCGACGTGTGTTAAGGTCAGGAACCTCAAGGCATTTCCAATCGTCATAAACGTCATTTAGACTCCTAGAGGTATTGCGTACTTTAGTAATTTGTCCATCTAGCAGGTCGTCTGAGCACTTTCCACTCAGCGCTTGGTTGGCTTCTTTAGTGGCATCCTTCCACTTCTCATAGCACACACTGAACCGATGTGCAACCTTTATTACTTGCTCATCATGCTGTTCTTGACCCTTTTCCGTCATTCTGCGGACTCTTTGGCCTAATGGTGGCTCTTCTGAGGAAGCGGGGTTGTCCACTATGATGCCTTCAGTCGCTTGTGGCTGCACGGTTGAGCTGTGCTCGTGCACACACTCTGTCCTGTCAGGTGCGTGTGACTCCATGTCTGGGAAATGTACATCTGCAATTGTGTGCTCTTCGCCATTTCGGGACATCTTACTTGCCTTACTGTTGTCATTCACTGCTCTTTGGTGCTGTCTTCGTGAGCAGTTAAGTTTTCACTGTAATTCCCTCAGTACAGACGACAGCAACGAGTTTTTAATTTACTGGCAGGATTTATTTGGTTCATCCAGACCGTGAAAACTGTCATCAAAAAACGTCAGCAAAATATACCTTAGTAGCTGCATTGCATGAGGAAAATTGTGTAGCTTGGTATTACTCTGTACGATTGTTTATCTTGATGCTAAGAGCTATTTTGCAGATGCATCAGCACTGAAAAACATGTACTAAATCAGCGGACTTTTCGGATGAGTGTTACGCTAAAGTATGTCCTGACGGAAACAGGCGATATAAAAACAAAGGTTCCGCCTTAGAGAACTTTGGTTCCTACCAAAATAAATAACTCAGAAATACTGCGCTGACTGACACAGAGGCAGTTACACTTGTTATAGCACGTCATAATGTGACATGAATTTTCTTTAGGGAAAATACACTAAAGAGAAGAATGACAAGATTCAACTTCCATGAGTGTGGAACCGGAATCGTGAGGCAATAGACCTAGCTTAGCACAATAATACAAACAGGAGGAAACAGCTAGCCAATGATCTCTCCAAACTTCAGAAATACCAACCCAGTCTCATAAAAGATTATGTGTGCAGTGGATGTACATGATCTTTAGTTTGCTAGTTATTACGAAGATTACTTCAGGAAATTGTGTCTATACAACGTTTTCATTGTTACCAAGGTGGTTGCTAGGGACGCTGCTATCGATATTATTTCTGTTATGTTGTGTAATTGTTTAATGGTGTTATCTTTATTGCTACCCCCTTCCCCGTCAAATGTATTGGTCCACAGCGCATTATATATACATATTAGGGCGTTAATAACGCGTTAATGCAAAAACACATTAACGCCACTAATTATTTTAACGCGATTAACGCATGAGTATTTTTTGTCCTCGGCCGCCCGGTAGTTTCAGAGCGCATCGAGTTTAAAATACCATCTACAAGCTGATGCTGACAGCCCCGCTCCTGCCGTCCGCTTGCGGCAGACCACACTTCCATGCTCACCGGCAGGCCCTGACTGGCCATTGGGAGGACCGGGAGGGTGTGTGTATGTGTGGCCCGAGCGAGCGAGAGAGATACCTTACGTGTATTGTTGTCGTTAGCATCTGGTGCTAGCTAGCTGCACTAACGGATATAAGGAGCTCTTTAAATGAAAACAGAGGAGCGACATTTCGCCATCAACTGCGCCGATCACTTGACTTTATGCAGGTAGCCAGACAGTGGGACATTGTACGAAAAGTCAGCACACTCAGCACGGATAGTGCAACATGATTGCAGCGTCCAGACAGCTCCCGTTCGAGCATATGCCTTGAGTTGCACATAGCTCCAACGATCCATCACACACACACACACACACACACACACACACACACACACACACACACACACACACACACTAGGGGTTTCACCAACTAATCGACTAGTCGACTAGTCGACTACTTTTACCACTAGTCGGCGCTGTAGGCCCTAGTCGACTAGTCGTGGAAAAAAATTGAGGTAAATGAGGTGCTGCAAAATGCTGCAAAACACGTCCGACATTCTTATGTATGGCAGCACTTCAACGAAGATGTAACCAACTCCACAGTGAAGTGTCAGTTGTGTACAGCTGTACTGAAGTACAATACAAATGCATCTGCTATGCGCAACTGTTAGAAATTAAAATCAATGTTTTAATGGGGAAATGTAGTTTAAACATGCCATCAGTTTTAATGCTCTTTTATACTGAAAAACCAGAAATTCTTGTGCACAAGCAGTTAAGCTTTTATTCTGAAAATCCTTCATCTCCGGTTAGCATTTAGCATGTGGCTAATATACGATTTCCTAAAGAGGTGAATTTAGTAGCGAAATGATATGGAGTGGTGCAAACCGAAGCCTACTGATTTAACACTACAACTATAGATGTCGAGATACTACCATGCTGAATATTAAATGAAGGTACAGTTTATTTGAATACATTATTGTTTACAGACGAGAGTAGCATGTGACAACATCCGGAATGACCGGAAACCAAACGAGCCGAGAAGTATTGTTTAGAGTATTGATTACAGCGTTTAGAATGTGTTAAATGAAAAGTGATGAAAGAGAATATGAGGAGAAACGGCGTGTTAAGCATATATTGAATGTGAAAAGAACCTATCCTCTGTTTAAATGCAATAACGGACATTGGAGACGAGGCGAGCCGGCTGGCGGGGAGGAGCCAGCAGAGGATATATAAACAGCACCGGAGGAGAGATCCATTCTCTTCTCTTCCCTATCGAGGAGAGCCAGATCACAGCTGTTTTTCTGCCGGAACAATATTCTGTCTGTAACACTACCGCGCCTTTTTTAATTAAAGTACCCAATTGAACTTTCACAGAGACTCCATTTAGTCTCCTATTTTAAAGCTTCTCTCCTGGTCGGGAGAATAACGAACACAGTTAACACAACCATGAAACACCCGCTGCCGACAGCTAGCACTAGCAGTAATGCTAGCACCAGTGAGCAACGGACCGGCGTCAGCACTGAACAGAGGCAAACGAACAGCAAGAAAACACGGGTCAACAGTGATGCGGATGATGAGCTACGGGATTACTGCCAGCGGACACCGCATATCCCCACAATGGATAATCCACTGGAGTGGTGGGCAGAAAACGTGCACCACTTCCCCCGCTTTCGAGGAGCTACCTGGCTATTCCAGCCACAAGCACCCCGAGTGAGAGGGTTTTTTCCCTGGCAGGCAACACTGTCACCCGAAAGCGGTCAAGCCTCCTTCCCTCACATGTCGATGCGTTGGTGTTCAAACCAAAAATATGGAAAGGTGGACGTTATCGTGGAGGACAGCGAATAAAGTGTTGCACAATGCGCTGTTGCGCACTGGATTTACGTGGCATTTATGTAAACAAGAGTTTTTTGCTGTCGATTTTGGTGAGTCCAGTGTTTGTTATTTACTCAGCCATGTAACACAAATTAAAATGCAGTGTTTAATGTTACTTTATGAGTTCCAATAGAAAATACAGTTGTAAACCTCTCTTTGTGTGTCTCTATTATGACGTAACGACTAGTCGACTAGTCGACTACTATTTTGAAAAACTAGTCGACTAGTAAATATTGGTAGTTGTGAAACCCCTAACACACACACACACACACACACACACACACACACACACACACACACACACACACACACACACACACACACTTTGTATTGTATTATTGTATGAGAGAGGTTCCAGGTTGAATTGAGTCAAATATTTGTAATGTTCAGAGGTTGTTGTGTTTGATATTCATGAAAATATTTCTCATTGTTCAACTGATAATAAACATTTGCATAAAGCATATTTGTCCACTCATATGTTGATAAGAGTATTACAAACTTGAAAAATATTCCTCTAAGGTACATTTAGAACAGATAAAAAATGATTAACTATGGACAATCATGCGATTAATCGCGATTAAATATTTTAATAGACTGACAGCCCTAATTACATATATTATTATATACATTAGTTTAACACAATCCGCATCTAAAATTGTGGCATATATACGTTATTTTCCCCTGTGCAATTCTCCATTTACTCAACAATAACACATAATTATCCTTGTGTTTATTTATTTGTTTGATTAATAAACACAAGTTGGAGTCCGTCAGGACCGAGGGTCAGAGCAGCTCATTTGCTTTAGAGCAGCGGTTTTCAAAGTGTGAGGCGCGCCTCCCCTGGGGGGCGCCAGAGAGCTTCAGGGGAGAAGCAGTGTGAGACACAAAAGAACGAGAAAAAGACGAGTAAAGTGCCACTTGCCCACTTGTGGCTGTCTGTGGACAGTGAGTTCCCCCACCTCGCCAAAAAGGCTGTAAAAGTGCTCACTCCCTTCCCCTCCACCTACCTGTGTGAGTGCAGGTTTTCCGCATTGACTTTGATCAAAAGCAAGTGCCGGTAGAGGCTGCAGCCAGAGGATGATCTGCGTTTATTCCTGTGTGCATCAAAGACGCAGACTCATTGTTCCCACTAAAGTAGGGGTGAGTGTAATAAGGAGGCAAAGTTGACGCTCAGTGTGTTGCTGAGGAACCAGTTAGCGGGTATACACAGGGTTCAATGATCCAAGTCCAGGCAAGAGTCCTTTCTGTGCATTTTATTGAACTAACCCTAACCCTAACATTGCCTCAGAAACACAGCATGTTCTGTTATAAATGAGAAGTGTTCAGGCCAAAGTTGAAATAACCCTGAAGACAATTTCCTCCTGTTTTCACTGATTTTTGAAACCTTTTCCAGAGCCACAGGATTATACATCACAGGATGTGATTTAATTTAGTCTAAAATCTGGGAGTTTAACCCTTTAAAGTGCGTCTTTAGATACATTACATAATTTACATTGACACATTCCATTACAGCCTCCACCAACGTATGAAGAAACCATTCATCAGTCCTGTGACGTTTCACCTGCAAATCTGCGCACTCTAGATGTTCACCTGTCAAACTAGCAGGACCACTCCTTAAATTGGAATTAAGACACAAACAACCCAGTTCAACCCCCCACAGCGCTGCAGGGACTGTCCTCCTCTTGACCGGCACACAGCTCCAGAGTTCTCTCTCTCTGATGGTCCAAGACCCCGTTGTTACTGCAGCATGAGGAGGAGGGCACTAGACGTTAAAGTTGATCAGGGGAGACCACCAGGAGCAGGAGGAGACCTTTGGGAAGGGAACATTGAACTTTAAAGCAGCGTTGATATATGTCTGGGATTCTGTTTGAAGGTTGGGTTAACGATAATGATTGTTCACTCCTCAAGACAATGGAACATTTTATATTATATTGTTTTTCTGAGAAAGGTATAATATGGGAGGTTGGATTTCATGGTTTGACAAATATGATTCCTTAAAGACTGATCATGAAGTATATTTTTGTATTGAAGTATTTTTATTAAACATCTATGAATTTATAATATTTGATGGTGTTCCCATCAGACTTTTACTCAAATAAGAATCTAGAACCTCAACTTGAAAGGTGCTTTGTGTAAGATAAACTGGTAAAAAATATTGCTTATCTTACAGTATGATTGCATTTTCAAAGGAAAAGCCACGAGTCGTGCTGCAGCACGCTCCGATGGGTCTGTAATAATAGCAGAACAGAGCGGAGCGAAAAATCATTGTTTAGACCAAGATCGCAGCTCTGTGAATCTACACTTAGAAGGCTTCTCAATTCTCTAATTTCCCCTCCTCGACCCCCCTCCTCGACTCCTATCCTCGTGTCTTAGTCCCGCCCACAGGAGATGCGAGCGGAGGAGTCGAGGATGGGAGCCGAGGAGAGAGGAGGGGAAGCAGCAGGCGGTTAGAGAAAGGAGAACTCCTCTCCTCTGAGCGGTCATTTTAAAGAGACGTCCATTAATGATGACAGGAGGCACAGCAGCACTCTGGCCGTATGTCATTTCCTGGATTTCCCTCCTCGATTCCTATCCTCGACTCCTATCCTCGTGTCTTAGTCCCGCCCACAGGAGATGACCAATGTCATTTTTATTTGCTATAGTTTGGGAAGATTGAAAATCGGTAAGGAAAGCCAGCTAAATCGGTAGGCGGTAGAAACATCAAAAGCAGTAGACTACCGCCCAAATCGGTAGGGTTGGCAGGCATGGATATCTACTAAACTAAAGCAAATAAAGAGAGTAGGCCTGTTATACTTAAGCAATAGCTTACAACAGGCCGTGATATGCTCATTATATCACAACTAAGGGGCGTGGTTCGGCCCGACGCGAAGCGGAGGGTCGACAACCCCCTTTTTATAAAACGGTTGCCAAGTGTGGCAATATGAAAGAAAACTACACACTCTAATTTAAATCGTTTTTATTAGTAAACGATGATGTTCAAAATAAAATAGTCCCTCCATTGCCTTCTGCACGAAACATAGTGCGAGGTGGTTGCTATGTAACAACACTAACAGCTAGCGAACATATTAGACAGAGAGCGTTGATCCATTATTTGGCTATTTATTTACATTAATGTGTATGTTGCTGTTTATTGTGCATCCACTGAAAAACTATCCAGCATCAATAGAATGGCTTACGTGGTTACATAGGTTGAGGTTGTTCTAGGCTGTTGCTTGGCGTGGCGAGAATATTGCTCCACTTTCTCCGGTCCCCGAGATTCGGCTTCCAGTAGCTCTGGGGAGAGCTTTCGCACCTAACGGTCAAAATGTTTCTGCTTTGTTTCAAGACCCGTATCAGAAAGCTTTTGAATGGTGGTACTTTTCCAGTTGCTCTACCTGCTCTTCACGTAGCTCTGCATGTCGTCGTTTAGGTGCTTTTTTTGTGTGGAGATAGGCACTCCTCAATTCACTCCTCCATAGTAAGACCCCCCCGGAGGTCGAAGTTAATCTTAAATGTTTCCATCTTATGCTTTGTAAGTTTGTTTCGTGACGGAAGAAATGTAAATACATTTATAAAACTGACAAGTCAAATCAAACAATCTGATTGGTCGATAGCGTTTTTTGCGGACCTCTTTGATTACAGATTTGAAAACATCGTTGCTTGCTTTAAATATAGCACAATTCATTATGTCAAACCTTGGAAAGTATCTAGATATCCCTTCCCTAATGCCAAAGGAAGTGCACACTGAATATGTTTAGCCGTTTGATGTCTATGTCTGGACCGCTGCGTAAAAAGGAGGGTTTCTGCCCCGTTACTTCTCTGCTGCTTTCTTGTTCCAGTTTGAAAAGCAAACTGCAGGCAGTTTGCTTTTCAGCCCAACTGTATACTGTTTTTCTAAGACGCGGAGGGATACTGACTTGTTGTGAAAAGTAACTTACAATTCTAAACGTGGTATACGCTCAGTATATCACGGCTAAGAACCAATCAGATTGCTTGATTTGACTTGTCTGTTTTATAATGAGTGATATATATTTTACACACTGCTCTGCTTTCTGCAAGGACCTCACAGCTGTTCTCTCTGTAAACATCACGTCGTGATGAAAGCAGTTAATAAAATAATATCCAGGGGATGCATGCAGAGCTGTCATTGGCTGAGATAAGTCCGGCCGCGCGTCACAACTCTTTGAAACATCTCTGTTGCCGGAAATGCATCCACGGAGGAACTGTGGAGGACCCATCAGTGTATCCTCGATTATAGCTCCTCCAGAGAGCCTCCTCGACGCTCGATCCTCGGTCCTCGATGTGCATTTAGAGAAATTAGATGTCTTTCAACATGGCGCGCTGAAATTCATTTCCGGGTCACTATCGGAGGGCCGAGGATTCGAGGAGGGGAAATCTTTGAAATGAGATACGGCCTCTGTCTGATGGACAGATGTGTTCATGAAGACTTATATATTTACTTTGAATTCATTCACAGTGCAGTATAATGAGAAAATAACAGGCTACAGATGCGGACATATACTGTACACACACATATATTTATATAAATATATACCATTTCAGAATCAAACAAGTATGAGAGCACTCTCATAATAACGTAACACAATCAGAGATCGGATATATCCCCCCCTTCCCCCTCTCTCTGGTCGCTGAAATGGGGAATTGAAATTACGGGCCAAAAGTTTTATTTACAAGTATTAAAAGTAAGCAGAGGACACCAAACCAACTGAGACCTGTATGTCCACCGCATCTTTGCACTGTACAACACGCATCTACCTACACACTGTACCACATGCACCTACACACTGTAAAACACACACCTACAGCTCCTAAAGCATATCAGGATACAGCCGTTGTGTATTTTATTATGTGAAGCACTAAATGGTTTTAGAAAAATATCGACCCTTTGTTTGTAGATATCTCCTAAACTAAAGCAAATAAATAAAGAGAGTAGGCCTGTTATACTGAGTCATATATATTATACGCACCGCTCTGCTTTCTGCACGGACCTCACAGCTGTTCTCACTGTAAACATTGCGTTGCGATGAAAGCAGTTAACAAAATAATATCCAGGGGGCGTGCGTCACGACTCTTTGAAACATCACTGTTGCTGGAAATACATCTGCGGAGGAGCCGTGGAGGACCCATTAGTGTATCCTCGATTATAGCTCCTCCAGAGAGCCTCCTCGATGCTCGGTCCTCGATGTGCATTTAGAGAAATGAGATGTCCTTCAACATGGCGCGCTGAAATCCATTTCCGGGTCACTACCGGAGGACCGAGGAGTCAAGGGCTGAAGTCGAATAGTCCATTTAGCTTAGGAACCTTCCTAATGGAGTGAAATGACCCGGAAGTCCCTCAGTGGCAGCCATGATAAGTGCCGTTCGAATTCTCTAGATGATAGGAAAGGAGGTTTCAAACTTCCTTTATAACCTCCTTTAGCTTAGGAACCACTGGACCTCCCTTGACGAAAGGAGAGGAGAAAATGCTGCCCCACAATGCCTTGCAGCCGCAGCATTTGACGTCACACAACAGTCGGCCGTCCACGGAAACAACCGATTATGACCGATAAATGATATCATGAACGTTACGGTGCTTATTAAGCATTTTAAAACATATGTGGTAACTTGCCAAAGTGCTTTGTTTTGAACGTTCATCAGTATTATAATCAAAAAGAGAAATATGAACGTTAGTTTTTACTGAAATGATCAAATAAAGTCAACATTTCACAGTCTTTACTGAGCTGTGTGGGGTTTGTTCAACTTTTAAAAGATGTTTGAATGGTGATGTACACAGTGATAGATGTTAAGGACTAACGTTAAGATCTTTTCATACAATCATACGTATTGGGATCATTTGAATTAATGTGGACCGGAGGGAGAGGGTGACGAGCATAAGTTTCAATTTCCTTTTTTATTTAAATTCCAACTTTGGTCATGAAGAATATGTTTCTCTGTTGTCCACGTTCATAAAGCATAAAACAACAGCATCAGAGCACGGTGCAGAGTCTCTAGATGAGTTTACAGTAGTCCCTCGTTCTTATTATACATCCATGTTGTAGTCCGCTGTATAGAAAACTGGAGTTTCCATAGTTTCCCCACAGCAGCAGATGCACATTTATGACGTCCGCTGGCGCATCATAAACACGTCGGATAGTGAAAGTGCAGTCGGATTCTCTAAAGTACTGCAGTGTCTTCTCCTAAGTCCTTTTGAATTCTCCTATCCGCTATCCCTTAACCCCGTAACGTTTCACTCAGAGGTCAAGGAATAGACAATAGGGTAGACGTTAGGAGCTGATTCTTGGATTATCCGAACGCAACCAAAGAGTTGAGGAGGGGAAATTAGAGAATTGAGAAGCCTTCATAGTGTCTAAAATAAATATAAACATACGAATGCCAACATACTTAAAATGCCTTTACATGCTGATGTTCATCAGGTACTAATGATCACCATCTTAATGTAGCGTGTTAGTGGAGCAGGATGAGTAGTAAATGCTGTTGTAAGGCATATTCTTCTAAGCCTATCACCGCCAGGAGGCACCCTATAAAGGGGCAGAGGGTTCCAGCTGGCGGCCTCTTGTTCGCTGGTGCTCAGACCTACCCACTTCCGTTCTTGCCGTGTTTTGCTTCCGCCACCGGCGTTGGTATGTTGTAGGAGAATAGCTGGCTTCAGGTAAAGTTCCGCAAATTCTCCATCATACTTACGTGTCATCACGTTTTGTTTTGTATAGCGGAGGGTCTTCCTGGCGATGCCCGTCAAGTAGGCGTAACGTAGAGAGCATGAAACTCTCTCCTCTCTACCTGATCGGTATGTACGTCGATTTGTTCAGTCCATTCACCACACCTTTTCTGAACATTACAATTATACTTGTGTGTTTATTATTAATCTAGGGCCAAGCTAAGGCTTTAAAGAACCGCTGCTGTTTTGCTGCACCGAAAAAGGCGGGTTTCTGACGCAGGGTCATCACCTGTACTGCTGATCCTGTGTGCTGCTAAATGCTAATTAATTGTCTGCTTCTGGCTATCGTGTCTGGTCCGGTTTGGCATTGCCTACCTAAGTTAAAAGCATCAATCTGGTGCACTTTGAGAGCAACATTAGGAGGTCTATGGATACACCTCTCAGTCTTTCAGGAGTGAGCTCTCTAAAGCTCAGTTTGTTACATTCTTTCATTTTTCAGAAGGTTCGGTTTGCATTCACACGGGCAAAACTCAAACGGACTATAAACTTTAAACACAAGTCATGTGCTCAGAAATGCTGTTCAACCATTGGTCAGACATTAAGGGGGTAAAAACGCAAATCCCGGTAATTTCTAGCGGAGCCTCCGCCATGGAGCATCGGCACTTTCGGCAGGTTATTCTCATGCTGCTGTTAGTCTGGAGATCAAGAGATACTAGCGGCCCGCGCATATGATTATATAATCAGACAACGTCCGTTAAAAAACATCATTACATGGCTTTGTTGAATACTCGATTCTGATTGGTCAATTCAGAACACGTGACACGTTGTTAATCCAGAGCAGACAGACCGCTGTCAAGGATTTATTGACCGTTGTTAAGGACGCTCACATCTGCACAAAGAACTGAGGTTACCTACTGTAACCCTAGCTTCTATGAGTAAATGGCGCAGCCCTCTAAGGCTATCGCTGTTGGGTAATCCCCCTGCGCCCCCGCGCAGCACTGAAACACTTGTAGTCCACGCCCACCCGCAAGGTGGGCCCCACCCTCGGGCTTCCTTCCGGTATAAATAGGAAGGAGGCCCGGCAATCTGCTCCCATACCAAATAACCTTTCTTCAGCTATTCGTAGAGCCAGTGGGGCCCAGCGCTTAGAGGGCTGCGCCATTTACTCATAGAAGCTGGGATTACAGTAGGTAACCTCAGTTTATTTCGTATATGGCTTCGCCCTCTAAGGCTATCGCTATTGGGTTAAGGGCGAAGCATGATGTAGTCTGCGCCCCACTGGGTCCGCCCGGCACTGGAAGCACAGACAAACCTGCTAAATAACACCCCATGCCTGTTGTGCCATGCGTAATGGCGCATCACCGTCCCTGGAACATAGCAAAACATGCCTATCTTCCCGACGGGGTGAAGGCTGGGAACAATACATACCGGCCGCTGTGAGAAAGTAGAGACGAAGGTCCCACCTTGCCCAGCGATCATAGAGGGGGAACAGCAGCTCTCTGCGTGTCAGACAGGTAGGAGAGCGCCCAGCTGGATCCCTGACGTCACTCACTCTGACCAGGCACTCCGTACAAAGTGTGTCAGAGGAAAAAGGAACATCCCTCCTATAAGAGGGGAAAAGGGCCGCTCTCCGCGTGCCGAGAGGCAGGAGAGAGGCGCACAGCTGGCTCCCTGACGTCACTCACTCCGACAGGACACCCAGTACAGGGTGTGTCAGAGAGGAATGGGAGACATCCCTCAAATAAAAATGAATAAACGAACAGGGGGAAGACCAAGATGCAGCAGTGCAAATATCTTCCACTCCACATTCCTCCGTGCAAAGCCGTGGAGGAGGAAATTCCTCTGGTGGAGTGCGCATTGATGTTCTCTGGGGGCTCCACCCCAGTGGAGACATGCCTGTGACACAGCCTCACACAACCTGTGTGACAGCCGTTGTGCAGACAGAGGTTGCCCGATCGAGCGCTCTCTATAGTGCACAAGCAGGCGCTGAGAATGGCGCAAGGCAGCCGTGCGCGCCACATAGCAAGACAGCGCGCGCACCGGACAGAGGAGATGAGATGTGGCTTCTTCCTCCGACCTGTAAGGAGGGGGAAAGAAGCCATCCAAGGTGATCACTCTCGACTCTAAAGAGCTTGTGATGACCTTTGGCATAAAAGCCGGGTTAGGGCGTAAAACAGCCGAACTGCCATCTCCTTGGATCCGGAGGCATGACGGAGCCACAGAGAGAGCAGACAAATCACTCACCCTTTTCGCTGATAGAGCCAAAAGTAATACTACTTTGGCTGATAACAGTTTAAGGGGAACCTGGTATAAAGGTTCAAATGGGGCTTTGCTTAGTGTGCGTAACACCAAAGCCAAATCCCACTGATGCGCCAGTGCGCGTGACACCGGTCTGAGTCTCGTATACTCCTCGCATAACACGGCTGCTGCGCTCTGCCAGCCCCTCGGTTCAATTCGTCGGGAATATACATTGCTCTGATAAGAGCGACATGTGTGCGCGCCCAGAACAGCAGGCGCCTAGCTGCATTCAGAAGCTGCGCAGATCGTACTCCTCCCTGGCGATTGAGGTAGGCTGCTTCCATAGCCGTGGCCTGTTGTCTGTGCAAATCAACACATGTTTGATTGTATAACGGGGCGACTCCCTCGTTCTTTTCCGAGATTTAGAAAAATAGCGGGGGTAAAAACCGCGCAAGAAACTGTTCCTGGGATGACAGGAGTGTTTCTTCTATCCCATGAAACTGCTGGGGGGAGAGGCTTCTCTGTGAAGTGCCGTAATGGTCGTCATGGTGACGAGCCACGCCATCGCCGCCGCTGCCCGTGAGGCAAAAGGGCTGCAAGGGAGTTTCCACACGCTGCATTTCACTCCGTCTCTCATCATGAGGCGCGTACACGCCCAGGGGATGAGAGGTGTGTGCATGCTGTCCACACGAGGCGTTATAACGGTGCTCGTGGGTTATTATGACCGTGTGTAGGAGGCATATCTGGGACAGAGGAATGCCGCGAGCTCCGCAGTTTATAAACCAATAGGTTAAAACAGCAGGCTTCTGCAGCGAATGAACCACCTCTGGAGTGTCCCCCTGTTGGAAGAGACCCAGGGGGATCATCACGTGACCAGCTGACGCCAACGCCGAGCAGCTGCGTCACGGAGAGGGCTGTGTGGGTTGTGACAGGCTGGAGGAGAGCTGTCAGTTCCTCCCCTCGCTGCCGCGAAAGTCGCGCTCTCATGCTGGCTGAGTTTAACTCCACTCCCAGATAAACGATTGTCTGAGAGGGAAGAGGACAGCTCTTCTTCCAATTTATTATGAAACCCAGGCTTTGACAGATGCGATACGAGATGTACCGTCGTTAAAGCGACTTCCTCCCTGGAGCGTGCCAGCAAATAGCAGGTCGTCCAGAGAAAAACCACACTCTCATCCCTCCTCTGTGTAGTGGCTCAAGCCTTCTCTACACAAAATGCGAAGAGCCAGGAAATATCCGAACAGCAGACGATTGTCTGGTCTGATATTCCCTGAATGGAAAACGAAGGAATTTCCTGTGTTTCGGGATGATGGGTACGTGGAAGTATGCATCCTTCAGGTGGAAGTGAACCAGTCGTCCTGGTGAACACATTCCAGCACCTGTTTGATCGTCAGCATGTGGAATACTGACAGATCGAGGATGTCTCATTCCCCCAGTCTTTTTCGGGATTAGAAAAATAACGGGAGTGAAAACCCCTGATTTTCCTCCCTTTGAGGAACCCTGGAAATATCCTCTTTCAACAGGAGTTCCAGCAGTTCGGATTGGAGCGCAAGACATAGCTTCTGGGAGGACAGGAGTGTTACCTGTATCCCATTGAACTGTGGGGGTGGGGGGAGAGAGGCGAACTGCAGAATGTATCCTCTGCTGATCAGCCTGCTCATCCATCTGTCCATCAGACACACGCGCTGCCACTCTGAGAAACACTCTAAGAGCGGGCGCACATGCTCGAGATGTTCTGTGGTCGTCATGGCAACGAGCCACGCCAGGGAGCCTCCACACGCTGCGTTTCACTCCGGCTCTCATCATGAGGCGTGTACACGCTCAGGGGATGAATGGAGGTGTGTGCAGTGCTGCCCACATGAGGCGTTATAACGGCGCTCATGGGTTTATTAAGGCCATGTGTACGAGGCGTATCTCGGACAGAGGAATGCCGCGAGCTCTGTAGTTTATTAACCAACAGGTTAAAACCAGGCTTCTGCAGCGAGACCTGCTGTCTACTAATCAACAAATTAGTGGCAGCCGGCTTAATTAGCGCGCTTTGAAATGTATTAACCGACAGGTTAAAACCAGGCTTTAGCAACGAGCCCTGCTGGCTATTAACCGACAGGTTATAGGCAGCTGGTTTACACAGGGCGTGAGGCAACCCCAGGTGGGCTTGGACCGAACGGGCTGCGCGGGAGCCTCCACACGCTGCGTCTCACTCCGACTCTCATCATGAGGCGCGTACACGCTCAGGGGATGGATGGAGGTGTGTGCAGTGCTGTTCAAATGAGGCGTTATAACGGCGCTCATGGGTTTATTATGACCGTGTGTAGGAGGCGTATCTCGGACAGAGGAATGCCGCGAGCTCTGCAGGTTATTAACCGGGGTTAAAACGGGCAGGGTTCTGCAGCGAGCCCTGCTGGTAATCAACAGATTGTTGGCAGCCTGCTTAATTAGCGAGCTCTGCAGTTAATTAACCGATAGGTTAAAACCAGCAGGCTTCTGCAGCGAGCCCTGGCGCTGCGGGCGCTGCCGCTGGGGGCAATCAGCCTGGAATACTGCTCATTCCCCCGTTCTGGCTTCTCTGTGATGTGCTGTAATGGTCATCATGGTGACGAGCCACGCCATTGCCCTCGCCGCCGCTGCCCGTGAGGCGAAAGGAATGCGAGGAAACCTCCACACGCTGCATTTCACTCCGGCTGTCATCATGAGGCGTGTACACGCTCAGGGGGTGAGTGGAGGTGTGTGCAGTAGAGATGTTAAGATTCACCGATTCGCATCGGTGCACCGGCATAAACGTTCAAGATGCGAGTGCACCGGTTGAAAGAGTGCACATCGGCTACATTTTGGGTTGAACCGGGTTGAACTCGCGATGCATCGATTGCGTAGCGTCTTTGCATCGGTAAAAAAACGATTCATTCATATAAAATCCCCTCATCTTGGCAACGCTCAGCAGAGACGATCTTTGATATTTGCTTCTCCACTACGGAGGCCGAGAGTCTCAGTTATCAACACACACGGAAGTTGAGGAGAAAGAGAAACACAGCGCACCGAAAAATACCTACAAATCAAACGTTTGGCAACACTTCGGATTGTTCAAGAAAGACGGTGTAAAAGTCCTTTATGCTATATAGTTGACCGCAGGTCATAGAGAGTAATAAGGTATCCGTAGACCTTTGTATGAGGTATCTTTATTACTTAACAGGTCTACAGCCATGATACATAGATCCGTCCTAGATGCGGACTTGCATACACACAGTATCACTCCGCAGCCGCACCCCATCAGTAACGTCCTGATGGTATATGTGCGCGGCACTATTTACTACAGACGGTCAACTTGAAAAATCACTCGCAAATTGTTAACGATGCCGAGCCGCTCTAAAGTACACAAGTAGTTCGAGGAACTTAGCGACGCACATAAAGAGGCGACGTGGGGTCTGCGGCTGAAAAGAGAAACCTGAAAGTTAGACATATGAGTTAAATCACTCAGTGACGTGTTCTGTCAGAGAGAGTGGTGTTTAGTTTACAGCAGCCTGTGGCCAATAATAATTTAAATGTCTTCCTTACTGTAAGCAGTTATGAAATACCTGTTTGTAAAAGGTTATTTGTATTCTTTATTGTTCATATAGAAACCACTGCTTTCTGCTCACTGGTGAGTTAGCCTATGAATGAGTGTTAAGCACATCAGGCTGGCAGCTGTATGGGCATTGCTCTATGGTAGCTGTTATTTGCACATTGTTAATCATGAGCAATGCATCCTTACATTGTTTAACTGTGAGGTGTTATACAATTGTACTGTACTCTGGATAGCTTTTAAAGGTAAAAAAATAAACGGCATGATGGGATGTGCAGTACCAAATATGTAAAGCACTTTTTTGTTAATGTACGATTTGCTGCATATCAGGAATAAAACAAAAATCCTCTGTCGTACCATATTGAAGTATCATTATTTTTGCATCGTGTTGAATCGTATCGTATCGCCCCGAATCGCATAATGTTGAATCAAATCGTATCGAACTGTATCGCAACAGGGGTGAATCGTATCGTATCGCATCGCCTGGTGTTTCAAATGTATCGTTAATGTATCGTATCGTGGCAACGTATCGAGATACGCATCGCATCGGCCTCAGTGATGGAGATGCACATCCCTAGTGTGCAGTGCTGTCCACATGAGGCGTTATACCGGCACTCATGGGTTATTATGACCGTGTGTAGGAGACGTATCTCAAACAGGGGAATGCCACGAGCTCTGCAGGTTTATTAACCGATAGGTTAAAACCAGCAGGCTTCTGAAGGGAGCCCTGCTGTCTACTTAATCAACAGATTAGTGGCAGCCGGCTTAATTACCGGCTCCGCTTCCTCGGAGGCTCTCGCGGAGCAGACCAGGGGCGGGGGAGCCTCACTCCCCTTTGACCCGCCGCCGGGAGACCCTGTCTCTGGGGTGGCGGGGGAGCGGAGACGTGGGACGGAGCCCCTGCAGCCGCCGAGGCGGTTGCTGTGGGCGTCTCACCACTTGCAGCCTCCTGTGGCCGGCGTGGACGCCGCGGCTGCTGCGGGCGTTGGTGCCGCCGTGGCAGCTCAGCCGACTGGAGCCAGCTGTACATGCTGGTGAATGCTGTCCACCTGTTCCGCGGCCGTCTTCATGGACTCCACCATGGCGTGGAACTGGGGTCAGCGTCCAGTAGCACTTTTCTGGCCGTCTCCGTAACAGACGCCGCCGTGGAGAGGGGGGAAAGCATGTTCGGCCGCCAAGCTGGCAATCTGCTCCGACTCTGTCTCCCCCGTCCGGGGGAGAGGAGGGAGGGGAGAACCGAACGGTGAACCGTGGAGGGAGGCGGGGCAGGAGTTGCTTCGGACTCCTGCCCGGCACTCTGCCCCACGGACACGAGGCCCCGTCCGCGGGCTCGTAAGCCTGGACGGGTCAATCGTCCTCCTCGGCCACAGCAGCAAAAGTGTCCGCTCTCCGCTTCCTGTCGCCCAAGGGGAGACGAGCGCAGTGTGTGCATGCTACCTGCTGGTTTAGAGCCGCGTACGCGTGCTCTGACCCCCGGCAGGATTTGCATACTGCTTTTATCTCTGTAGGTCATAACTCATTATGAACCCAGAGCCACATGAGGGACAATCACGGACGCAGTTGTTGCTCATGATGATTCTCAATTGCTGTGCTTCAGTAACTGTGCTGGTTTGCTGAAAAAAAGCGGGAGCAGATTGCCGGGCCTCCTTCCTATTTATACCGGAAGGAGGCCCGAGGGTGGGGCCCACCTTGCGGGTGGGCGTGGACTACAAGTGTTTCAGTGCTGCACGGGGGCGCAGGGGGATTACCCAATAGCGATAGCCTTAGAGGGCAAAGCCATATACGAAATAGAACCCAGCTAGAAATGTTTGGTTCTAAAAACATTCTGAGAATGTTACAGTCATTTTTCTAGGAAGGTTTTCAGCGGGAAGTTTTTGTTTGGTTCCCAGAACGTTCTTCTGAAAGGTAGGATAACTTGATAATTTGACTATTAACACATGTAAAAGGATGACTCGGAATCAGCTGGTGAAAGTAACATTTGTTTATTAGAAAAGGGGTCCAGGGAGTGGAGGTTGGTTATGGCGGCAGTGGGAAACAGTTGTTCCAGGGTGGGTAGAGAGGCCTGGCTGGTCTTGGGAGTTGGAAGGCCTTGGATTCCTCCTGGGAGAGACACAAAAATCAGTGTGAGGCAAAAGCAGGCAAAGTTGTCAAAGAATATGCTGGTAAAAAGCTAGAGCGGCACGCAACAAACCGTTCACGGCAACAATCCAGCCGGGCTGGATTTATTATTATTATTATTATTATGTATGGTTTTATTTTGGTTCCTAGAATGTATTTCTGAAAGGTAGGATAACGTCCTCTAAAAACATTCTTCAAATGTTTGGTAATAACATTGTTCGAACATTATACCCCAAGTGTTTTTGTTGATTATGCACATACGTATCTCTATTGTCATATGGATCGAATAACACTTAGAAAACCAAAGACAGACATATAGAAGAACGGACCGACTATCACTGCCCGTCCCTGAAACCCCTGTTAGTGTTTGTATGTGTTTCTTTCTACTGTGTGTCTCTCTGCCTGCTGGCATGCTCTACACGGATGGGAGCAATCTCCAATCAACCACACCTGCAACCTGCTCGTCAGCCACACTATGAAAGCCTGCAGCCTGCACTCATTCCCTGCTGGATTGTTGCCGTGAACGGTTTGTTGCGTTCCGCTCTAGCTTTTTACCAGCATATTCTTTGACAACTTTGCCTGCTTTTGCCTCCCACTGATTTGTGTGTCTCTCCCAGGGGGAATCCAAGGCCTTCCACACTCCCAAGACCAGCCAGGCCTCTATACCCACCCTGGAACAACTGTTTCCCACTGTTTAACCAACCTTCACTCCCAGCTCCCCTTTTCTAATAAACAAATGTTACTTTCACCAGCTGATTCTGTGTCATCCTTTTACATGTGTTAATAGTCAAATTCCAATAGTTAAGTAAACTATCATAATCATCCTAATGACCACAGTGGTCAGTCCACTTACCCAGGAATTTTGAGTTGAACAATTACAGGAATATTATGTCTTTTTGTTCAAATAATGTAAACATATTTTAGTAAATGGTTACCATAGAACATTTGCATAATTTCTTTAACATAAACCATGTTATCCTTCTCTAAAATAATAACATTCTGGCAACATAAAAAATCTAACTTGCAGCTGAAAATGTTTGAAGAACAGTAGGGCATAATGTTCTAACAATGTTATCAAAAACATTTTAAGAATGTTTTTAGAGAACGTTATCCTACCTTTCAGAAGAACATTCTGGGAACCAAAATAAAAGCTTCTGGCGAAAACGTTTTAAGAACAGTAGGGCATAATGTTCTAATAATGTTATCAAACACATCTTAAGAAGGTTATCAAAAACATCTTAAGAAGGTTATCACCAAACATTTCAAGAATGGTTTTAAAGAGCGTTATCCTACCTTTCAGAAAAACATTCTGGGAACCAAAATAAAATGTCCCGCTGAAAACATTCTCAGAACAACGAATGGTAACAAACATTTCTAGCTGGGAACTCACACATGCCACCGCAAACATGCAATATCTGCTTTTTCAGAATGTTTCTTGGAGAATGTTCTTCATTTGTTATCATGTAACATTGAGGGAACGTTTTATAAAGAACATCTTTAATGTGTTACCCAACAACGTCCAAAACACATCCTTAGAATATGGCAGGCAAAACGTTCCACCTTTATTAACATATCACATTAAAGGAACATTTTATAAAACACTTTCTGTCATCTCAGGCCTCAATAACATCCTGAAAACATTTTCAGAATGTTGCTTTGAAAATGTTCTTCATTTGTTATCATGTAACATTGACGGAACGTTTTATAAAGAACATCTTTAATGTGTTACCCAACAACGTCCAAAACACGTCCTTAGAATTTTGCAGGCAAAACGTTCCACCTTTGTTAACATATCACATTAAAGGAACATTTTATAAAACACTTTCTGTCATCTCAGGCCTCAATAATAATAAGCTGAAAACGTTTTAAGAATAGTAGGGCATAATGTTCTAACAATGTTTTCAAAAACATTTTAAGAAGGTTATCACCAAACATTTTAAGAATATTTTTAGAGAGCGTTATCTTACCTTTCAGAAAAACATTCTGGGAACCAAACAAAAACTTCCCGCTGAAAACGTTTTAAGAATAGGAGGGCATAATGTTCTAACAATGTTATCACCAAACATTTTAAGAATGTTTTTAGAGAACGTTATCCTACCTTTCAGAAGAACGTTCTGGGAACCAAACAAAAACTTCCTGCTGAAAACGTTTTAAGAATAGGAGGGCATAATGTTCTAACAATGTTATCACCAAACATTTTAAGAATGTTTTTAGAGAACGTTATCCTACCTTTCAGAAGAACGTTCTGGGAACCAAACAAAAACTTCCCGCTGAAAACCTTCCTAGAACAATGACTAACATTCTCAGAATGTTTTTAGAACCAAACATTTCTAGCTGGGTAACCTCAGCTCAGTGAGGTTAAGGCACATCTTGATATGATCATTATAGTTATTAATGAGACTAAATTAAAAACAGGAATAAAATACTATATGACAGTAACAAAAAAGTTGTTAAAAATAACAAGAAGAGTTTAAAAGGGGAGTGATTTGTAAAATATCCAAAAATAAAAATCTGCTTACAGTTCTGTTTCATATGGGTGTTGAAAGATGTATCCATAGATCTCCTCATTTTGCTCTCAAAGTACACCAGATTGATGCTTTTAACTTCAATATTAAGAAAAAAAATCTTCCCTGTGTAGGAAAAAGGTTCCCCACCCCTGCTGTAAATAATAATAAAAACCCTTGATTTATAACTTAACATCTCTGTCTCCTATTGATCTGAGTATATTACAAAGAATAGCCAGTTAATTGAAGCATTATAGCACAGGCCTTTGTCAGATGGTATATTACGATGTTTTTTTTCTACTTCAAATAGTTCTCTCTTTTTTCACCATACCTGTGTTTGCATCACTGTAACCAATGAGCACCTGCATGTGTGTGAGAATGGCCCTGACACCATTTCAGCCCAGATTTACAAACTCCTGGCAGGACAAGCTCGAGCTCACTTCTCGCACTGAATTAAAAAAAAGCAAGTGAGGGACTGCAATATAAGAGGGAAAGAAAGAGAAAATTTAAAACTGTTCAATTGTTATGATGCGTAAAGACTGATATTGTTCTACAATAAACAGTTAAGTCATGATATGAAACGGTTAACAAAGGAAAAGGGAAACTCAAGCTGCTGCTACACTTTATTTTATTTATCTAAAATTAAGCACTTTTAAGATGCACATATTTTCAAAAGCTATTTTATTTATTTTCTCTATTTTATTTTTAAATGCAGCCCGAGAGGAGCATTACACATATCCACAGTATTTACTGTATATCTGTATAGTTCGATTTTAATTGACAATAAATATTGTTGTTTATGAATTGTACTTTCTTTATTTGATTGGCAGTCAGTTGTTGATTACATGCAGACGTTGATAAAGCTACAGGCTACTTCAATATATATCACACTAATTCATAAAGCAACTTAGACATTTTGATGTTCCGGACCTTTGCATGGGGAGATTTTCTCTAACTGGACCTCGTTGAATTTTAGTTGAATACCCCTGCTCTAGGGGTGTCCGGGGTTATGCCCCCCCCCCCGGAAAGATTTTTTTTTAACATTTTAAAGTAAAATAATTCAATCTGGTGCACTTTGAGCACACAATTACTAGAGACCTGATAGGAGGTACAACTCTAAAACACCCATATGAAAAAGATTGGTTTACATTTTAATAACCAAATAAGTATGTGAACATAACCAATAACCCACAGCCAATAACAAATAAATGTTACAGATTTATTTATTTTATCCTTATTATTAATATTTTAGTTATTAAATGAAAATCACTCATCCAAAGAAAGCGCAAACGTGGACACAAATATAGCCAACGGAGCTCTTACAACTGAGGTTATTGCAAATAAATTAAGATAATGAAAAACGTTACACACACTATAAATCAAATGAAACAGGCAATCAGAACAACAAGTCTCTGCTATGTTATTGTGTCCTTTAATTAGTCCACATCCTTAAAATTGGACACGTCTGGACTTCCTTGCTGCAAATTCATTTATTGTATCGTCAAATGATATTTGCCCCGAAACCTCGCGATTGATGCTTATTAAAGTTAATCCATTGAGGCGTTCTTGAGCCATTGACGATGATGATGTTTTAATGAGCTTCAATTTAGAGAAGCTCCTCTCCCCAGCAGCAACTGTCACTGGAATAGTGACAGCGATCCTGAGGGCTTCCCACATATTTGGATACACTTTGTTCATTTTCTTCTCCTGTAGGAAAGTCAGAAGTTGCAGGGTGGTCATGTTGGCTTTTGGCAAAGCTGGAAAATTCTGCATCTCCAGTGCAAGTTCCCTCTTATCCAGGTCTGACTGTCCACCCCAGCTCAGGGCGTTGCTGAGTGTTTCATACTGCTTCATCAGATCTTCCTCTGGCAGGTCAGGGAAGTTGAGTAGCACCTCAAACTTTTCCTCTACTTCACCTAAGGCCTTGAATCTCTCCTGCAGTGATGCAATGGAAACATCCACCACCATATTGAAAAAAGAAACTTCGAGTTTCTTTAGTGCATCACTCACTTGCTCCTCCGGGGACTCATAGGAAAACTGTCTCTTGGTTGTTCTCAGCCTCTTCTGGTTGAGAACAGCTTCCACATTAATTTGGCCACAGATGTCTTTGGCAGATGCTTGGGCAGAAGCAAATCCATTGCTTCTGTAGCTGATCAAATAAACTTTAGTCAGCTGTTTTTCTCAGGAGGTCAACAGCAATATCCAGCTGCATTGACACTGATTGCAACATTTTGCTGACATGTTTGATGTTGGTCAGTAGTGTATTAATGATTACACAGAGACCATAAATGTTTGGCAAAACTTACATTCTTCAGAGTGTGATGTACATGGGAGATCAGATGTTCCTTCTCCAGCAAATGGGGGCTTTTTGAGGTATTTCTCAAGTGCAGCTGGAAAATTATAGGGTAGATATTAGCACATTACAAGCAAAAACCTGTATATACAGTCATGCAAAAATAACTGCTGCAATCTGCCTCAGCTGTATGCAAGTTCACAACTGGCCTATATAAAAGTTAGGTCTGGACTTTGAATCAGGGGGTAGCAAGTTTGAGTCCCACTGCAGTCAGCATGTCGTTGTGTCCCTGGGCAAGACACTTCACCCCAAATTGGTCCTGTGGTGATTGTCCACAGTACTGAATGTATGTAAGTCGCTTTGGATAAAAGCGTCTAACAAATGACATGTAATGTAAATAATAACACATGCCCATATTGGTTGGTCAGCCTCACTTTATACAAAGGAGCAGTTATCAAGATAGCTTTCTTCTGGCTAACATTCACACTATTTCAATACAGAAGCATATAAAACAAAGCATTGCACAATAATTAGACATTAAAAAGAGCAGAAAATAAATAAATTCTAAAATATAATAGAAAATAAACAGAAAAATAAATATATATATATATATATATATATATAGTGTTTCCCCTACCATTGTCTTGGCGGGGCGCTGCGCCCTGTCAACGGATAATCGCGCCCTGCCTGAAATTCAAGGTGTTTTTTGTTTATTTTTTTATTTAAAAAATAATATATATATAGCACCAAATTTCAACTGAAGTAATCTATCTACGGTCACTTTTCACATTGAACATGTGCTCTTTTATTAAATAAACTAAACGCCATGTTATTTATCCAATGTGTGCATGCTTCAGTGTCCACTGCTTTGCGTATTCACATTCTCCCTCCGCTCTGTTTCTGAAGGGCGGGCGGGCGGGCGGGCGGACGGACACACACACACACACACACACACACACACACACACACACACACACACACACACACACACACACACACACACACACACACACACACACACACACACACACACACACACACACACACACACACACACACACACACACACACACACACACACACACACACACACACACACACACACACACACACACACACACACACACACACACACACACACACACACACACACACACACACACACACACACACACACACACACACACACACACACACAATCAGAGACAAGAGCGGAGGAAAGGAGGAGAACAACAAAGTGAAAAAAAGTCAAACAAATCTGCTTTATTGCCCCGAGCTCTGCTGTGCAGTGTAACACTGTACTGTATTAGTTTTTAATGTAAAATACTTTGTTATTGTACGATATCAATAACAATAATCCACAGCTCCTCTCCCTGCTCCAGGGGATAAAAAAAGTTGGGGTGCCCCGAAAAAATGTTTTCCCGCAGCACCCTGCCAAGGCAGTAAACCTAGGGGAAACACATATATATACACACAAGTTGACCGTGAAAATAAACTATCTGACAAATTAAACACTATTGGAGGATCAATTTACAGCTATCACAATAGAAAAGTAGTATATTATTTACAAAAAAATGATATAAGAATAATAACACATAAATAAAAACTTTAAATCATTTGTATTTATCATTCTGTATCAGAGGCTCGCGGCTAGCATGGCATCAAAGCTGTATCATGGGCAGGCTACATCCTTAGCTTGCTAGCTAGCTTAAAATCAAATGTCTAACAGTACAGTAGCCTACATACTGACTTCTTTCTTTTTTACACAAGCCGACGCACCTCTGTCTTTGACTTTCGATTCCTCCTGCTCTTTTTTCCGTTTCCTTCCCGTTGCCCCTGAAGGCTTGGACCTTTTCATAATGCTAATTGTTTGCCTCTTGCTATTGCATCGTTGCAATCTCCGACACTTTCAGCTGGAGCTGCCGCGTCACTTTGGCTGTGAGCCGCGGCCCGTGGGTGCCAGATAAGCGACCATCCCCCCCTTTCATCAATACAGTTACAGCGCCCATCGTAGGCTACAGGGCAAATGCAAAATGTTGCCACCGGCCCGGGGTGCAAAGGGTGTTTACTTTATTCAATTATTAATGTAAACGTATTACATCAAGGGCATACAATTAGGCAGAATAAAAAAAATAATAATGTCGTTACTTTGTTGAGAATGTGGCCAAGTAATAAGTGGGATAATGTGCAGCGACTTGGTCATTATGGGGAAAAGAACACCGACAGGCTGATCAGGAGCCCGACGCGAAGCGGAGGGATCTAGATCGGCATGAAGGTGTTCTTTCCCCATAATGACCGCGCCGCTGCACATTATCCATGAGAGACGTTCTGCAGTAAGGAGGGGCGTTTCACCGACGACAGGTGTTCTTACTTTTATGTAGCTGATGGAGAATTTTTACTTTACACGACACTGTTCAACACTTAATTCTGCTTTACTCTTTAACTAAACAACCGCGGATGTATTGAAAGACTCTTTCGCTAAAGATCTTTGAAGATATCCGCGTTCTTGTGACACGTAAATACTGCGCTTCCTATGTTTTGGGGCGGACTGCGTTCACACCAGCAATGAACCGCTCCAGAGTTCGCAAGCAAGCGCTCCGAGACCACCTATTTTAGCGGACCAGAGTCCGGTTGTTTAGTTCACTTAAGAGGTCTCGGACTGTGTTCACACCGACCCAAATGAACCGCACCAAGCGGCTAAACGCACCAGGGTTCGATTCAACCGGACTATACAGGCAGGTTTGAACGGACCTTAAGATAATAAGATGTACTTTGTTGATCCAAAATCGGGAAATTGTGGTGTTAAGACATTTCAAAAAAAATATTTTTAATTTCTAACTTTTTTTTTTTTTTCTCCCCAATTTTTGGTGCACTCGATGGGTTGATGCGCCCTTAGCCGGCCCTGCCTACTGCAGTATCATCACCTGTCTATACGGGTCCTTTGCTGCTGGACGCTACCTCAATTGTTCGCTTTTGGCTACTGTGGTTGGGCCAGTTTAGCGTTGCCTACTCTGTACTGTAGGTCCGCTCCCCTAGTGGGATTTTAGTGACTGGACTGCTGGGCTAACTCCCTCTGTTTAGTTATTCTTTCCTTCACCAATTTAAACTATTTTGTTTACTTTGCTATTTTTCATTAATAGTTTATTTTGTTTATTCCTATTTTCGTTATCTAGTGTCGATATATCTTTGGTCAATTCATTTTTGTTTATTGATGAAAACTGTTTTGGTTTAGGTTTTCTTTCTTTGCTTTTTGCATAGTTTTGTTTATGCCGCATGATTGCCCGTATGGCTGCGGCTAATTTTGGTTTATTTCATTTTGAGTTATTATGTGCTTTTGCCCCCACTTATTGTGTTTTCCCTTTTTTCCTGTTTTAGTTACTGAGAGCTGAAGGTGGTGGTGTTGGTGTCCGAGGTGGTGGCTTCCCCCTTTCCGTGTGCTGTGCTTCCCCCGGGTTTTTGGATCTTTTCTCCGTGTGATTGTGTGAGTGTGGAACACGTGTGACCGACCGGGGTGACTCAGGTTTGTTTTTGCGGGATCCCTCCACTCATTCGTTGACCCTCTCCCCCACTGGTAAGCCTCAGCCCCCTTGTTAGTTGTCCCTTTAGGATATAGCCCTGTGTGAATGTTTTTAAATTGTATTTTTACTATTGTACAAAAATAAACTGTTCTATTTTTGATAATTGAACCACGTCTCTTGTTCCATGAGTAACCGAACCTGTGTGTCCTAGTGACTTAAAACTTGTTATATTTCCCTGGGTGAAATTCCTGGGGTGGCGTTGTCGGATTTAGTGGTTTAACCAAACTACTGTTAAATTAATACATTTATTCTGCGGCCACTGCCACATTAGCATGCTAACATTATAGTAGCTAATTAGCACTAAACACAAAGTACCACTTGAGGCACACAGGAATAAAGGTAAATCTCTGTAATAAAAAAAACCTGGATTATATAAATCAGTAATATTCATAATCCGGGAACCATAAATATCTGTACAAACTTTTCTGCCATTCTTTCAAATACAAGTTAAGATATTCACTAGGTACAAGACAACGTTGACCTGCTGATGGTGCCAAACAATAAAGAGGGAATCATCAGAATAAATAGGACTCAACCCCTGGGCAGCATGGTTTCGCAAACATTTTCTTTCAAACTGTGTTTCTACACACGTCTATATTATTACAGCAATAGTAAAAAGTATTGTATGATTAAGTTACAAAAAAGCATTGCTCCCATAGAGGTCTCTTTGGCAAACAGTAAGTTTGGCCTGCACTCAGCACTATGACAGTTACTCTGAGATGGAGAGGTAAAGTATGACAGCAGAGTTCATCTCTAACCCAAATCTAACCACAATCCATCCAAACTCACCACAAGCAGGAAGCATCAGAGAGAACAACACTGCAATTTGTTGTTGTGCAGGACGTAAACAGTGTCACAGATATCAAAGAAACCCTTCTAGTTTATGGAAACATTCCTCAGTTCGTCCTTATTATTAACCAGACAGCAATTTAACCTGCCCATCTAAGACATAGGATGCCATGTCAGTTGACTCTTTATATCCATCATTTGTTCTGCTTCATGACGGAGGTGCAACTCCCTTATAGTGAACAAAGCATTGCCCACAATCCCTCTGCATACCACAAGCCTCTGAAATACAACTTTTTATTTTTATTTAATAACCCCTGTCAACCACTTTCAGAGGAATGCTGATAAAACATCTGTGTTTTAAGCCTGTACCATTCGCAGCATATTATCTACAATCTTCTTCTTCTTCTTTCGTGTATCGTCGTCATATGTCCAGCTCAGTGTCACAAAGCCACGCTCTTGTCTCTGGTCCCACTTGGAAGAGGCCAGCCTCTGAAGGAGGTCTGTACAGAGGACAGGTGGGGATTATGTGGTCGGCAGTCTGCTCAGGCTCGCCACACTCGCATACTGCGCTGTCTGCCAGGCCCCACTCCTTTCTTTGATGATTTGAAACGACCAACCCTAGTACGGAGGCGGTTCAGTAGGGTCCAGTGCCGGCGTGGTAGATGTTCTCCTTCGACTCCATCTCCCGGGTCTTGGATGTGATGGTGCAGACGTGTGAGCTCAGCCGACTCCCATTCCTGCTTCCAGGAAGTTGCTAACCATGCCCTTGTAGACAGGTCCTCAGGGATGGAACCAAGCATCTCTTGTGCTCTCCTGTTGTAGGGGTGACGGGACTTGAGTCTGCTTGGGGTCGCTGCCTTAGTTGTGGTTTCATGCAGGATATGCCAGTCTACAATGATCTACAATGATTGATCATATCTAGAGTAGACCACGTGGCCTGCAAGAATGGCAATCAACAAAGACTTGCTTTAACTGAGTAATCCTAAACCCAAGGAGATATCAATTTGAAGATACGTCTGTTACTTCAGTATATGAAGAAATAGACCTGCAATGTAAATGTACAAAGTGAACACAAATAGTGAAATCAAATTGAGGGATTGTACGACATCTGGTGGCCAGTTTTGGTATTGCCTTTCCATTTAAGCATTTATAAACTTTGTTTCAAATCTTAATTATTTCTATAATAACTAACGCTAAATAACTGAATCAACAAGTACAAAATCTAAGTTGAAGTAAAAAAACATTGGTGATATATCAATATTTGGAAACATAAAAATGTAAATGTGCTTACAACAGACTGTGGGGATGTAGTTTGATCACATTAAGTTGATTTTTACTATTACCGGATGAATTTGACAAGAAACACATACAATAAATGCATATTTAATTTAATCAGTCATTTTAAATTGGGCACACTGCCGTGCTCAGGGTGTTTGACTTCATTTTGTCGTAATGTGAGTAACATGATGTCTGGACTTTGACTGTTTCATTCATCATGGCAGGCAGCTTACATTTGTTTTTTTTTCCTACTCTGTGTAAATATTGTGTGTAGATTTTAAAGCTCATTTAGGTAAGCAGACTCATTTCTGCTCTACATTTGAGCTCAGCAGGTAAACCTCATGTGAAATAGTATAGTTATAACGTAGGACTGCAGTGCTTACAGTTGGCCCTCATAGAGATGACTAATGTAACTGTTCACGTAATTTCACTTAGAGATTTTCGCACATAAAACTTTAATACAGCACATATTCATTATCATGGTAACAGAACCATAGTTCCTTAAAGTTGTGAGTACTGGGTGACCATGCAGAATCCCAGTTAACAATATGATGATTATCACCAACTTATGGTTATACACAAATATCCTGGACTATATTGGGATGATTTTAATATTCACTTTGCTTTCGAGAAATCAGTCAAAGTGTCACTCAAACAAATCCTTCTTCATCCAAACAACTTCAAGAAAAGCTGGGCACCAATGGCGTCCCAGTCCAGTCCCCTCAGACCATGTCCACCAGTCTAAACTTGCCCTCCTGTGGGACCGGCAGGACGCTGATGAAGGTCTTGTAGAGCACGGCTCCTTTGGGTAGCTTGGTGATAACCTGGGTGGCCTCTGCGCTGCGTGGGGGAGGGACAAACACCTCCTTAGTGAACTTGATGTAGCCATTCTCCAGAGCAAACAGCGTGTTGTTGGTTCCCATCCCCACCTGCGATTTAAAGAAGGACAGGTGGAGAGGCTCAATGAGATGTGTACATTTCTACTACATCACAACATTGTTTGATATAGAAAGTGTAACTCACATGTGCTCCTGGGTGATACCTCAACAGCCTCTGTGTCGCAAGGATGTTACCCGCATGGACAAAATTACCTTGTGAGCAAATTAAAAAGAGATGATAGATCAACTTATTTCTGGTATTATTATAAATATGTATTTATGTCTGCATTATTTTGCAGACTAGGAAAGGAAAGTAACAAACACAACCCTATGTATAAAACAATACTGTTAAACAGCAGCCTCCACAATGACAGTTCAATCAAGGCCTTTTTAAACTGAACACCACAACCTTGAACAAGGAGGAAATGTTTGTGTAGATGAAACCTTAACCTGAAAAACTCTCGGGAATGTACATTTATTTTATTTATTTTTAGTTTGTGTTGTTCACAAAGAAATATTGACTACTTTGCCAGGCCTCTTAAACATTAGGCATTTAAATAAACATCAGCATCAGCTCTTCTTTTCACTGTGTTTTCTTTTCACATTCTCAATCCCTACAATAGCTATTGTAATTTGAAATAGAAGAGATTGCATTTACCAGGTGTATAAACACTTCAAAGTAACTTGAGGCTAGTGAAGAATAGGTAACAGAGCATTTTTATTTTACATATATTTATATTACCATCTTGTTTCTTGAATCCATATCTCCGCCCAGGGCTTTTTCCACCGACGTTCTTACTGCTGCCACCAGCCTTCTTAGAGGCAAACCTCAGCAGGTCCAGGAGAGCGGTCTGAGCCGGAACCAGAACCCCTGCCCAGTAGCAGACAGACATTCATGTGGGGTCAGCTTCCATATCTCATGAAGACAAATCATAAGCTTGTACTTTACCCTAGAATTTTCATTTTATACTTCAACCCTTCTACCTTTTGGAAGACAATTTTGTACTTTTTACTCCACTACATTTATTTTAGAGATTGATTTACTACTTTCTTTATAAAATGTAGATTTTGAAACACAACAATTATTATTTGAAATAGCCATCCAACGTTATATTTAGGTAACTAAATATACAATAAACCCTGAGTGGGTTATCTGAAAATTAATTGGCATCAATTCTGCAAAGACGTTTTTTGATCAAAAATATTTCAAAGATAAATGTGAAGATTTCCATGCTTTTGCTTTGATATATTTCTAAAATATAGTGATGAGTTATTTTACTACTTTTGAGCACATTTTCTTAATCGTACCATTCTTGATGCAGTAGTTTTACTTAAAATCTAGTGTTTTTACAGTGTGCTATTAGTAGTTTTACTCAAGTAAATAATCTGACTACCAATATATTTCTCATTACGTCAGTACATCTCTACGAACGTCAAAAGTAATATTCTTGTTCAAAAATATATATCGATGTTTACGCTGGTATCAAGTATGCGTTAAATGTGCTAATGTACAGACTGAATAGCTCGCTCAGCTTAGTTAGCATGTAGCACATTTAAAACGTGTACAAATGTTAACAGAGTGACGGAGCGGCTGAGAATAAATGAATATTTTTCTCAAGCAATTTGTAAATATGCGGGAATGTAGAAATAACTAATTTAGATGTTTGATACCAACCGGTTCTGGACTTGAGCATCAAGGACGCAAGCGCTGCCATCTTGAATCTGACGTCACTTACGTTATACCGTCACATCCGGAAACGGTGCTGCATTTAAGATCCCCAAGAAAGATGCAGTAGATCGCACAGCCTTCTGAAATACTGTTTAGTTGAAGCTAAGAGCGAACGAAGTAACGTGAGCTTGATAGTGCAAATACTAAAACATATATTTAAAATGCCTGGATTTATGTTGAATTATATTATTATATCATTAAAATATTATTATTATATATAGGATTTACAAAATGCCATGTTTCAGTAAACATTTTTTTTTTAATTGAGGTTAATGAACAACTTTCCTTTTTATAAAACAAACACAAATATAATACTCAAGCAATGCGCTTGTATTTAATGTCTAAATCCATACACTATTAGTTCTCTTACAGACATGCTGTGGGGACCGGAAGTTCCGAAACGTTCCATAAACGCGAATGCAACATTACCTTGCAATCTGCAACCCGGGAAGTCTAAAGGCTCTGCAGACACAATTTAATGTTCCCTGTGTTGAATTTAATGAATAATTTCTGCTAGTAGCAAGTCTTTACTTCATTAGTAAACACACGCCTGCAACAAGATATCGTTTCAAGTGAGTATACAAAGCACGGTGTGACACATCCGGTTACCCAAAGATATGCTCTCTGTTTAAATGTTGGCAGCTTAGACACCGCGGTGAAGTATAGTTTTAAGATGGATATTCGACTGCCGCATCCAGCGACTCGACGTCTTGCAGTTTCCACCAAAGTTGGCAGCAAGAAGACGGTGAATCTCAACCTCGTAGCCCTCGTACTTAACCCGCGTACACTCATTTAGGGACCATCTATAAATTGTTGTTTTTATCGCCAGAAACGTTTAAAAAAATGAATACCTTAATGCTGAGTTGTCCATATTAGTTAAAATCATGAATTTCAATTCTAATAAATTGGTTGATGGAGCACATTCATTTAAAAATAATGATGGATCATTTGTATATTGGAGGAATTCTTCCTATTATTATTTTTCTGCTGGCGTTTCCTGTTTTTGAGGCCTTTAGGACGCTTCAAAAGTTGTATAATTTTGCACGGACGCCAGGACTGGTGAACACTACAATGTTCTGTAGTCAATCGGTTCAAATTGTCCAACTTGCTCGCTAGCGCCACCTATGAAAAACCCATTTCGGAATAAATGTACAAAGTCGCACTCCAGTCGTAACTCCAATATTTACAGCATTGCTGCCCATAGTGATAGCCCTCTAGTTTAAATCTACTACCCAAAAATAAACATATGGAAATGGGTTACTATTTAAAAAAATGTTTATTTATTTGTTTTTGGTTCATTTATAGTTGTGAGTGTGTCCGTGCTCTTGAATCAGCCTCTCCTGTCTCCCTCCTCTCCCCCCTGCTCCTCTTTGAGGCAGCAGCAAAAATTAGTTTTAGCTCTCAACAAGTTTATCTTACCTTTTTTCACCTAGTTAACATTTTATTTTTATTATTCATGCATATTTTACTAATCACTACCCCCTCAAATGGAAATATGTGTTTACATAAATGGTGACCCAACCGTTTGAGACCCACTGAGATAACTTAGACTAAGTTAACGATCTAAACCAGGGGTCGGCAACCCCTGGCACGCGTGCCAGCATTGGCACGCAGCACCGTAACCAGTGGCACACTAGGAATAAGTGGAATAAGTGTGCAATAATATTTAAATTGTATTTTCGGATCCTGAACGAGACCGCCGCCAGAGCGCGTCTACCTGGAGAAGGAAGCCATGCACGCGACGCAGCCCCGCTCTTTTTAACTCCAGGTGACTTTCTGCCGGTTTCCTCCGTGGTGCAGTGCTGATCGTTTCACCACAGAGGAAAGCACTTCACAAATTGCAGTAGGCCTACCCATAAGGAGCTGTACAAATACCGCAGTTTTTGCGTGGCTGTGTCTTTAGTTGAAAGCCCAGTGGCGATCTGCTCATCGAAATAATATGCTACAAATTTGGGGCGGACTGGCCATCTGTGTGTTGAACTTTCCTGTCGGCTCCCAGACCGTAATCGAGGAGGACAGAAGCAACAAGCTTCAGGTTCAATAACCCACTTTAGCTTAAATGACTGGAGAGAGGCGAGCTCTTCTTGGGAGGCCGTTGCATTTATTTAGCTGTTCTTCCGTTTGACAAAATACATCACAGACCTCTGTTTTTCTGCTTCCTCGTTTCACTTCCAGAAACATACACACGTTCCCTCACTGTCGCTCTGCCAACCATACACACACAAGCCACACCCCTCTCTCTCTCTCTCTTAAAGTAAGGTGACCAGATTTTCAAAATGAAAACCGGGGACATTTTGAGTTTTGCGGTCAAAATCTCATTAACATATCCAATTTTCTTCGCTGTTAAAGAAAAAAGGGGGACAATTCTGGTTCAATGTAATTCGAACATTTGAACTGTTGGATACAAACAGAAGGACGATAGCTCATATGAGACTTCAAAGGTCTTTTATTTTGAAACTGTACATCAGATTGTCCAGATTCTCTCTGAGTGACTAAATGGGGTGTCCTGCTATCACCCTGAAGTGAAAGAAGTATTTGATTGACTTCGAATGACTCTTTGATTATGGACGGTTCCCATTAAATAATAATCAAAATATAGATGGACAATAGATCTAATTTGAGATTTTAAACAGCATACATTTAAAATTGTGCCTCAGAAAGTAATGTTATTTTAGGAGTGTTGTGAGATGGTGTCAACATCATTTGAAATTAGTCACCCAGTGGAAATGTCAGATATGTCCTCATAACTGTATCCTTACATTTTACATTCACTCAGTTATAATGTGGTAGTTATATGTAGTTTGTTTTAAATTATTATTGATCACATTATATAGTAAATATTTCTTAATTTAAGATCCAGTATATATGAATATGTTTGGTGTGTTTTTTAGGTATATTTGTTATTGACCGAGTAAACGCTTTTATTTTGAAGGCAGTTTTTACAGGCCTCTACCGTAATGCATACGATATTCGCGCACCGCAATACAACGTGCGGGCTGGCTTGACTGTGTTTTCCAAATTGGGGCCTGGCTTGACCACAGTCTGTTTACCCAGTGTTTCCTGACATGAAACGTTTTATTTCACGTTGCTATGTGTTTTTAACATATATTAAAAAACGGGGACATTTCCGGGGACAGTTTCAACCGGGGACAGGGCAATACAAACGGGGACTGTCCCCGGAAAACGGGGACGTCTGGTCACCCTATCTTAAAGGGACAGCGATCTCATCTCACTCTGCATGAATCACAGAACGGACGATTGTCCTTATTATTATGCCGTTTAAACCAATTATTTAAATGTGGTAAATGTGTAAGTTTTGTTGACAGGTCCACACACTGCTTCCCCGCAGCGAGGCTCCCCCCCCCCCCCCGTTGATAATTCTCAATCGTCGGCACGCTGATAACAATTTCTTTTTTAAATGGCACTTCATATCAAAAAGGTTGCCGACCCCTGATCTAAACACTCAAGAGAGTAATTTACCTCACCTGAGCTGTAGTTATCAGCCTCTCAGTCTGACAGCAGAGGACTCTCCCTCCACCTTGTTGTTGAAACTCCTTATATCCGTTAGCGCAGCTAGCTAGCACCAGCTGCTAACAACAACAATACACGTAACCGGTGCACGCGCTTTCTTGTTCGCTCGCGCCACACATACCCTAACACACACCCTCCCGAGCTTGAATGACACACAGACCAATCGAGGGCATTAGTATGATCTGTATGAAAGTGGCCATGTCGGCAGGCCACATCATGTAGACAGCCAGTCACCCTCTGTGAGGCAGAGTCAGACCCACATTTGCGAAAATTAGCATGTTCAGGTGGTAAATATTGCCGCCATTAATCAAAACGTACTCGCAGGGCGGGGCTTAGAAAGAAATGCTCATAACTCATCAACACTGTATCCATATATCACAGATTTCCATTGATAGGTTCACACTGTCTTGGGGAATAGGTACACCAAAGCATTTTCATTTTAGACTATAGGGGGCGCCAAAAACACCATCAATTTATAACTCAAGAACTTATTGACGAATGTTTGTTCTTTTCTTTTACACATACTCTGGGGTTGACTACAAACTGAGATTTAAAGTGTCGCAACAAATACAGAATGTGGGCGTGGACTATACATTTTTTTTTTATTGCCATAGCATAAAATGAGATTCGGACGCAAAACTTGGGACACACGTCACAGCCCAAGACCTTTTCCCGAATGTAAAAAAACAACGTAATTTTTGAAAAAAACTGCTCACTAGCGCCTCCTATTGTGTGGTAGTCATTTATAGTTTCTCAGAAGTTAACGAATTTTGGCACAGACATTCCTCATGGAGTTGCGGACATATTTGTAAATAGCTTCCATTACCCCCTCCCCCCAGGAAGTCGGCCATTTTGAAAAATGTGTGTTTTTCATGCATTTTAAGCAGATTCTTGCAAACTCTTCCTAGGGGAATGATCTATGATTGATAGCTCAATTGTGGAGGTCGTAAGCTAACAGCAAATACACCATTTTTGACGATTTACATGTCGCAAATTACTCCAAACTACTCGCATATAGTTTTTCCGATATTCACGGAACACTGTATACACATTGCTATTATGATTGCACACATATTTCAAATTGCATTCCATTAGCCCCGTCCCCGAGAAAGTCGTCCATTTTCCAAAATGTGCGTTTTTCATGCATTTTAAGCACTTTTTCGCAAACTCCTCCTAGGGAAATGATCGAACAAATTCCTATCCAGCACAAGTTCAGCCCATGTCCAATGTGATCGCTCAAACGAGTAGCTCGTAAGCTAACGGAGAATGTAACATTTTTGACGATTTACACAAATTACTCCAAACTACTCGCATATAGTTTTTCCAATATTCATGAAACGCTGTATACACATTGCTCTTATGAATCTGGACATATTTTAAATTGCCTTCCATTAGCCCCCCAAAAACTCGGCAATTTTCAAATATGTGCGTTTCTCATGCATTTTAAGCACATTTTTGCAAACTCCTCCTAGGGAAATGTTCGGAAAAATTGCAATCCAGGACAAATTAAGCGCATATCCAATAGGGCTGTCCCGAATACCATTTTTCGGGCTCCGGATATTTGGTAGTAATCAGCAGCGAACCGCTTCAACACGTGTATTTTGGTGTATTCACGGCATTCATTTTGTTATTCTAAAGTATTGTTGTTTTACAAATATTAACCCAATTTGTGTTCTTTGAAATTGAAAAGGGTATCGCATTGTGTTTGTTACTTTCGTTGCAGTTGTATGTCTTAAGTGTAATTTGGCTTGGCTTCCTATTTATGGATATGCTTTTATTTTGAAGGAGAGGTAGCGCTGTTGACAGGAAGTTGTTGTTGCTTTGGAAACAACGTGATGGAGATTAACAGAGAAAGGTAATATCTACATATAAAAACGGAGAAAGTTAACGATAAGGTTTATGGTTAAGTGTTAGCACCCCCCGAACAAGCTCTTACGTTGATATTGGAGATTTCAATAAATTCGATTTGAAAAAAAACCGAATATCCGAATAACAAAATTGAAACCTGTATAGTACTCCAACGAACGAATATTCAAATATTCGGGTACAGCCCTAATATCCAATGTCATGCTACGTTGAGCAGGAATAGTCCTTCGCTCAAACAGGGAGCTCGTAGGCTTACGGAGAATGTACCATTTTTTACCTATTACATGCCAGATAAGCTACTGAGACTCGCCTGTCTGCCTGGCACATCAACTCTCACACACACACACACACACACACACACACACACACACACACACACACACACACACACACACACACACACACACACACACACACACACACACACACACACACACACACACACACACACACACACACACACACACACACACACACACACACACACACACACACACACACACACACACACACACACACACACACACACACACACACACACACACACACACACACAAAGTGTGAAATGTAAGCCTGTTACATATATTATTGAGCGATATATATTATGCACACTGTTCTGCTTTCTGCCCTGACCTCAGCATCAGTAAGTCTGATGCACATTTGATCATCTCAAATAACTTATAATCACAACGGGAACAGTTTGCAGAGCTGTTCTTTGTTGACATATGTCCAGCCATGCGTCACGCCTCTTTTAAACATCACTGTTGGCTGAAATAGTCTCCAGAGAATACTTCAGTGTACCCTCGGTTATAGCTCCTCCAGAGAGACAACTCTCTCCTCTCTCCTCTCTCCTCTCCATCAGTGTATCCTTGGTTACGGCTCCTCCAGACAGCCTCCTCAATAATCGATCCTCAACGAGCCTTTAGAGCAGGGGTGCGCACACTTTTTCAGCTTGGGAGCTACTTTTAAAATGACCAAGCCCAAAAGATCTACCTACAGGGCCGCCCCTGCCCAATCTGTGTCGCGAGCGGGAGGGGGGGGGGGGTGCTAGTGGAGTAAACGGCGGATAAACTGTGGCGCGCTTACACTAATTGCGCCGCGTAAGCGCATAATAGTGCACTGCATAATAGTGCGCCGCATTTGCGCTTCAGATGAGGAGGTGAGGCCCCCTCATAACTGCATGAACCTGTATGGCACAATACAACTCAGACTGGCTTACATGTACGTCAATCAAGTGGCAAATGCCATGCGATCTACCCACACTACCTTTGCGATCAACCGGTTAATCGTGATCGACGTTATGGGCACCCCTGCTTTAGAGAAATTTGTTTTCCTACGAGACGACGCAGCGACATCCGTTTCCGGGTCGCTGCCGGAGGACCTGGGAGTCTGGGACGCGAAAATTAGAGTAATGACAAACGGCTCATTTCCGAGGACTCACGAGCGTCTGCTTGACGCCGGGATGACTGGCTGCCCTCCCCAACAGGCGCACGGACGCGAGGGCCCGCTCATCACTTTGTGTACATCTGTGACCGCAGTTTTAATTAAAATGAATTAGGGATGCGCCGAATAGTCGGCCGCCGAAAATGGTTAAAAAGGCCCTTTCGGCTTTCGGCCGAAAGGGCCGAATCACAAGCACTGACAGCGAGAGACTGTTCAGCGCTGCCTCTCATGTGCTTGATGAGAAGAGGAACAGACTTATGGCTGATAAAGCAGAGAAGCTACTGTTCATTAAAAAGAACCTCCCACTTTTCCTTAATAAGTAGACAAGGCTGGCTTATCATAAGCTTATCTAGTTCTACATGTCTACTCTATACCCACTTTCCTGAACAATTTTCATTGTGAGTTATAATTCACCATCTCAGGTTATCATTAGGGGGAAATGACAGCAGCACAGTGTTCAATATATTGTACTTTCGGTATCTAAATGATACAATGTTGTTTACATTGCTCATGAAATTGTAATTTAATTTGTAATTGATTGTGGGTTTTGTATCCAGTTTTCACTTTATGTATCTTTATACAATGTTTACTACTTTGTTTATGAGGACAGACAGCCTTATTTACAGATTCTTGAAATTGAATTGTAATTTCATTTGTAAATAGTTACATTCATGTGGATTTATCCAGTTTGCACATTTGTATGCATGCACTTATAGGTGCATTTGTTGTTGTTGAAGGCCTGGCTGTTACAGTCTTTATTTACACTATTTTGGTGTAGGCCTACTGGCCTAGATGTTTATGCAGTTTTAAAGCACCTTGGCTTTGTTCTGAATGCACTTTGTTGTAGTTATCCTACAGAGAAAAGAAAATGCACTTGACTTGGAATTAATGTACTGTATGCATTCAAAAGTGCTGAATAAATGTTTTATGGACCCATAATAGTGATTATTATTTAAGTTAAGTTTTGCCATAATCATGTCTTTTTCCATAATCAGAGCTGAACAACATTGGTAAAAAATGTATACATTATATATATATATATTTCTATTAATCATTTTCGGCCTTTCGGCATTCGGTTTTCGGCCAACTGTTTCCTATTTTCGGTATCGGTTTCGGCCAAGAATTTCCCATTCGGTGCACCCCTAAAATTAATATTTCTATGGAAAATTCAGTTTCTTTTTTCAATAACTTCCAGGTCATGGGACCTAATGACTCAAAATCAGTGCTGGATCAAATAACTACACCGGCTGCATAGGACACACCTCCTTTTATTATATATTATACATTATACTAGCTTGAACTCCAAAATGGATATCCTTATTTCAACCCCTCCACCCACTACAATAAAACGCCCCAATGTTATATTTAGCTTAATTTACAATTAATAGGCTGTTCATGGTTAACGTGTGTTAGCCTAATCTGTTATAGTTCCCTAAATCTCCTCATATAGAGGGGGATAATCCACTAACATGCTTTAATTAATATGTTAATTTGATTCAGATGTGCTGATAATATCCAAAATATACATTTTTAAACGTCTTACCTTTTAAAAGTCCATCACAAACTGTCTATTCTGCATCAACTCTACTGCGCTGGTAGTATTTGCCGCTAACTTCCGGGAACTATTGAGAGGCTCAACGCCATTGCTGTAAAAAAAATGGTCCATTGGAGTGAACGGAGTTCACGCAACTCTCTCTTTATACGGGTCTGCACCAGCACTTCACTTCAGTGAAATCCTCAGCCACTAGCCCCACCCTCTTATTGTGTATCGCTCACTGATTGGACGCTGCAGCGCATCACTGATCTGATGCTTCTTAACATCAGAGCAGTTAAACAGCGGACACAGATAACACATTAAAGGAAATCACTCCTCAGTTTTATACAGCGTTTTGTTTGTCAGATATATCACATATTTTTAATATGATACATTAATTCAAAGTGGACAAAAATATTTGTATTCATATATTGGAAACATTTCATGATATCCAATTCATTTTTATTATGAACACAATACAATTAAAAGAGAGACAGATTTAATGTCCGTGAGCAAGAACAGCTTTTTTTTGTTTTACATTTGTATTTATTGTCATCTCCATTCAGTCACAGCTGAGACATGAATTACGTGATTTTGCATAACGTGACGCTCCGAGGAAAGGACGTCCCATAGAGAACCGCAGTGACGCGTCCTAAAACCCGGAAGTAAACTCCTTCCGGTTCCAATGCAATTTCTCCATAGGATTTTGGAAAATAGATTGAAATAAGGTCTGTGGTTGACACACATTTAAGAGACGGATCAAGTTTTGTTCAGCGGGATAATATCCACATGCCTACCCTACTTTTATAATTTTCGAATCATAAATCTAGTCGCCAGAAGCAAAATGCTAACGTTATGCTATGAACGAACTACAGCAGGGTCGCTGCTTCAACGTCATGCAACTTAAGATCCATATTCAAAACTACAGATTCAAAATTGTTCAATTTGAAGCGCTTGTTTTAACAGTTTGAAAGAGCGCAGGTACTTGCTTTCAAGCAGAACAGGGAAAACAAACTTAGCGGGATTGTTTACGTGTTCGGTATAATGACGTACAACAGCCTCGTTGTTGTATGTTAACAACCATCGTTTTTCAGACACGTAAACTCTTCAAAAATCACCAGTGGGGTCACTGCTGATGTATGTAATGTCGTAGAACAAAACGTGATCTTTCTCTTCAATTTGTGTCAAACACAGACCTTATTTCGAGCTATTTTTCAAAATTCCGATGGAGAAATTGCATTGCTTTTTGTCGAAGGAACTGGAAGTGGTAAAAATGCTAACTTACTTCCGGGTTTTAGGAATGTGATTCTCTATAGCTCTTAAAACTAATTTCCTTGCCTCTAGTTCTCTCTCTTCTCGTAGTTTCTTTGCATCGCTCCATGCATCCCTGGTGGGAGGGACTAAGACGCAGGGAATAGACGTAAGTGAGGGACGAAGGGATGCATGTTTTGGGAAGTGAGACGCAGCTATAGTCCCTATAGTGAACCCATTTCTAAGTTTTATGTTAGAAGTGTATAGTGCAGATCCCCAGCACATAAAAACTGCAGGATGCTAACTTGCAATTTGCACAATTATCGTAAAATGTGTTAATTAGCATAAGTACAAATATGGCAACTTTCTAGTCAAATTTTATATCCTGAAAATGTCAGAAATGGACTCTGCATCCTCAATTACCTCCACAATCACTGTAACATTTTCCAAATCGGCCAAGTAATTTTTTCATTATTGTTTACATAGGCCATAATGCCATTCATTTTAATTAACACAACTTATGCTAATTGTGAAAATTGCCCAACATATGCAAGTTAGCATCCGGCAGTTTCTATGTGCTGGGGACCCGCACTAGACATTTCAAACATAACACTTTGGGGTTCAACATTTCGAGGTTCAACTAGTCTAAAATGTAGATGTGTTTAATTAAACTTGGTGGGATGTCTATAACAGAATTAAAAGCACTCATGGAGCTTGGAATAGCCTGCTCCTTGATGGTCCTGTAATACTTGTGTCTCATTATATCCAGTTACTGTCGCTCGGGCATGAGGGAACATGGTGGCTGCAGTGACTCCAACAGCGACCTGGATGAGGAGTTTCCGGTGTTTGACTTCCTGCAGTCGGGTCGACACCCCCACCCAGCTTCCCAGAGCAGCACAGATAACACACACTCAGGCAATGTGGGCACATATTCAGGACCGGCTGATGTAATGACGATCAGCAGCGATTCTGATGACGATGCACCTTATGTCCCTTTGGCACAGAGACAGGAAAGTGTGATTAGTGCCTCCTCCTCTGTCACTAATGGGAAAGATGCTGAACACTATTCGCCATCCAAACTGGGTGATCTACAGCTCTCTCGACAGAATGGCTTGTCAGAGTCAGAGCAGCCGCTCAGCTTCCATCAGGTGAGAACAGTGAGCCCAGATGAGGCTGCAGTTTTCCCTCAGCAAGGGCTGCCACCCGCCGACACCAAGAAGAATGCTGCCAAGCAGACATTGGAGATCCAGAGCTCCAGGAAAGAGGTTCTGATGAAGAAGCAAAACAGGGAGGGCCATCAGAGGGCCAAGGAGGGGCACCGGCAGGAACAGGAGAGGCAGAGAGCCGAGAGGAAAGCTCTGGCTGAGGCTGCCAAGGCTCTGAGGCCGGAGGAGTGCATCAAGCACATGGTGGTGGCTGTCGACCCAGGTACAGAGAAACAACCAGCACAGTGCCTAAGTGGATCAATCAGCTCGTGCTTAAGAATTATTAAAGGTCATTTTGTGCTGAGAAGCATTCACAACATACACTATATAGACAAAAGTATTAGGCCACCTACACAGCATTATCTGTCCTCCACCAAACGTTACAGTTGCACAATGCAGTCAGGCAGGTAACATTCTCCTGGCATTCGCCAAACTCAGACTCGTCCATCAGAATGCCAGATAGAGAAGCGTGATTGGTCATTCCACAGAACACGTTTCCACTGCTCCAGAGTCCAGTGGCGGCGTGCTTTACGCCCCGCCATCCGACGGCATTGTGCTTGGTGATGTAAGGCTCGATGCAGCTGCTCGGCCATGAAAACCATGAAGCTCCTACAGTTTTGGTGTTTATATCAATGCCAGACCAGGAACTGTGCATTTATCGAGTCAGCAGAGCTTTGGCCACTCTGCATGGTCTGACATTTCATGGCTCCTTCATTTCCACTTTGCAATAATACCACTTAAAGTTGATCGTAGAATATTTAGGAAAGAAGACATTTCAAGAACTGACTGGTTGCAACGGTGGCACCCTATTACAGTACCACGTTCAAATTCAGTGCGGTCTTTAGAACGACCCATTCTTTCACAAATGTTTGTAAAGGCAGACTGCATGGCTAGATGCTTGATTTTATACACATTTTAATCGTTTATTTCGGAGGGACAATGCACTGCAATAAACACTTAAAACATTCAAATGTGTCGTAACAGTGCAAGATTTAGCTTTCAGCTAATTTCCATCCGTAGTCCCACACAAAACAACATTTAAGAAATTTACATTTTACAAACATTTTAAAAAGAAAATACATGTTATACAAAAGGTGCAAGAGAGCAAGAGCAGCATACACAAGTATGTATGACATGGTAATACAATATAGCAACAACGACATGTAAAGTGCAAGAGAAGATACCCCTGTATTAAAGTGCATTTAGTAGTGATTGCTCGTCTGTTTGTTTCTCAACCATTCTTTGAGTTGACCTTTGAAACTATTGAGAGTGGGACAATCCCGTATCTCAGTTGGGAGGCTATTCCACAAAGAGCTGCCCTTAATTGAAAGTACATGTTGTCCAAAAGTGGTCCGTCTACGGTGGACCTCACAGTCTCCTCTGGTTTCTGACCTAGTGCAGCGTCCAGTGTCTTTTTTGTGGATGAATTCCCCTAAGGGAGGGGGGGCCAGTCCATGTAAACATTTATAAATAAAACACAAAAAGACTTAAAATTGTCAAAACTAGAAATTATGTTTTTCAAGGATGGTACAGTGGTGGTATGAATATGGCTTTCGGTAAAACACCTTAATAGCCCGCTTGTACAATCGGTTTAAGGTTTGTGGCACAAGCAAACGACCAGTTTGTAAAACAGTTTTCAATGTGGGATAGAATCATACAGTGGAGGTATGACTTTGCAGAATTAACAGTTAAGAAAGGTCTAATTTGTTTAACATTTTGCAAGTTGAATTAAATAGTATTGGATGCTTTCTTAATATGTTTCTTAAAAGTCAAGTTCGACTCCATTATGACTCCAAGATACTTGAACTGGGAGACTAGTTATATTTCTGCTCCATTACACATTACACATTAGATCCTTCGATTTTTACTGGTCGTTTACTGAACATCATGCAGACTATTTTTTTTACATTTAACTGTAAGCAAATGTTGTTCAGCCAGTGTTGAACCTTGTCCAAAGCATTTGAGAGACAGGATGAGATTATTTCAGTCTTTTTCCCGTGTACAAAGGTGACCGCATCGTCGGGATACATGTTCACATTCAACTTAGGACATACATTAGGCAAGTCATTAATGTACAGTGAAAACAGTAATGGTCCAAGAATGGAACCTTTTGGAACCCCAACAAGGTAGGGCAATTTAGCACTGTTGACCAAGACACACCGTT
>NC_136908.1:37129566-37269566 GCF_949606895.1 Notothenia rossii
GGAAAAGCACCTCACAGAGCCCCAAAGGACGGACTAAGCAGCTCCAGCACGGCTCCCTCACATGCACACTCTGCTCATGTCAGACTTCCATTAAAATAGACCGGGAAAAGCACCTCACAGAGCCCCAAAGGACGGACTAAGCAGCTCCAGCACGGCTCCCTCACATGCACACTCTGCTCATGTCAGACTTCCATTAAAATAGACCGGGAAAAGCACCTCACAGAGCCCCAAAGGACGGACTAAGCAGCTCCAGCACGGCTCCCTCACATGCACACTCTGCTCATGTCAGACTTCCATTACAATTGACCGGGAAAAGCACCTCTCTTGGGCACCTCACAGAGCCCCAAAGGACGGCCTAATGAACTCCAGCCTCTCTCCCTCACATGGAGCTCAGGTTATTTCATACCTCCAGGAGAGGGACCGGGAAAACCACCTCTCTGTAGCCCCTGACAGAGCCCCAAAGGACGGACTGAGGACCTCCGGCAACAGTGGTACTTCCATAACCTTGTGCACCGTGAGACCCCGGGCCCCCGGACTTAAGCACTCCCCCACGGACTAAACCCAGATGTTCACACCCTACAGAATTTCATGCCCCTGGTTACCCTAAAGGGGGTGGATTTTGCGATGCTTTACCGTCCGCACATCGGCATCCATATTCGGCCTTATTCATGACACTACCACCCCTTCTTTGGAGGATATTCTCATGCTCCTGGTAACCCATTAAATAGTCTGATACTGTCAGGGCTCATCACCGCACTTTACAAGCCAGAAATAATGTTTAAATGGTCGGGGAAAGTGTTTATAAACGTCTGGAAGAGAGTTGTAGCCTGTCATTTGGCAGGATATAATTTAACATGTAACCTCTCCTGGAAATGCACAGAATATGTCCATTTCCAGGAGAGATTCCATGTTAAATTATATCCTGCAAAATGACAGGCTATAACCCAGGAACAAGTGTTTGAAAGGCGGGGAAAAGTTGTTTAAAATAGTCTGATACCTCCAGGGCGCATCACCGCATTTTACAAGCCAGGGAAGGTGTCTGAATCCTGGGTAAACATATTTTAAATAGTCTGACACCTGGCACTGTATTTGCCCCTGGGAACCTTCAAGGTTATAGTCATGTTTTATTATTTATTTAATAATCACATGATTTTTACAAAAAACAGTATACACAGTATATATATATACAATAATAATAATAATATAACAATATACATAATAAAAACATGAAAAGTGGTGAAAATGAGAAAATGTATCCGAAAATAGTGCCTCATAATGCGGGCATGTGGACAGTAGCCAGAGACTCACAGGCACACACACATGCAGAGATCCAGGGGGCGGAGCACATGGCTTTTTTTACCCAGAAATAAGTCTCTGAGAGGCGGGGAGACTCAGAGGACAGGCTGCGTCACCTCACTTTGTAACCCAGGAAAAGAGCAGGAATTCTGGCTGCGTGAGTGTTAAAAGTGCATTCATCTGTGTTAATCCGACAGCCGCAGAGGTGCTGACGGAAAGCAGGCGGAACAAATTGATTATTTTAACCAGGAATAAATGTTTGCAAGGCGGGGAAAGTGTTCCTGCAGCCCCTCCATAACGGTAATAATGATTAGAAATGATTTCCAGGGCAGAAAGCGTTTTTTAAATGTGGAAAAAAATATGTTAAACTGTTTAAAAAGCACAAAGTGATTTGAGTGCAGTTCTCATGTGTCCCCACAGGAGGGCGCGTCGTCCCAGGGAGCACAGTGCATGGTGACAAGGTACAATTTATACCCTAAAATAGCATGCTAAGCGTGGGTGGATTAGTTTCAAAGCATGCACACTCTGCTCATGTCAGACTTACATTAAAATAGACCGGGAAAAACACCTCTATTTAGCCCCTCACAGAGCCCCAAAGGACGGACTAAGCAGGTCCAGCACGGCTCCCTTACATGCACACTCTGCTCATGTCAGACTTACATTAAAATAGAGCGGGAAAAACACCTCTATTTAGCCCCTCACAGAGCCCCAAAGGACGGACTAAGCAGCTCCAGCACGGCTCCCTCACACACACACTCTGCTCATGTCAGACTTCCATTAAAATAGACCGGGAAAAGCACCTCACAGAGCCCCAAAGGACGGACTAAGCAGCTCCAGCACGGCTCCCTCACATGCACACTCTGCTCATGTCAGACTTCCATTAAAATAGACCGGGAAAAGCACCTCACAGAGCCCCAAAGGACGGACTAAGCAGCTCCAGCACGGCTCCCTCACATGCACACTCTGCTCATGTCAGACTTCCATTAAAATAGACCGGGAAAAGCACCTCACAGAGCCCCAAAGGACGGACTAAGCAGCTCCAGCACGGCTCCCTCACATGCACACTCTGCTCATGTCAGACTTCCATTAAAATAGACCGGGAAAAGCACCTCACAGAGCCCCAAAGGACGGACTAAGCAGCTCCAGCACGGCTCCCTCACATGCACACTCTGCTCATGTCAGACTTCCATTACAATTGACCGGGAAAAGCACCTCTCTTGGGCACCTCACAGAGCCCCAAAGGACGGCCTAATGAACTCCAGCCTCTATCCCTCACATGGAGCTCAGGTTATTTCATACCTCCAGGAGAGGGACCGGGAAAACCACCTCTCTGTAGCCCCTGACAGAGCCCCAAAGGACGGACTGAGGACCTCCGGCAACAGTGGTACTTCCATAACCTTGTGCACCGTGAGACCCCGGGCCCCCGGACTTAAGCACTCCCCCACGGACTAAACCCAGATGTTCACACCCTACAGAATTTCATGCCCCTGGTTACCCTAAAGGGGGTGGATTTTGCGATGCTTTACCGTCCGCACATCGGCATCCATATTCGGCCTTATTCATGACACTACCACCCCTTCTTTGGAGGATATTCTCATGCTCCTGGTAACCCATTAAATAGTCTGATACTGTCAGGGCTCATCACCGCACTTTACAAGCCAGAAATAATGTTTAAATGGTCGGGGAAAGTGTTTATAAACGTCTGGAAGAGAGTTGTAGCCTGTCATTTTGCAGGATATAATTTAACATGTAACCTCTCCTGGAAATGCACAGAATATGTCCATTTCCAGGAGAGATTCCATGTTAAATGATATCCTGCAAAATGACAGGCTATAACCCAGGAACAAGTGTTTGAAAGGCGGGGAAAAGTTGTTTAAAATAGTCGGAAAAGTGTTCTTAAACGTATGGAAGAGAGTTGTAGCCTGTCATTTTGCAGGATATCATTTAACATGTAACCTCTCCTGGAAATGCACAGAATATGTCCATTTCCAGGAGAGATTCCATGTTAAATGATATCCTGCAAAATGACAGGCTATAACCCAGGAACAAGTGTTTGAAAGGCGGGGAAAAGTTGTTTAAAATAGTCGGAAAAGTGTTTTTAAACGTATGGAAGAGAGTTGTAGCCTGTCATTTGGCAGGATATAATTTAACATGTAACCTCTCCTGGAAATGCACAGAATATGTCCATTTCCAGGAGAGATTCCATGTTAAATTATATCCTGCAAAATGACAGGCTATAACCCAGGAACAAGTGTTTGAAAGGCGGGGAAAAGTTGTTTAAAATAGTCTGATACCTCCAGGGCGCATCACCGCATTTTACAAGCCAGGGAAGGTGTCTGAATCCTGGGTAAACATATTTTAAATAGTCTGACACCTGGCACTGTATTTGCCCCTGGGAACCTTCAAGGTTATAGTCATGTTTTATTATTTATTTAATAATCACATGATTTTTACAAAAACAGTATACACAGTATACATATATACAATAATAATAATAATAATATAACAATATACATAATAAAAACATGAAAAGTGGTGAAAATGAGAAAATGTATCCGAAAATAGTGCCTCATAATGCGGGCATGTGGACAGTAGCCAGAGACTCACAGGCACACACACATGCAGAGATCCAGGGGGCGGAGCACATGGCTTTTTTTACCCAGAAATAAGTCTCTGAGAGGCGGGGAGACTCAGAGGACAGGCTGCGTCACCTCACTTTGTAACCCAGGAAAAGAGCAGGAATTTTGGCTGCGTGAGTGTTAAAAGTGCATTCATCTGTGTTAATCCGACAGCCGCAGAGGTGCTGACGGAAAGCAGGCGGAACAAATTGATTATTTTAACCAGGAATAAATGTTTGCAAGGCGGGGAAAGTGTTCCTGCAGCCCCTCCATAACGGTAATAATGATTAGAAATGATTTCCAGGGCAGAAAGCGGTTTTTAAATGTGGAAAAAAATATGTTAAACTGTTTAAAAAGCACAAAGTGATTTGAGTGCAGTTCTCATGTGTCCCCACAGGAGGGCGCGTCGTCCCAGGGAGCACAGTGCATGGTGACAAGGTACGATTTATACCCTAAAATAGCATGCTAAGCGTGGGTGGATTAGTTTCAAAGCATGCACACTCTGCTCATGTCAGACTTACATTAAAATAGACCGGGAAAAACACCTCTATTTAGCCCCTCACAGAGCCCCAAAGGACGGACTAAGCAGGTCCAGCACGGCTCCCTCACATGCACACTCTGCTCATGTCAGACTTACATTAAAATAGAGCGGGAAAAACACCTCTATTTAGCCCCTCACAGAGCCCCAAAGGACGGACTAAGCAGCTCCAGCACGGCTCCCTCACACACACACTCTGCTCATGTCAGACTTCCATTAAAATAGACCGGGAAAAGCACCTCACAGAGCCCCAAAGGACGGACTAAGCAGCTCCAGCACGGCTCCCTCACACGCACACTCTGCTCATGTCAGACTTCCATTAAAATAGACCGGGAAAAGCACCTCACAGAGCCCCAAAGGACGGACTAAGCAGCTCCAGCACGGCTCCCTCACATGCACACTCTGCTCATGTCAGACTTCCATTAAAATAGACCGGGAAAAGCACCTCACAGAGCCCCAAAGGACGGACTAAGCAGCTCCAGCACGGCTCCCTCACATGCACACTCTGCTCATGTCAGACTTCCATTAAAATAGACCGGGAAAAGCACCTCACAGAGCCCCAAAGGACGGACTAAGCAGCTCCAGCACGGCTCCCTCACATGCACACTCTGCTCATGTCAGACTTCCATTACAATTGACCGGGAAAAGCACCTCTCTTGGGCACCTCACAGAGCCCCAAAGGACGGCCTAATGAACTCCAGCCTCTCTCCCTCACATGGAGCTCAGGTTATTTCATACCTCCAGGAGAGGGACCGGGAAAACCACCTCTCTGTAGCCCCTGACAGAGCCCCAAAGGACGGACTGAGGACCTCCGGCAACAGTGGTACTTCCATAACCTTGTGCACCGTGAGACCCCGGGCCCCCGGACTTAAGCACTCCCCCACGGACTAAACCCAGATGTTCACACCCTACAGAATTTCATGCCCCTGGTTACCCTAAAGGGGGTGGATTTTGCGATGCTTTACCGTCCGCACATCGGCATCCATATTCGGCCTTATTCATGACACTACCACCCCTTCTTTGGAGGATATTCTCATGCTCCTGGTAACCCATTAAATAGTCTGATACTGTCAGGGCTCATCACCGCACTTTACAAGCCAGAAATAATGTTTAAATGGTCGGGGAAAGTGTTTATAAACGTCTGGAAGAGAGTTGTAGCCTGTCATTTTGCAGGATATAATTTAACATGTAACCTCTCCTGGAAATGCACAGAATATGTCCATTTCCAGGAGAGATTCCATGTTAAATGATATCCTGCAAAATGACAGGCTATAACCCAGGAACAAGTGTTTGAAAGGCGGGGAAAAGTTGTTTAAAATAGTCGGAAAAGTGTTCTTAAACGTATGGAAGAGAGTTGTAGCCTGTCATTTTGCAGGATATCATTTAACATGTAACCTCTCCTGGAAATGCACAGAATATGTCCATTTCCAGGAGAGATTCCATGTTAAATGATATCCTGCAAAATGACAGGCTATAACCCAGGAACAAGTGTTTGAAAGGCGGGGAAAAGTTGTTTAAAATAGTCTGATACCTCCAGGGCGCATCACCGCATTTTACAAGCCAGGGAAGGTGTCTGAATCCTGGGTAAACATATTTTAAATAGTCTGACACCTGGCACTGTATTTGCCCCTGGGAACCTTCAAGGTTATAGTCATGTTTTATTATTTATTTAATAATCACATGATTTTTACAAAAAACAGTATACACAGTATATATATATACAATAATAATAATAATATAACAATATACATAATAAAAACATGAAAAGTGGTGAAAATGTATCCGAAAATAGTGCCTCATAATGCGGGCATGTGGACAGTAGCCAGAGACTCACAGGCACACACACATGCAGAGATCCAGGGGGCGGAGCACATGGCTTTTTTTACCCAGAAATAAGTCTCTGAGAGGCGGGGAGACTCAGAGGACAGGCTGCGTCACCTCACTTTGTAACCCAGGAAAAGAGCAGGAATTCTGGCTGCGTGAGTGTTAAAAGTGCATTCATCTGTGTTAATCCGACAGCCGCAGAGGTGCTGACGGAAAGCAGGCGGAACAAATTGATTATTTTAACCAGGAATAAATGTTTGCAAGGCGGGGAAAGTGTTCCTGCAGCCCCTCCATAACGGTAATAATGATTAGAAATGATTTCCAGGGCAGAAAGCGGTTTTTAAATGTGGAAAAAAATATGTTAAACTGTTTAAAAAGCACAAAGTGATTTGAGTGCAGTTCTCATGTGTCCCCACAGGAGGGCGCGTCGTCCCAGGGAGCACAGTGCATGGTGACAAGGTACGATTTATACCCTAAAATAGCATGCTAAGCGTGGGTGGATTAGTTTCAAAGCATGCACACTCTGCTCATGTCAGACTTACATTAAAATAGACCGGGAAAAACACCTCTATTTAGCCCCTCACAGAGCCCCAAAGGACGGACTAAGCAGGTCCAGCACGGCTCCCTTACATGCACACTCTGCTCATGTCAGACTTACATTAAAATAGAGCGGGAAAAACACCTCTATTTAGCCCCTCACAGAGCCCCAAAGGACGGACTAAGCAGCTCCAGCACGGCTCCCTCACACACACACTCTGCTCATGTCAGACTTCCATTAAAATAGACCGGGAAAAGCACCTCACAGAGCCCCAAAGGACGGACTAAGCAGCTCCAGCACGGCTCCCTCACATGCACACTCTGCTCATGTCAGACTTCCATTAAAATAGACCGGGAAAAGCACCTCACAGAGCCCCAAAGGACGGACTAAGCAGCTCCAGCACGGCTCCCTCACATGCACACTCTGCTCATGTCAGACTTCCATTAAAATAGACCGGGAAAAGCACCTCACAGAGCCCCAAAGGACGGACTAAGCAGCTCCAGCACGGCTCCCTCACATGCACACTCTGCTCATGTCAGACTTCCATTAAAATAGACCGGGAAAAGCACCTCACAGAGCCCCAAAGGACGGACTAAGCAGCTCCAGCACGGCTCCCTCACATGCACACTCTGCTCATGTCAGACTTCCATTACAATTGACCGGGAAAAGCACCTCTCTTGGGCACCTCACAGAGCCCCAAAGGACGGCCTAATGAACTCCAGCCTCTCTCCCTCACATGGAGCTCAGGTTATTTCATACCTCCAGGAGAGGGACCGGGAAAACCACCTCTCTGTAGCCCCTGACAGAGCCCCAAAGGACGGACTGAGGACCTCCGGCAACAGTGGTACTTCCATAACCTTGTGCACCGTGAGACCCCGGGCCCCCGGACTTAAGCACTCCCCCACGGACTAAACCCAGATGTTCACACCCTACAGAATTTCATGCCCCTGGTTACCCTAAAGGGGGTGGATTTTGCGATGCTTTACCGTCCGCACATCGGCATCCATATTCGGCCTTATTCATGACACTACCACCCCTTCTTTGGAGGATATTCTCATGCTCCTGGTAACCCTTTAAATAGTCTGATACTGTCAGGGCTCATCACCGCACTTTACAAGCCAGAAATAATGTTTAAATGGTCGGGGAAAGTGTTTATAAACGTCTGGAAGAGAGTTGTAGCCTGTCATTTTGCAGGATATAATTTAACATGTAACCTCTCCTGGAAATGCACAGAATATGTCCATTTCCAGGAGAGATTCCATGTTAAATTATATCCTGCAAAATGACAGGCTATAACCCAGGAACAAGTGTTTGAAAGGCGGGGAAAAGTTGTTTAAAATAGTCTGATACCTCCAGGGCGCATCACCGCATTTTACAAGCCAGGGAAGGTGTCTGAATCCTGGGTAAACATATTTTAAATAGTCTGACACCTGGCACTGTATTTGCCCCTGGGAACCTTCAAGGTTATAGTCATGTTTTATTATTTATTTAATAATCACATGATTTTTACAAAAAACAGTATACACAGTATATATATATACAATAATAATAATAATAATATAACAATATACATAATAAAAACATGAAAAGTGGTGAAAATGAGAAAATGTATCCGAAAATAGTGCCTCATAATGCGGGCATGTGGACAGTAGCCAGAGACTCACAGGCAAACACACATGCAGAGATCCAGGGGGCGGAGCACATGGCTTTTTTTACCCAGAAATAAGTCTCTGAGAGGCGGGGAGACTCAGAGGACAGGCTGCGTCACCTCACTTTGTAACCCAGGAAAAGAGCAGGAATTCTGGCTGCGTGAGTGTTAAAAGTGCATTCATCTGTGTTAATCCGACAGCCGCAGAGGTGCTGACGGAAAGCAGGCGGAACAAATTGATTATTTTAACCAGGAATAAATGTTTGCAAGGCGGGGAAAGTGTTCCTGCAGCCCCTCCATAACGGTAATAATGATTAAAAATGATTTCCAGGGCAGAAAGCGGTTTTTAAATGTGGAAAAAAATATGTTAAACTGTTTAAAAAGCACAAAGTGATTTGAGTGCAGTTCTCATGTGTCCCCACAGGAGGGCGCGTCGTCCCAGGGAGCACAGTGCATGGTGACAAGGTACGATTTATACCCTAAAATAGCATGCTAAGCGTGGGTGGATTAGTTTCAAAGCATGCACACTCTGCTCATGTCAGACTTACATTAAAATAGACCGGGAAAAACACCTCTATTTAGCCCCTCACAGAGCCCCAAAGGACGGACTAAGCAGGTCCAGCACGGCTCCCTTACATGCACACTCTGCTCATGTCAGACTTACATTAAAATAGAGCGGGAAAAACACCTCTATTTAGCCCCTCACAGAGCCCCAAAGGACGGACTAAGCAGCTCCAGCACGGCTCCCTCACACACACACTCTGCTCATGTCAGACTTCCATTAAAATAGACCGGGAAAAGCACCTCACAGAGCCCCAAAGGACGGACTAAGCAGCTCCAGCACGGCTCCCTCACATGCACACTCTGCTCATGTCAGACTTCCATTAAAATAGACCGGGAAAAGCACCTCACAGAGCCCCAAAGGACGGACTAAGCAGCTCCAGCACGGCTCCCTCACATGCACACTCTGCTCATGTCAGACTTCCATTAAAATAGACCGGGAAAAGCACCTCACAGAGCCCCAAAGGACGGACTAAGCAGCTCCAGCACGGCTCCCTCACATGCACACTCTGCTCATGTCAGACTTCCATTAAAATAGACCGGGAAAAGCACCTCACAGAGCCCCAAAGGACGGACTAAGCAGCTCCAGCACGGCTCCCTCACATGCACACTCTGCTCATGTCAGACTTCCATTAAAATAGACCGGGAAAAGCACCTCACAGAGCCCCAAAGGACGGACTAAGCAGCTCCAGCACGGCTCCCTCACATGCACACTCTGCTCATGTCAGACTTCCATTACAATTGACCGGGAAAAGCACCTCTCTTGGGCACCTCACAGAGCCCCAAAGGACGGCCTAATGAACTCCAGCCTCTCTCCCTCACATGGAGCTCAGGTTATTTCATACCTCCAGGAGAGGGACCGGGAAAACCACCTCTCTGTAGCCCCTGACAGAGCCCCAAAGGACGGACTGAGGACCTCCGGCAACAGTGGTACTTCCATAACCTTGTGCACCGTGAGACCCCGGGCCCCCGGACTTAAGCACTCCCCCACGGACTAAACCCAGATGTTCACACCCTACAGAATTTCATGCCCCTGGTTACCCTAAAGGGGGTGGATTTTGCGATGCTTTACCGTCCGCACATCGGCATCCATATTCGGCCTTATTCATGACACTACCACCCCTTCTTTGGAGGATATTCTCATGCTCCTGGTAACCCTTTAAATAGTCTGATACTGTCAGGGCTCATCACCGCACTTTACAAGCCATAAATAATGTTTAAATGGTCGGGGAAAGTGTTTATAAACGTCTGGAAGAGAGTTGTAGCCTGTCATTTTGCAGGATATAATTTAACATGTAACCTCTCCTGGAAATGCACAGAATATGTCCATTTCCAGGAGAGATTCCATGTTAAATTATATCCTGCAAAATGACAGGCTATAACCCAGGAACAAGTGTTTGAAAGGCGGGGAAAAGTTGTTTAAAATAGTCGGAAAAGTGTTCTTAAACGTATGGAAGAGAGTTGTAGCCTGTCATTTTGCAGGATATCATTTAACATGTAACCTCTCCTGGAAATGCACAGAATATGTCCATTTCCAGGAGAGATTCCATGTTAAATGATATCCTGCAAAATGACAGGCTATAACCCAGGAACAAGTGTTTGAAAGGCGGGGAAAAGTTGTTTAAAATAGTCTGATACCTCCAGGGCGCATCACCGCATTTTACAAGCCAGGGAAGGTGTCTGAATCCTGGGTAAACATATTTTAAATAGTCTGACACCTGGCACTGTATTTGCCCCTGGGAACCTTCAAGGTTATAGTCATGTTTTATTATTTATTTAATAATCACATGATTTTTACAAAAAACAGTATACACAGTATATATATATACAATAATAATAATAATATAACAATATACATAATAAAAACATGAAAAGTGGTGAAAATGTATCCGAAAATAGTGCCTCATAATGCGGGCATGTGGACAGTAGCCAGAGACTCACAGGCACACACACATGCAGAGATCCAGGGGGCGGAGCACATGGCTTTTTTTACCCAGAAATAAGTCTCTGAGAGGCGGGGAGACTCAGAGGACAGGCTGCGTCACCTCACTTTGTAACCCAGGAAAAGAGCAGGAATTCTGGCTGCGTGAGTGTTAAAAGTGCATTCATCTGTGTTAATCCGACAGCCGCAGAGGTGCTGACGGAAAGCAGGCGGAACAAATTGATTATTTTAACCAGGAATAAATGTTTGCAAGGCGGGGAAAGTGTTCCTGCAGCCCCTCCATAACGGTAATAATGATTAGAAATGATTTCCAGGGCAGAAAGCGTTTTTTAAATGTGGAAAAAAATAAGTTAAACTGTTTAAAAAGCACAAAGTGATTTGAGTGCAGTTCTCATGTGTCCCCACAGGAGGGCGCGTCGTCCCAGGGAGCACAGTGCATGGTGACAAGGTACGATTTATACCCTAAAATAGCATGCTAAGCGTGGGTGGATTAGTTTCAAAGCATGCACACTCTGCTCATGTCAGACTTACATTAAAATAGACCGGGAAAAACACCTCTATTTAGCCCCTCACAGAGCCCCAAAGGACGGACTAAGCAGGTCCAGCACGGCTCCCTCACATGCACACTCTGCTCATGTCAGACTTACATTAAAATAGAGCGGGAAAAACACCTCTATTTAGCCCCTCACAGAGCCCCAAAGGACGGACTAAGCAGCTCCAGCACGGCTCCCTCACACACACACTCTGCTCATGTCAGACTTCCATTAAAATAGACCGGGAAAAGCACCTCACAGAGCCCCAAAGGACGGACTAAGCAGCTCCAGCACGGCTCCCTCACATGCACACTCTGCTCATGTCAGACTTCCATTAAAATAGACCGGGAAAAGCACCTCACAGAGCCCCAAAGGACGGACTAAGCAGCTCCAGCACGGCTCCCTCACATGCACACTCTGCTCATGTCAGACTTCCATTAAAATAGACCGGGAAAAGCACCTCACAGAGCCCCAAAGGACGGACTAAGCAGCTCCAGCACGGCTCCCTCACATGCACACTCTGCTCATGTCAGACTTCCATTAAAATAGACCGGGAAAAGCACCTCACAGAGCCCCAAAGGACGGACTAAGCAGCTCCAGCACGGCTCCCTCACATGCACACTCTGCTCATGTCAGACTTCCATTACAATTGACCGGGAAAAGCACCTCTCTTGGGCACCTCACAGAGCCCCAAAGGACAGCCTAATGAACTCCAGCCTCTCTCCCTCACATGGAGCTCAGGTTATTTCATACCTCCAGGAGAGGGACCGGGAAAACCACCTCTCTGTAGCCCCTGACAGAGCCCCAAAGGACGGACTGAGGACCTCCGGCAACAGTGGTACTTCCATAACCTTGTGCACCGTGAGACCCCGGGCCCCCGGACTTAAGCACTCCCCCACGGACTAAACCCAGATGTTCACACCCTACAGAATTTCATGCCCCTGGTTACCCTAAAGGGGGTGGATTTTGCGATGCTTTACCGTCCGCACATCGGCATCCATATTCGGCCTTATTCATGACACTACCACCCCTTCTTTGGAGGATATTCTCATGCTCCTGGTAACCCATTAAATAGTCTGATACTGTCAGGGCTCATCACCGCACTTTACAAGCCAGAAATAATGTTTAAATGGTCGGGGAAAGTGTTTATAAACGTCTGGAAGAGAGTTGTAGCCTGTCATTTTGCAGGATATCATTTAACATGTAACCTCTCCTGGAAATGCACAGAATATGTCCATTTCCAGGAGAGATTCCATGTTAAATGATATCCTGCAAAATGACAGGCTATAACCCAGGAACAAGTGTTTGAAAGGCGGGGAAAAGTTGTTTAAAATAGTCGGAAAAGTGTTCTTAAACGTATGGAAGAGAGTTGTAGCCTGTCATTTTGCAGGATATCATTTAACATGTAACCTCTCCTGGAAATGCACAGAATATGTCCATTTCCAGGAGAGATTCCATGTTAAATGATATCCTGCAAAATGACAGGCTATAACCCAGGAACAAGTGTTTGAAAGGCGGGGAAAAGTTGTTTAAAATAGTCTGATACCTCCAGGGCGCATCACCGCATTTTACAAGCCAGGGAAGGTGTCTGAATCCTGGGTAAACATATTTTAAATAGTCTGACACCTGGCACTGTATTTGCCCCTGGGAACCTTCAAGGTTATAGTCATGTTTTATTATTTATTTAATAATCACATGATTTTTACAAAAAACAGTATACACAGTATATATATATACAATAATAATAATAATATAACAATATACATAATAAAAACATGAAAAGTGGTGAAAATGTATCCGAAAATAGTGCCTCATAATGCGGGCATGTGGACAGTAGCCAGAGACTCACAGGCACACACACATGCAGAGATCCAGGGGGCGGAGCACATGGCTTTTTTTACCCAGAAATAAGTCTCTGAGAGGCGGGGAGACTCAGAGGACAGGCTGCGTCACCTCACTTTGTAACCCAGGAAAAGAGCAGGAATTCTGGCTGCGTGAGTGTTAAAAGTGCATTCATCTGTGTTAATCCGACAGCCGCAGAGGTGCTGACGGAAAGCAGGCGGAACAAATTGATTATTTTAACCAGGAATAAATGTTTGCAAGGCGGGGAAAGTGTTCCTGCAGCCCCTCCATAACGGTAATAATGATTAGAAATGATTTCCAGGGCAGAAAGCGGTTTTTAAATGTGGAAAAAAATATGTTAAACTGTTTAAAAAGCACAAAGTGATTTGAGTGCAGTTCTCATGTGTCCCCACAGGAGGGCGCGTCGTCCCAGGGAGCACAGTGCATGGTGACAAGGTACGATTTATACCCTAAAATAGCATGCTAAGCGTGGGTGGATTAGTTTCAAAGCATGCACACTCTGCTCATGTCAGACTTACATTAAAATAGACCGGGAAAAACACCTCTATTTAGCCCCTCACAGAGCCCCAAAGGACGGACTAAGCAGGTCCAGCACGGCTCCCTCACATGCACACTCTGCTCATGTCAGACTTACATTAAAATAGAGCGGGAAAAACACCTCTATTTAGCCCCTCACAGAGCCCCAAAGGACGGACTAAGCAGCTCCAGCACGGCTCCCTCACACACACACTCTGCTCATGTCAGACTTCCATTAAAATAGACCGGGAAAAGCACCTCACAGAGCCCCAAAGGACGGACTAAGCAGCTCCAGCACGGCTCCCTCACATGCACACTCTGCTCATGTCAGACTTCCATTAAAATAGACCGGGAAAAGCACCTCACAGAGCCCCAAAGGACGGACTAAGCAGCTCCAGCACGGCTCCCTCACATGCACACTCTGCTCATGTCAGACTTCCATTAAAATAGACCGGGAAAAGCACCTCACAGAGCCCCAAAGGACGGACTAAGCAGCTCCAGCACGGCTCCCTCACATGCACACTCTGCTCATGTCAGACTTCCATTAAAATAGACCGGGAAAAGCACCTCACAGAGCCCCAAAGGACGGACTAAGCAGCTCCAGCACGGCTCCCTCACATGCACACTCTGCTCATGTCAGACTTCCATTACAATTGACCGGGAAAAGCACCTCTCTTGGGCACCTCACAGAGCCCCAAAGGACGGCCTAATGAACTCCAGCCTCTCTCCCTCACATGGAGCTCAGGTTATTTCATACCTCCAGGAGAGGGACCGGGAAAACCACCTCTCTGTAGCCCCTGACAGAGCCCCAAAGGACGGACTGAGGACCTCCGGCAACAGTGGTACTTCCATAACCTTGTGCACCGTGAGACCCCGGGCCCCCGGACTTAAGCACTCCCCCACGGACTAAACCCAGATGTTCACACCCTACAGAATTTCATGCCCCTGGTTACCCTAAAGGGGGTGGATTTTGCGATGCTTTACCGTCCGCACATCGGCATCCATATTCGGCCTTATTCATGACACTACCACCCCTTCTTTGGAGGATATTCTCATGCTCCTGGTAACCCTTTAAATAGTCTGATACTGTCAGGGCTCATCACCGCACTTTACAAGCCAGAAATAATGTTTAAATGGTCGGGGAAAGTGTTTATAAACGTCTGGAAGAGAGTTGTAGCCTGTCATTTTGCAGGATATAATTTAACATGTAACCTCTCCTGGAAATGCACAGAATATGTCCATTTCCAGGAGAGATTCCATGTTAAATGATATCCTGCAAAATGACAGGCTATAACCCAGGAACAAGTGTTTGAAAGGCGGGGAAAAGTTGTTTAAAATAGTCGGAAAAGTGTTCTTAAACGTATGGAAGAGAGTTGTAGCCTGTCATTTTGCAGGATATCATTTAACATGTAACCTCTCCTGGAAATGCACAGAATATGTCCATTTCCAGGAGAGATTCCATGTTAAATGATATCCTGCAAAATGACAGGCTATAACCCAGGAACAAGTGTTTGAAAGGCGGGGAAAAGTTGTTTAAAATAGTCTGATACCTCCAGGGCGCATCACCGCATTTTACAAGCCAGGGAAGGTGTCTGAATCCTGGGTAAACATATTTTAAATAGTCTGACACCTGGCACTGTATTTGCCCCTGGGAACCTTCAAGGTTATAGTCATGTTTTATTATTTATTTAATAATCACATGATTTTTACAAAAAACAGTATACACAGTATATATATATACAATAATAATAATAATATAACAATATACATAATAAAAACATGAAAAGTGGTGAAAATGTATCCGAAAATAGTGCCTCATAATGCGGGCATGTGGACAGTAGCCAGAGACTCACAGGCACACACACATGCAGAGATCCAGGGGGCGGAGCACATGGCTTTTTTTACCCAGAAATAAGTCTCTGAGAGGCGGGGAGACTCAGAGGACAGGCTGCGTCACCTCACTTTGTAACCCAGGAAAAGAGCAGGAATTCTGGCTGCGTGAGTGTTAAAAGTGCATTCATCTGTGTTAATCCGACAGCCGCAGAGGTGCTGACGGAAAGCAGGCGGAACAAATTGATTATTTTAACCAGGAATAAATGTTTGCAAGGCGGGGAAAGTGTTCCTGCAGCCCCTCCATAACGGTAATAATGATTAGAAATGATTTCCAGGGCAGAAAGCGGTTTTTAAATGTGGAAAAAAATATGTTAAACTGTTTAAAAAGCACAAAGTGATTTGAGTGCAGTTCTCATGTGTCCCCACAGGAGGGCGCGTCGTCCCAGGGAGCACAGTGCATGGTGACAAGGTACGATTTATACCCTAAAATAGCATGCTAAGCGTGGGTGGATTAGTTTCAAAGCATGCACACTCTGCTCATGTCAGACTTACATTAAAATAGACCGGGAAAAACACCTCTATTTAGCCCCTCACAGAGCCCCAAAGGACGGACTAAGCAGGTCCAGCACGGCTCCCTCACATGCACACTCTGCTCATGTCAGACTTACATTAAAATAGAGCGGGAAAAACACCTCTATTTAGCCCCTCACAGAGCCCCAAAGGACGGACTAAGCAGCTCCAGCACGGCTCCCTCACACACACACTCTGCTCATGTCAGACTTCCATTAAAATAGACCGGGAAAAGCACCTCACAGAGCCCCAAAGGACGGACTAAGCAGCTCCAGCACGGCTCCCTCACATGCACACTCTGCTCATGTCAGACTTCCATTAAAATAGACCGGGAAAAACACCTCTTTTTAGCCCCTCACAGAGCCCCAAAGGACGGACTAAGCAGCTCCAGCACGGCTCCCTCACATGGAGCTCAGGTTATTTCATACCTCCAGGAGAGGGACCGGGAAAACCACCTCTCTGTAGCCCCTGAAAGAGCCCCAAAGGACGGACTGAGGACCTCCGGCAACAGTGGTACTTCCATAACCTCGTGCACCGTGAGACCCCGGGCCCCCGGACTTAAGCACTCCCCCACGGACTAAACCCAGATGTTCACACCCTACAGAACTTCATGCCCCTGGTTACCCTAAAGGGGGTGGATTTTGCGGTGCTTTACCGTCCGCACATCGGTATCCATATTCGGCCTTATTCACGGCACCACCAACCCTTCTGTGGAGGATATTCTCATGCTCCTGGTAACCCTTTAAATAGTCTGATACTGTCAGGGCTCATCACCGCACTTTACAAGCCAGAAATTATGTTTAAATGGTCGGGGAAAGTGTTTTTAAACGTCTGGAAGAGAGTTGTAGCCTGTCATTTTGCAGGATGTCAATTAACATGGAACCTCTCCTGGAAATGCACATAATATGTCCATTTCCAGGAGAGATTCCATGTTAAATGATATCCTGCAAAATGACAGGCTATAACCCAGGAACAATTGTTTGAAAGGCGGGGAAAAGTGGTTTAAAATAGTCGGAAAAGTGTTTTTAAACGTATGGAAGAGAGTTGTAGCCTGTCATTTTGCAGGATGTAATTTAACATGTAACCTCTCCTGGAAATGCACAGAATATGTCCATTTCCAGGAGAGATTCCATGTTAAATTATATCCTGCAACATGACAGGCTATAACCCAGGAACAAGTGTTTGAAAGGCGGGGAAAAGTTGTTTAAAATAGTCGGAAAAGTGTTTTTAAACATATGGAAGAGAGTTGTAGCCTGTCATTTTGCAGGATATAATTTAACATAGAACCTCTCCTGGAAATGCACAGAATATGTCCATTTCCAGGAGAGATTCCATGTTAAATTATATCCTGCAACATGACAGGCTATAACCCAGGAACAAGTGTTTGAAAGGCGGGGAAAAGTTGTTTAAAATAGTCTGATACCTCCAGGGCGCATCACCGCATTTTACAAGCCAGGGAAGGTGTCTGAATCCTGGGTAAACATTGTTTAAATAGTCTGACACCTGGCACTGTATTTGCCCCTGGGAACCTTCAAGGTTATAGTCATGTTTTATTATTTATTTAATAATCACATGATTTTTACAAAAACAGTATACAGAGTATACATATATACAATAATAATAATAATAATATAACAATATACATAATAAAAACATGAAAAGTGGTGAAAATGAGAAAATGTATCCGAAAATAGTGCCTCATAATGCGGGCATGTGGACAGTAGCCAGAGACTCACAGGCACACACACATGCAGAGATCCAGGGGGCGGAGCACATGGCTTTTTTTACCCAGAAATAAGTCTCTGAGAGGCGGGGAGACTCAGAGGACAGGCTGCGTCACCTCACTTTGTAACCCAGGAAAAGAGCAGGAATTTTGGCTGCGTGAGTGTTAAAAGTGCATTCATCTGTGTTAATCCGACAGCCGCAGAGGTGCTGACGGAAAGCAGGCGGAACAAATTGATTATTTTAACCAGGAATAAATGTTTGCAAGGCGGGGAAAGTGTTCCTGCAGCCCCTCCATAACGGTAATAATGATTAGAAATGATTTCCAGGGCAGAAAGCGGTTTTTAAATGTGGAAAAAAATATGTTAAACTGTTTAAAAAGCACAAAGTGATTTGAGTGCAGTTCTCATGTGTCCCCACAGGAGGGCGCGTCGTCCCAGGGAGCACAGTGCATGGTGACAAGGTACGATTTATACCCTAAAATAGCATGCTAAGCGTGGGTGGATTAGTTTCAAAGCATGCACACTCTGCTCATGTCAGACTTACATTAAAATAGACCGGGAAAAACACCTCTATTTAGCCCCTCACAGAGCCCCAAAGGACGGACTAAGCAGGTCCAGCACGGCTCCCTCACATGCACACTCTGCTCATGTCAGACTTACATTAAAATAGAGCGGGAAAAACACCTCTATTTAGCCCCTCACAGAGCCCCAAAGGACGGACTAAGCAGCTCCAGCACGGCTCCCTCACACACACACTCTGCTCATGTCAGACTTCCATTAAAATAGACCGGGAAAAGCACCTCACAGAGCCCCAAAGGACGGACTAAGCAGCTCCAGCACGGCTCCCTCACATGCACACTCTGCTCATGTCAGACTTCCATTAAAATAGACCGGGAAAAGCACCTCACAGAGCCCCAAAGGACGGACTAAGCAGCTCCAGCACGGCTCCCTCACATGCACACTCTGCTCATGTCAGACTTCCATTAAAATAGACCGGGAAAAGCACCTCACAGAGCCCCAAAGGACGGACTAAGCAGCTCCAGCACGGCTCCCTCACATGCACACTCTGCTCATGTCAGACTTCCATTAAAATAGACCGGGAAAAGCACCTCACAGAGCCCCAAAGGACGGACTAAGCAGCTCCAGCACGGCTCCCTCACATGCACACTCTGCTCATGTCAGACTTCCATTACAATTGACCGGGAAAAGCACCTCTCTTGGGCACCTCACAGAGCCCCAAAGGACGGCCTAATGAACTCCAGCCTCTCTCCCTCACATGGAGCTCAGGTTATTTCATACCTCCAGGAGAGGGACCGGGAAAACCACCTCTCTGTAGCCCCTGACAGAGCCCCAAAGGACGGACTGAGGACCTCCGGCAACAGTGGTACTTCCATAACCTTGTGCACCGTGAGACCCCGGGCCCCCGGACTTAAGCACTCCCCCACGGACTAACCCCAGATGTTCACACCCTACAGAATTTCATGCCCCTGGTTACCCTAAAGGGGGTGGATTTTGCGATGCTTTACCGTCCGCACATCGGCATCCATATTCGGCCTTATTCATGACACTACCACCCCTTCTTTGGAGGATATTCTCATGCTCCTGGTAACCCATTAAATAGTCTGATACTGTCAGGGCTCATCACCGCACTTTACAAGCCAGAAATAATGTTTAAATGGTCGGGGAAAGTGTTTATAAACGTCTGGAAGAGAGTTGTAGCCTGTCATTTTGCAGGATATAATTTAACATGTAACCTCTCCTGGAAATGCACAGAATATGTCCATTTCCAGGAGAGATTCCATGTTAAATGATATCCTGCAAAATGACAGGCTATAACCCAGGAACAAGTGTTTGAAAGGCGGGGAAAAGTTGTTTAAAATAGTCGGAAAAGTGTTCTTAAACGTATGGAAGAGAGTTGTAGCCTGTCATTTTGCAGGATATCATTTAACATGTAACCTCTCCTGGAAATGCACAGAATATGTCCATTTCCAGGAGAGATTCCATGTTAAATGATATCCTGCAAAATGACAGGCTATAACCCAGGAACAAGTGTTTGAAAGGCGGGGAAAAGTTGTTTAAAATAGTCGGAAAAGTGTTTTTAAACGTATGGAAGAGAGTTGTAGCCTGTCATTTGGCAGGATATAATTTAACATGTAACCTCTCCTGGAAATGCACAGAATATGTCCATTTCCAGGAGAGATTCCATGTTAAATTATATCCTGCAAAATGACAGGCTATAACCCAGGAACAAGTGTTTGAAAGGCGGGGAAAAGTTGTTTAAAATAGTCTGATACCTCCAGGGCGCATCACCGCATTTTACAAGCCAGGGAAGGTGTCTGAATCCTGGGTAAACATATTTTAAATAGTCTGACACCTGGCACTGTATTTGCCCCTGGGAACCTTCAAGGTTATAGTCATGTTTTATTATTTATTTAATAATCACATGATTTTTACAAAAAACAGTATACACAGTATATATATATACAATAATAATAATAATATAACAATATACATAATAAAAACATGAAAAGTGGTGAAAATGAGAAAATGTATCCGAAAATAGTGCCTCATAATGCGGGCATGTGGACAGTAGCCAGAGACTCACAGGCACACACACATGCAGAGATCCAGGGGGCGGAGCACATGGCTTTTTTTACCCAGAAATAAGTCTCTGAGAGGCGGGGAGACTCAGAGGACAGGCTGCGTCACCTCACTTTGTAACCCAGGAAAAGAGCAGGAATTCTGGCTGCGTGAGTGTTAAAAGTGCATTCATCTGTGTTAATCCGACAGCCGCAGAGGTGCTGACGGAAAGCAGGCGGAACAAATTGATTATTTTAACCAGGAATAAATGTTTGCAAGGCGGGGAAAGTGTTCCTGCAGCCCCTCCATAACGGTAATAATGATTAGAAATGATTTCCAGGGCAGAAAGCGGTTTTTAAATGTGGAAAAAAATATGTTAAACTGTTTAAAAAGCACAAAGTGATTTGAGTGCAGTTCTCATGTGTCCCCACAGGAGGGCGCGTCGTCCCAGGGAGCACAGTGCATGGTGACAAGGTACGATTTATACCCTAAAATAGCATGCTAAGCGTGGGTGGATTAGTTTCAAAGCATGCACACTCTGCTCATGTCAGACTTACATTAAAATAGACCGGGAAAAACACCTCTATTTAGCCCCTCACAGAGCCCCAAAGGACGGACTAAGCAGGTCCAGCACGGCTCCCTTACATGCACACTCTGCTCATGTCAGACTTACATTAAAATAGAGCGGGAAAAACACCTCTATTTAGCCCCTCACAGAGCCCCAAAGGACGGACTAAGCAGCTCCAGCACGGCTCCCTCACACACACACTCTGCTCATGTCAGACTTCCATTAAAATAGACCGGGAAAAGCACCTCACAGAGCCCCAAAGGACGGACTAAGCAGCTCCAGCACGGCTCCCTCACATGCACACTCTGCTCATGTCAGACTTCCATTACAATTGACCGGGAAAAGCACCTCTCTTGGGCACCTCACAGAGCCCCAAAGGACGGCCTAATGAACTCCAGCCTCTCTCCCTCACATGGAGCTCAGGTTATTTCATACCTCCAGGAGAGGGACCGGGAAAACCACCTCTCTGTAGCCCCTGACAGAGCCCCAAAGGACGGACTGAGGACCTCCGGCAACAGTGGTACTTCCATAACCTTGTGCACCGTGAGACCCCGGGCCCCCGGACTTAAGCACTCCCCCACGGACTAAACCCAGATGTTCACACCCTACAGAATTTCATGCCCCTGGTTACCCTAAAGGGGGTGGATTTTGCGATGCTTTACCGTCCGCACATCGGCATCCATATTCGGCCTTATTCATGACACTACCACCCCTTCTTTGGAGGATATTCTCATGCTCCTGGTAACCCTTTAAATAGTCTGATACTGTCAGGGCTCATCACCGCACTTTACAAGCCAGAAATAATGTTTAAATGGTCGGGGAAAGTGTTTATAAACGTCTGGAAGAGAGTTGTAGCCTGTCATTTTGCAGGATATAACTTAACATGTAACCTCTCCTGGAAATGCACAGAATATGTCCATTTCCAGGAGAGATTCCATGTTAAATGATATCCTGCAAAATGACAGGCTATAACCCAGGAACAAGTGTTTGAAAGGCGGGGAAAAGTTGTTTAAAATAGTCGGAAAAGTGTTCTTAAACGTATGGAAGAGAGTTGTAGCCTGTCATTTTGCAGGATATCATTTAACATGTAACCTCTCCTGGAAATGCACAGAATATGTCCATTTCCAGGAGAGATTCCATGTTAAATTATATCCTGCAAAATGACAGGCTATAACCCAGGAACAAGTGTTTGAAAGGCGGGGAAAAGTTGTTTAAAATAGTCTGATACCTCCAGGGCGCATCACCGCATTTTACAAGCCAGGGAAGGTGTCTGAATCCTGGGTAAACATATTTTAAATAGTCTGACACCTGGCACTGTATTTGCCCCTGGGAACCTTCAAGGTTATAGTCATGTTTTATTATTTATTTAATAATCACATGATTTTTACAAAAACAGTATACACAGTATACATATATACAATAATAATAATAATATAACAATATACATAATAAAAACATGAAAAGTGGTGAAAATGAGAAAATGTATCCGAAAATAGTGCCTCATAATGCGGGCATGTGGACAGTAGCCAGAGACTCACAGGCACACACACATGCAGAGATCCAGGGGGCGGAGCACATGGCTTTTTTTACCCAGAAATAAGTCTCTGAGAGGCGGGGAGACTCAGAGGACAGGCTGCGTCACCTCACTTTGTAACCCAGGAAAAGAGCAGGAATTTTGGCTGCGTGAGTGTTAAAAGTGCATTCATCTGTGTTAATCCGACAGCCGCAGAGGTGCTGACGGAATGCAGGCGGAACAAATTGATTATTTTAACCAGGAATAAATGTTTGCAAGGCGGGGAAAGTGTTCCTGCAGCCCCTCCATAACGGTAATAATGATTAGAAATGATTTCCAGGGCAGAAAGCGGTTTTTAAATGTGGAAAAAAATATGTTAAACTGTTTAAAAAGCACAAAGTGATTTGAGTGCAGTTCTCATGTGTCCCCACAGGAGGGCGCGTCGTCCCAGGGAGCACAGTGCATGGTGACAAGGTACGATTTATACCCTAAAATAGCATGCTAAGCGTGGGTGGATTAGTTTCAAAGCATGCACACTCTGCTCATGTCAGACTTACATTAAAATAGACCGGGAAAAACACCTCTATTTAGCCCCTCACAGAGCCCCAAAGGACGGACTAAGCAGGTCCAGCACGGCTCCCTCACATGCACACTCTGCTCATGTCAGACTTACATTAAAATAGAGCGGGAAAAACACCTCTATTTAGCCCCTCACAGAGCCCCAAAGGACGGACTAAGCAGCTCCAGCACGGCTCCCTCACACACACACTCTGCTCATGTCAGACTTCCATTAAAATAGACCGGGAAAAGCACCTCACAGAGCCCCAAAGGACGGACTAAGCAGCTCCAGCACGGCTCCCTCACATGCACACTCTGCTCATGTCAGACTTCCATTAAAATAGACCGGGAAAAGCACCTCACAGAGCCCCAAAGGACGGACTAAGCAGCTCCAGCACGGCTCCCTCACATGCACACTCTGCTCATGTCAGACTTCCATTAAAATAGACCGGGAAAAGCACCTCACAGAGCCCCAAAGGACGGACTAAGCAGCTCCAGCACGGCTCCCTCACATGCACACTCTGCTCATGTCAGACTTCCATTACAATTGACCGGGAAAAGCACCTCTCTTGGGCACCTCACAGAGCCCCAAAGGACGGCCTAATGAACTCCAGCCTCTCTCCCTCACATGGAGCTCAGGTTATTTCATACCTCCAGGAGAGGGACCGGGAAAACCACCTCTCTGTAGCCCCTGACAGAGCCCCAAAGGACGGACTGAGGACCTCCGGCAACAGTGGTACTTCCATAACCTTGTGCACCGTGAGACCCCGGGCCCCCGGACTTAAGCACTCCCCCACGGACTAAACCCAGATGTTCACACCCTACAGAATTTCATGCCCCTGGTTACCCTAAAGGGGGTGGATTTTGCGATGCTTTACCGTCCGCACATCGGCATCCATATTCGGCCTTATTCATGACACTACCACCCCTTCTTTGGAGGATATTCTCATGCTCCTGGTAACCCTTTAAATAGTCTGATACTGTCAGGGCTCATCACCGCACTTTACAAGCCAGAAATAATGTTTAAATGGTCGGGGAAAGTGTTTATAAACGTCTGGAAGAGAGTTGTAGCCTGTCATTTTGCAGGATATAATTTAACATGTAACCTCTCCTGGAAATGCACAGAATATGTCCATTTCCAGGAGAGATTCCATGTTAAATTATATCCTGCAAAATGACAGGCTATAACCCAGGAACAAGTGTTTGAAAGGCGGGGAAAAGTTGTTTAAAATAGTCTGATACCTCCAGGGCGCATCACCGCATTTTACAAGCCAGGGAAGGTGTCTGAATCCTGGGTAAACATATTTTAAATAGTCTGACACCTGGCACTGTATTTGCCCCTGGGAACCTTCAAGGTTATAGTCATGTTTTATTATTTATTTAATAATCACATGATTTTTACAAAAAACAGTATACACAGTATATATATATACAATAATAATAATAATATAACAATATACATAATAAAAACATGAAAAGTGGTGAAAATGAGAAAATGTATCCGGAAATAGTGCCTCATAATGCGGGCATGTGGACAGTAGCCAGAGACTCACAGGCACACACACATGCAGAGATCCAGGGGGCGGAGCACATGGCTTTTTTTACCCAGAAATAAGTCTCTGAGAGGCGGGGAGACTCAGAGGACAGGCTGCGTCACCTCACTTTGTAACCCAGGAAAAGAGCAGGAATTCTGGCTGCGTGAGTGTTAAAAGTGCATTCATCTGTGTTAATCCGACAGCCGCAGAGGTGCTGACGGAAAGCAGGCGGAACAAATTGATTATTTTAACCAGGAATAAATGTTTGCAAGGCGGGGAAAGTGTTCCTGCAGCCCCTCCATAACGGTAATAATGATTAGAAATGATTTCCAGGGCAGAAAGCGGTTTTTAAATGTGGAAAAAAATATGTTAAACTGTTTAAAAAGCACAAAGTGATTTGAGTGCAGTTCTCATGTGTCCCCACAGGAGGGCGCGTCGTCCCAGGGAGCACAGTGCATGGTGACAAGGTACGATTTATACCCTAAAATAGCATGCTAAGCGTGGGTGGATTAGTTTCAAAGCATGCACACTCTGCTCATGTCAGACTTACATTAAAATAGACCGGGAAAAACACCTCTATTTAGCCCCTCACAGAGCCCCAAAGGACGGACTAAGCAGGTCCAGCACGGCTCCCTTACATGCACACTCTGCTCATGTCAGACTTACATTAAAATAGAGCGGGAAAAACACCTCTATTTAGCCCCTCACAGAGCCCCAAAGGACGGACTAAGCAGCTCCAGCACGGCTCCCTCACACACACACTCTGCTCATGTCAGACTTCCATTAAAATAGACCGGGAAAAGCACCTCACAGAGCCCCAAAGGACGGACTAAGCAGCTCCAGCACGGCTCCCTCACATGCACACTCTGCTCATGTCAGACTTCCATTACAATTGACCGGGAAAAGCACCTCTCTTGGGCACCTCACAGAGCCCCAAAGGACGGCCTAATGAACTCCAGCCTCTCTCCCTCACATGGAGCTCAGGTTATTTCATACCTCCAGGAGAGGGACCGGGAAAACCACCTCTCTGTAGCCCCTGACAGAGCCCCAAAGGACGGACTGAGGACCTCCGGCAACAGTGGTACTTCCATAACCTTGTGCACCGTGAGACCCCGGGCCCCCGGACTTAAGCACTCCCCCACGGACTAAACCCAGATGTTCACACCCTACAGAATTTCATGCCCCTGGTTACCCTAAAGGGGGTGGATTTTGCGATGCTTTACCGTCCGCACATCGGCATCCATATTCGGCCTTATTCATGACACTACCACCCCTTCTTTGGAGGATATTCTCATGCTCCTGGTAACCCTTTAAATAGTCTGATACTGTCAGGGCTCATCACCGCACTTTACAAGCCAGAAATAATGTTTAAATGGTCGGGGAAAGTGTTTATAAACGTCTGGAAGAGAGTTGTAGCCTGTCATTTTGCAGGATATAACTTAACATGTAACCTCTCCTGGAAATGCACAGAATATGTCCATTTCCAGGAGAGATTCCATGTTAAATGATATCCTGCAAAATGACAGGCTATAACCCAGGAACAAGTGTTTGAAAGGCGGGGAAAAGTTGTTTAAAATAGTCGGAAAAGTGTTCTTAAACGTATGGAAGAGAGTTGTAGCCTGTCATTTTGCAGGATATCATTTAACATGTAACCTCTCCTGGAAATGCACAGAATATGTCCATTTCCAGGAGAGATTCCATGTTAAATTATATCCTGCAAAATGACAGGCTATAACCCAGGAACAAGTGTTTGAAAGGCGGGGAAAAGTTGTTTAAAATAGTCTGATACCTCCAGGGCGCATCACCGCATTTTACAAGCCAGGGAAGGTGTCTGAATCCTGGGTAAACATATTTTAAATAGTCTGACACCTGGCACTGTATTTGCCCCTGGGAACCTTCAAGGTTATAGTCATGTTTTATTATTTATTTAATAATCACATGATTTTTACAAAAACAGTATACACAGTATACATATATACAATAATAATAATAATATAACAATATACATAATAAAAACATGAAAAGTGGTGAAAATGAGAAAATGTATCCGAAAATAGTGCCTCATAATGCGGGCATGTGGACAGTAGCCAGAGACTCACAGGCACACACACATGCAGAGATCCAGGGGGCGGAGCACATGGCTTTTTTTACCCAGAAATAAGTCTCTGAGAGGCGGGGAGACTCAGAGGACAGGCTGCGTCACCTCACTTTGTAACCCAGGAAAAGAGCAGGAATTTTGGCTGCGTGAGTGTTAAAAGTGCATTCATCTGTGTTAATCCGACAGCCGCAGAGGTGCTGACGGAATGCAGGCGGAACAAATTGATTATTTTAACCAGGAATAAATGTTTGCAAGGCGGGGAAAGTGTTCCTGCAGCCCCTCCATAACGGTAATAATGATTAGAAATGATTTCCAGGGCAGAAAGCGGTTTTTAAATGTGGAAAAAAATATGTTAAACTGTTTAAAAAGCACAAAGTGATTTGAGTGCAGTTCTCATGTGTCCCCACAGGAGGGCGCGTCGTCCCAGGGAGCACAGTGCATGGTGACAAGGTACGATTTATACCCTAAAATAGCATGCTAAGCGTGGGTGGATTAGTTTCAAAGCATGCACACTCTGCTCATGTCAGACTTACATTAAAATAGACCGGGAAAAACACCTCTATTTAGCCCCTCACAGAGCCCCAAAGGACGGACTAAGCAGGTCCAGCACGGCTCCCTCACATGCACACTCTGCTCATGTCAGACTTACATTAAAATAGAGCGGGAAAAACACCTCTATTTAGCCCCTCACAGAGCCCCAAAGGACGGACTAAGCAGCTCCAGCACGGCTCCCTCACACACACACTCTGCTCATGTCAGACTTCCATTAAAATAGACCGGGAAAAGCACCTCACAGAGCCCCAAAGGACGGACTAAGCAGCTCCAGCACGGCTCCCTCACATGCACACTCTGCTCATGTCAGACTTCCATTAAAATAGACCGGGAAAAGCACCTCACAGAGCCCCAAAGGACGGACTAAGCAGCTCCAGCACGGCTCCCTCACATGCACACTCTGCTCATGTCAGACTTCCATTAAAATAGACCGGGAAAAGCACCTCACAGAGCCCCAAAGGACGGACTAAGCAGCTCCAGCACGGCTCCCTCACATGCACACTCTGCTCATGTCAGACTTCCATTACAATTGACCGGGAAAAGCACCTCTCTTGGGCACCTCACAGAGCCCCAAAGGACGGCCTAATGAACTCCAGCCTCTCTCCCTCACATGGAGCTCAGGTTATTTCATACCTCCAGGAGAGGGACCGGGAAAACCACCTCTCTGTAGCCCCTGACAGAGCCCCAAAGGACGGACTGAGGACCTCCGGCAACAGTGGTACTTCCATAACCTTGTGCACCGTGAGACCCCGGGCCCCCGGACTTAAGCACTCCCCCACGGACTAAACCCAGATGTTCACACCCTACAGAATTTCATGCCCCTGGTTACCCTAAAGGGGGTGGATTTTGCGATGCTTTACCGTCCGCACATCGGCATCCATATTCGGCCTTATTCATGACACTACCACCCCTTCTTTGGAGGATATTCTCATGCTCCTGGTAACCCTTTAAATAGTCTGATACTGTCAGGGCTCATCACCGCACTTTACAAGCCAGAAATAATGTTTAAATGGTCGGGGAAAGTGTTTATAAACGTCTGGAAGAGAGTTGTAGCCTGTCATTTTGCAGGATATAATTTAACATGTAACCTCTCCTGGAAATGCACAGAATATGTCCATTTCCAGGAGAGATTCCATGTTAAATTATATCCTGCAAAATGACAGGCTATAACCCAGGAACAAGTGTTTGAAAGGCGGGGAAAAGTTGTTTAAAATAGTCTGATACCTCCAGGGCGCATCACCGCATTTTACAAGCCAGGGAAGGTGTCTGAATCCTGGGTAAACATATTTTAAATAGTCTGACACCTGGCACTGTATTTGCCCCTGGGAACCTTCAAGGTTATAGTCATGTTTTATTATTTATTTAATAATCACATGATTTTTACAAAAAACAGTATACACAGTATATATATATACAATAATAATAATAATATAACAATATACATAATAAAAACATGAAAAGTGGTGAAAATGAGAAAATGTATCCGGAAATAGTGCCTCATAATGCGGGCATGTGGACAGTAGCCAGAGACTCACAGGCACACACACATGCAGAGATCCAGGGGGCGGAGCACATGGCTTTTTTTACCCAGAAATAAGTCTCTGAGAGGCGGGGAGACTCAGAGGACAGGCTGCGTCACCTCACTTTGTAACCCAGGAAAAGAGCAGGAATTCTGGCTGCGTGAGTGTTAAAAGTGCATTCATCTGTGTTAATCCGACAGCCGCAGAGGTGCTGACGGAAAGCAGGCGGAACAAATTGATTATTTTAACCAGGAATAAATGTTTGCAAGGCGGGGAAAGTGTTCCTGCAGCCCCTCCATAACGGTAATAATGATTAGAAATGATTTCCAGGGCAGAAAGCGGTTTTTAAATGTGGAAAAAAATATGTTAAACTGTTTAAAAAGCACAAAGTGATTTGAGTGCAGTTCTCATGTGTCCCCACAGGAGGGCGCGTCGTCCCAGGGAGCACAGTGCATGGTGACAAGGTACGATTTATACCCTAAAATAGCATGCTAAGCGTGGGTGGATTAGTTTCAAAGCATGCACACTCTGCTCATGTCAGACTTACATTAAAATAGACCGGGAAAAACACCTCTATTTAGCCCCTCACAGAGCCCCAAAGGACGGACTAAGCAGGTCCAGCACGGCTCCCTTACATGCACACTCTGCTCATGTCAGACTTACATTAAAATAGAGCGGGAAAAACACCTCTATTTAGCCCCTCACAGAGCCCCAAAGGACGGACTAAGCAGCTCCAGCACGGCTCCCTCACACACACACTCTGCTCATGTCAGACTTCCATTAAAATAGACCGGGAAAAGCACCTCACAGAGCCCCAAAGGACGGACTAAGCAGCTCCAGCACGGCTCCCTCACATGCACACTCTGCTCATGTCAGACTTCCATTACAATTGACCGGGAAAAGCACCTCTCTTGGGCACCTCACAGAGCCCCAAAGGACGGCCTAATGAACTCCAGCCTCTCTCCCTCACATGGAGCTCAGGTTATTTCATACCTCCAGGAGAGGGACCGGGAAAACCACCTCTCTGTAGCCCCTGACAGAGCCCCAAAGGACGGACTGAGGACCTCCGGCAACAGTGGTACTTCCATAACCTTGTGCACCGTGAGACCCCGGGCCCCCGGACTTAAGCACTCCCCCACGGACTAAACCCAGATGTTCACACCCTACAGAATTTCATGCCCCTGGTTACCCTAAAGGGGGTGGATTTTGCGATGCTTTACCGTCCGCACATCGGCATCCATATTCGGCCTTATTCATGACACTACCACCCCTTCTTTGGAGGATATTCTCATGCTCCTGGTAACCCTTTAAATAGTCTGATACTGTCAGGGCTCATCACCGCACTTTACAAGCCAGAAATAATGTTTAAATGGTCGGGGAAAGTGTTTATAAACGTCTGGAAGAGAGTTGTAGCCTGTCATTTTGCAGGATATAACTTAACATGTAACCTCTCCTGGAAATGCACAGAATATGTCCATTTCCAGGAGAGATTCCATGTTAAATGATATCCTGCAAAATGACAGGCTATAACCCAGGAACAAGTGTTTGAAAGGCGGGGAAAAGTTGTTTAAAATAGTCGGAAAAGTGTTCTTAAACGTATGGAAGAGAGTTGTAGCCTGTCATTTTGCAGGATATCATTTAACATGTAACCTCTCCTGGAAATGCACAGAATATGTCCATTTCCAGGAGAGATTCCATGTTAAATTATATCCTGCAAAATGACAGGCTATAACCCAGGAACAAGTGTTTGAAAGGCGGGGAAAAGTTGTTTAAAATAGTCTGATACCTCCAGGGCGCATCACCGCATTTTACAAGCCAGGGAAGGTGTCTGAATCCTGGGTAAACATATTTTAAATAGTCTGACACCTGGCACTGTATTTGCCCCTGGGAACCTTCAAGGTTATAGTCATGTTTTATTATTTATTTAATAATCACATGATTTTTACAAAAACAGTATACACAGTATACATATATACAATAATAATAATAATATAACAATATACATAATAAAAACATGAAAAGTGGTGAAAATGAGAAAATGTATCCGAAAATAGTGCCTCATAATGCGGGCATGTGGACAGTAGCCAGAGACTCACAGGCACACACACATGCAGAGATCCAGGGGGCGGAGCACATGGCTTTTTTTACCCAGAAATAAGTCTCTGAGAGGCGGGGAGACTCAGAGGACAGGCTGCGTCACCTCACTTTGTAACCCAGGAAAAGAGCAGGAATTTTGGCTGCGTGAGTGTTAAAAGTGCATTCATCTGTGTTAATCCGACAGCCGCAGAGGTGCTGACGGAATGCAGGCGGAACAAATTGATTATTTTAACCAGGAATAAATGTTTGCAAGGCGGGGAAAGTGTTCCTGCAGCCCCTCCATAACGGTAATAATGATTAGAAATGATTTCCAGGGCAGAAAGCGGTTTTTAAATGTGGAAAAAAATATGTTAAACTGTTTAAAAAGCACAAAGTGATTTGAGTGCAGTTCTCATGTGTCCCCACAGGAGGGCGCGTCGTCCCAGGGAGCACAGTGCATGGTGACAAGGTACGATTTATACCCTAAAATAGCATGCTAAGCGTGGGTGGATTAGTTTCAAAGCATGCACACTCTGCTCATGTCAGACTTACATTAAAATAGACCGGGAAAAACACCTCTATTTAGCCCCTCACAGAGCCCCAAAGGACGGACTAAGCAGGTCCAGCACGGCTCCCTCACATGCACACTCTGCTCATGTCAGACTTACATTAAAATAGAGCGGGAAAAACACCTCTATTTAGCCCCTCACAGAGCCCCAAAGGACGGACTAAGCAGCTCCAGCACGGCTCCCTCACACACACACTCTGCTCATGTCAGACTTCCATTAAAATAGACCGGGAAAAGCACCTCACAGAGCCCCAAAGGACGGACTAAGCAGCTCCAGCACGGCTCCCTCACATGCACACTCTGCTCATGTCAGACTTCCATTAAAATAGACCGGGAAAAGCACCTCACAGAGCCCCAAAGGACGGACTAAGCAGCTCCAGCACGGCTCCCTCACATGCACACTCTGCTCATGTCAGACTTCCATTAAAATAGACCGGGAAAAGCACCTCACAGAGCCCCAAAGGACGGACTAAGCAGCTCCAGCACGGCTCCCTCACATGCACACTCTGCTCATGTCAGACTTCCATTACAATTGACCGGGAAAAGCACCTCTCTTGGGCACCTCACAGAGCCCCAAAGGACGGCCTAATGAACTCCAGCCTCTCTCCCTCACATGGAGCTCAGGTTATTTCATACCTCCAGGAGAGGGACCGGGAAAACCACCTCTCTGTAGCCCCTGACAGAGCCCCAAAGGACGGACTGAGGACCTCCGGCAACAGTGGTACTTCCATAACCTTGTGCACCGTGAGACCCCGGGCCCCCGGACTTAAGCACTCCCCCACGGACTAAACCCAGATGTTCACACCCTACAGAATTTCATGCCCCTGGTTACCCTAAAGGGGGTGGATTTTGCGATGCTTTACCGTCCGCACATCGGCATCCATATTCGGCCTTATTCATGACACTACCACCCCTTCTTTGGAGGATATTCTCATGCTCCTGGTAACCCTTTAAATAGTCTGATACTGTCAGGGCTCATCACCGCACTTTACAAGCCAGAAATAATGTTTAAATGGTCGGGGAAAGTGTTTATAAACGTCTGGAAGAGAGTTGTAGCCTGTCATTTTGCAGGATATAATTTAACATGTAACCTCTCCTGGAAATGCACAGAATATGTCCATTTCCAGGAGAGATTCCATGTTAAATGATATCCTGCAAAATGACAGGCTATAACCCAGGAACAAGTGTTTGAAAGGCGGGGAAAAGTTGTTTAAAATAGTCGGAAAAGTGTTCTTAAACGTATGGAAGAGAGTTGTAGCCTGTCATTTTGCAGGATATCATTTAACATGTAACCTCTCCTGGAAATGCACAGAATATGTCCATTTCCAGGAGAGATTCCATGTTAAATTATATCCTGCAAAATGACAGGCTATAACCCAGGAACAAGTGTTTGAAAGGCGGGGAAAAGTTGTTTAAAATAGTCTGATACCTCCAGGGCGCATCACCGCATTTTACAAGCCAGGGAAGGTGTCTGAATCCTGGGTAAACATATTTTAAATAGTCTGACACCTGGCACTGTATTTGCCCCTGGGAACCTTCAAGGTTAGAGTCATGTTTTATTATTTATTTAATAATCACATGATTTTTACAAAAACAGTATACACAGTATACATATATACAATAATAATAATAATATAACAATATACATAATAAAAACATGAAAAGTGGTGAAAATGAGAAAATGTATCCGAAAATAGTGCCTCATAATGCGGGCATGTGGACAGTAGCCAGAGACTCACAGGCACACACACATGCAGAGATCCAGGGGGCGGAGCACATGGCTTTTTTTACCCAGAAATAAGTCTCTGAGAGGCGGGGAGACTCAGAGGACAGGCTGCGTCACCTCACTTTGTAACCCAGGAAAAGAGCAGGAATTTTGGCTGCGTGAGTGTTAAAAGTGCATTCATCTGTGTTAATCCGACAGCCGCAGAGGTGCTGACGGAATGCAGGCGGAACAAATTGATTATTTTAACCAGGAATAAATGTTTGCAAGGCGGGGAAAGTGTTCCTGCAGCCCCTCCATAACGGTAATAATGATTAGAAATGATTTCCAGGGCAGAAAGCGGTTTTTAAATGTGGAAAAAAATATGTTAAACTGTTTAAAAAGCACAAAGTGATTTGAGTGCAGTTCTCATGTGTCCCCACAGGAGGGCGCGTCGTCCCAGGGAGCACAGTGCATGGTGACAAGGTACGATTTATACCCTAAAATAGCATGCTAAGCGTGGGTGGATTAGTTTCAAAGCATGCACACTCTGCTCATGTCAGACTTACATTAAAATAGACCGGGAAAAACACCTCTATTTAGCCCCTCACAGAGCCCCAAAGGACGGACTAAGCAGGTCCAGCACGGCTCCCTCACATGCACACTCTGCTCATGTCAGACTTACATTAAAATAGAGCGGGAAAAACACCTCTATTTAGCCCCTCACAGAGCCCCAAAGGACGGACTAAGCAGCTCCAGCACGGCTCCCTCACACACACACTCTGCTCATGTCAGACTTCCATTAAAATAGACCGGGAAAAGCACCTCACAGAGCCCCAAAGGACGGACTAAGCAGCTCCAGCACGGCTCCCTCACATGCACACTCTGCTCATGTCAGACTTCCATTAAAATAGACCGGGAAAAGCACCTCACAGAGCCCCAAAGGACGGACTAAGCAGCTCCAGCACGGCTCCCTCACATGCACACTCTGCTCATGTCAGACTTCCATTAAAATTGACCGGGAAAAGCACCTCTCTTGGGCACCTCACAGAGCCCCAAAGGACGGCCTAATGAACTCCAGCCTCTCTCCCTCACATGGAGCTCAGGTTATTTCATACCTCCAGGAGAGGGACCGGGAAAACCACCTCTCTGTAGCCCCTGACAGAGCCCCAAAGGACGGACTGAGGACCTCCGGCAACAGTGGTACTTCCATAACCTTGTGCACCGTGAGACCCCGGGCCCCCGGACTTAAGCACTCCCCCACGGACTAAACCCAGATGTTCACACCCTACAGAATTTCATGCCCCTGGTTACCCTAAAGGGGGTGGATTTTGCGATGCTTTACCGTCCGCACATCGGCATCCATATTCGGCCTTATTCATGACACTACCACCCCTTCTTTGGAGGATATTCTCATGCTCCTGGTAACCCATTAAATAGTCTGATACTGTCAGGGCTCATCACCGCACTTTACAAGCCAGAAATAATGTTTAAATGGTCGGGGAAAGTGTTTATAAACGTCTGGAAGAGAGTTGTAGCCTGTCATTTTGCAGGATATCATTTAACATGTAACCTCTCCTGGAAATGCACAGAATATGTCCATTTCCAGGAGAGATTCCATGTTAAATGATATCCTGCAAAATGACAGGCTATAACCCAGGAACAAGTGTTTGAAAGGCGGGGAAAAGTTGTTTAAAATAGTCTGATACCTCCAGGGCGCATCACCGCATTTTACAAGCCAGGGAAGGTGTCTGAATCCTGGGTAAACATATTTTAAATAGTCTGACACCTGGCACTGTATTTGCCCCTGGGAACCTTCAAGGTTATAGTCATGTTTTATTATTTATTTAATAATCACATGATTTTTACAAAAAACAGTATACACAGTATATATATATACAATAATAATAATAATATAACAATATACATAATAAAAACATGAAAAGTGGTGAAAATGTATCCGAAAATAGTGCCTCATAATGCGGGCATGTGGACAGTAGCCAGAGACTCACAGGCACACACACATGCAGAGATCCAGGGGGCGGAGCACATGGCTTTTTTTACCCAGAAATAAGTCTCTGAGAGGCGGGGAGACTCAGAGGACAGGCTGCGTCACCTCACTTTGTAACCCAGGAAAAGAGCAGGAATTCTGGCTGCGTGAGTGTTAAAAGTGCATTCATCTGTGTTAATCCGACAGCCGCAGAGGTGCTGACGGAAAGCAGGCGGAACAAATTGATTATTTTAACCAGGAATAAATGTTTGCAAGGCGGGGAAAGTGTTCCTGCAGCCCCTCCATAACGGTAATAATGATTAGAAATGATTTCCAGGGCAGAAAGCGTTTTTTAAATGTGGAAAAAAATATGTTAAACTGTTTAAAAAGCACAAAGTGATTTGAGTGCAGTTCTCATGTGTCCCCACAGGAGGGCGCGTCGTCCCAGGGAGCACAGTGCATGGTGACAAGGTACGATTTATACCCTAAAATAGCATGCTAAGCGTGGGTGGATTAGTTTCAAAGCATGCACACTCTGCTCATGTCAGACTTACATTAAAATAGACCGGGAAAAACACCTCTATTTAGCCCCTCACAGAGCCCCAAAGGACGGACTAAGCAGGTCCAGCACGGCTCCCTCACATGCACACTCTGCTCATGTCAGACTTACATTAAAATAGAGCGGGAAAAACACCTCTATTTAGCCCCTCACAGAGCCCCAAAGGACGGACTAAGCAGCTCCAGCACGGCTCCCTCACACACACACTCTGCTCATGTCAGACTTCCATTAAAATAGACCGGGAAAAGCACCTCACAGAGCCCCAAAGGACGGACTAAGCAGCTCCAGCACGGCTCCCTCACATGCACACTCTGCTCATGTCAGACTTCCATTAAAATAGACCGGGAAAAGCACCTCACAGAGCCCCAAAGGACGGACTAAGCAGCTCCAGCACGGCTCCCTCACATGCACACTCTGCTCATGTCAGACTTCCATTAAAATAGACCGGGAAAAGCACCTCACAGAGCCCCAAAGGACGGACTAAGCAGCTCCAGCACGGCTCCCTCACATGCACACTCTGCTCATGTCAGACTTCCATTAAAATAGACCGGGAAAAGCACCTCACAGAGCCCCAAAGGACGGACTAAGCAGCTCCAGCACGGCTCCCTCACATGCACACTCTGCTCATGTCAGACTTCCATTACAATTGACCGGGAAAAGCACCTCTCTTGGGCACCTCACAGAGCCCCAAAGGACGGCCTAATGAACTCCAGCCTCTCTCCCTCACATGGAGCTCAGGTTATTTCATACCTCCAGGAGAGGGACCGGGAAAACCACCTCTCTGTAGCCCCTGACAGAGCCCCAAAGGACGGACTGAGGACCTCCGGCAACAGTGGTACTTCCATAACCTTGTGCACCGTGAGACCCCGGGCCCCCGGACTTAAGCACTCCCCCACGGACTAAACCCAGATGTTCACACCCTACAGAATTTCATGCCCCTGGTTACCCTAAAGGGGGTGGATTTTGCGATGCTTTACCGTCCGCACATCGGCATCCATATTCGGCCTTATTCATGACACTACCACCCCTTCTTTGGAGGATATTCTCATGCTCCTGGTAACCCTTTAAATAGTCTGATACTGTCAGGGCTCATCACCGCACTTTACAAGCCAGAAATAATGTTTAAATGGTCGGGGAAAGTGTTTATAAACGTCTGGAAGAGAGTTGTAGCCTGTCATTTTGCAGGATATAATTTAACATGTAACCTCTCCTGGAAATGCACAGAATATGTCCATTTCCAGGAGAGATTCCATGTTAAATTATATCCTGCAAAATGACAGGCTATAACCCAGGAACAAGTGTTTGAAAGGCGGGGAAAAGTTGTTTAAAATAGTCGGAAAAGTGTTCTTAAACGTATGGAAGAGAGTTGTAGCCTGTCATTTTGCAGGATATCATTTAACATGTAACCTCTCCTGGAAATGCACAGAATATGTCCATTTCCAGGAGAGATTCCATGTTAAATTATATCCTGCAAAATGACAGGCTATAACCCAGGAACAAGTGTTTGAAAGGCGGGGAAAAGTTGTTTAAAATAGTCTGATACCTCCAGGGCGCATCACCGCATTTTACAAGCCAGGGAAGGTGTCTGAATCCTGGGTAAACATATTTTAAATAGTCTGACACCTGGCACTGTATTTGCCCCTGGGAACCTTCAAGGTTATAGTCATGTTTTATTATTTATTTAATAATCACATGATTTTTACAAAAACAGTATACACAGTATACATATATACAATAATAATAATAATATAACAATATACATAATAAAAACATGAAAAGTGGTGAAAATGAGAAAATGTATCCAAAAATAGTGCCTCATAATGCGGGCATGTGGACAGTAGCCAGAGACTCACAGGCACACACACATGCAGAGATCCAGGGGGCGGAGCACATGGCTTTTTTTACCCAGAAATAAGTCTCTGAGAGGCGGGGAGACTCAGAGGACAGGCTGCGTCACCTCACTTTGTAACCCAGGAAAAGAGCAGGAATTTTGGCTGCGTGAGTGTTAAAAGTGCATTCATCTGTGTTAATCCGACAGCCGCAGAGGTGCTGACGGAATGCAGGCGGAACAAATTGATTATTTTAACCAGGAATAAATGTTTGCAAGGCGGGGAAAGTGTTCCTGCAGCCCCTCCATAACGGTAATAATGATTAGAAATGATTTCCAGGGCAGAAAGCGGTTTTTAAATGTGGAAAAAAATATGTTAAACTGTTTAAAAAGCACAAAGTGATTTGAGTGCAGTTCTCATGTGTCCCCACAGGAGGGCGCGTCGTCCCAGGGAGCACAGTGCATGGTGACAAGGTACGATTTATACCCTAAAATAGCATGCTAAGCGTGGGTGGATTAGTTTCAAAGCATGCACACTCTGCTCATGTCAGACTTACATTAAAATAGACCGGGAAAAACAGCTCTATTTAGCCCCTCACAGAGCCCCAAAGGACGGACTAAGCAGGTCCAGCACGGCTCCCTCACATGCACACTCTGCTCATGTCAGACTTACATTAAAATAGAGCGGGAAAAACACCTCTATTTAGCCCCTCACAGAGCCCCAAAGGACGGACTAAGCAGCTCCAGCACGGCTCCCTCACACACACACTCTGCTCATGTCAGACTTCCATTAAAATAGACCGGGAAAAGCACCTCACAGAGCCCCAAAGGACGGACTAAGCAGCTCCAGCACGGCTCCCTCACATGCACACTCTGCTCATGTCAGACTTCCATTAACCCCTTGACGCCTGAATTTATATGCAATTATGTAAAAAAAAATATTTTATGTGTTTTTGCTTTCAAGCAGATGCTAAAATAAGTGGAGATTATTAATTTGAATTTAGCACATAGAATAGATATAATTTTGGGTATGATGCAAATTAGCGACAACAGGCATTAATGGATAAAATAGTAATTTGGGGTATGATGCAAATTAGCGACAACAGGCATTAATGGATAAAATAGTAATTAAAACACATTTCCCATATCAGGCATGTAATTCATTTTATTGATGCCAACAAATAATTTAAATATAAATAGTATTCATTTCATGACAATATGTCAACAGACATGCAAAACTCATGACAATGACAACAAAACCACAATAAAAAAACAGCGTGTTGAACTGTTTGTAATAGAGAGAGTGTGTGTGTGTGTGTGTGTGTGTGAGTGAGAGAGAGAACGAGAAAACACTTAGAGTGAACAAAGCTGTCTTACTCATGAAGCTGCCATGACATGTCAAACAGACATTCAAAAACTCATGACATCATTCACCATTCATTATAACAATGAAAACAATAACAAGAACAAAACAGCTAAGGTGTCTCACTGATGGAAATCTCTGAAGCAGTTGTTATTTTTGTTCAGGCACAAGTGAACATTGCACTTCGAACACTTGATCACAGTCTGTCCCCTACAGTTTGGGAGTTTGCAGCGCTGTCGTGAACTTTCAACCACTGGCCAGTGACCCACAGCATCTGCGCGGACTTCCTGTGCTGGTATGGCCTTGGCTGGGCCTCTGTGTCTTTTCCTCTCAAACTCTCTTTCCAGATCTGATGAAGGGCGTCCCCTCTTCTTCTTGGACAAGTCCTTGCCCTGCATGCAGAGAGCTTGTGCAACTGATGTTCTGAAGGACAGCAGATCCCTCTGCTTCTTCTTCGGGATATTCAGGGATTCAGAATCACGCCGATACAACAGCCAGCTGTTGACAATGGCCATATCCACAAAGTGAAAAAAGAACCTATGGTAGTACTTCTTTGACCTAATGTGGATGCGATAATAGGCAATAAGTGCATCAAGAGCATCAACGCCACCCATGAACTTGTTGTACAGGCTAATGATGTTTGGGCATTCCACAGTCATTCTCTTCTTTTGCTTTCTGTCCCATCTTTCCACAGTGGAAACAGGCTGGGCACTGGCAAAAGTGCTGGCAACAATCACCCCTCTGTTGTCAAACCATTTCACAGCTCTAACTTCCACATTTTCCACAACAGCCTGTTTCTCCTCGAATGTCCCTCTGCCCTTTTTCTTCATTTCTCCGTCCGCACTGAAAGTGCAGCCTTGGAGTCGATTTTGCCGCACTGTGCCAAGGGCAGGTATCCCGTTGTTTGCCAGAGCTACAAACAACTGCAATGAGGAAAACCAGTTGTCAAAATATAGCAGGTGATTGAGTGCACCCTGAATGACTTGTGCAAGCTTTAGCACGATGTTTCCGCTTGCCCCAATGTCTGGCCCGTTTGGTGGAGGGTCAGATTTCCCTGCAAAAATGTCAAAGGAATGCACCAGCCCCTTTGTGTCACAAAGCACAAATATTTTATATCCCCATTTGTGTGGCTTGCTGGGGATATATTGCTTGAGACTTGATTTGCCTTTGAAAGGCACCATTTGCTCATCGACACAGAGCATTTGATCTTGCGGGAGAGCCTGGAATTTTGGAAGAAGTGCATCAATCAGTGGCCTGATTTTGAAAAGTCGATCCTCGTTGTTTGGTGTCATGTTGTTGTTGAAGTGGATGTAATGTTTAATTGCCTCCCATCTGTCACGGGGCATCACATCAGCCACATGTGGTAGTCGACATGCACTGGACCAGTACATTCGGGATCGAGGTAAGTGCAGAATGCTCATGTAAACAACTGTGCCAATGAACTGTTCCAGTTCATTACGATCCAATTTCAGCGCACAGTTTGGATTATTTTGGGTGCAGTATAGATTGCTCTGTTCCACAATACTGTCTAGAAGCTCTGTGTCAAAAAAGTCTCTGAAGTATTGGATGGGCAGTCTGACTGCATCGGCCTCAGGAAGAGCGTCTTGCCAAACTGGGACTTCTTTCTGTCTTCTTGCTGTCTTCCACTCTACCCTCTGTCTTTTTTGTTTTGTAGCAGCTGCTGTGGTAGCAGCTGCTCTCGCAGCAGTAGCTGCAGAACTGGTGCTAGGGAACGCATCAGAGTCTCCATCAGTGCTGCCACTGTCATCACTGCTGCTGCTGATGCTGCTTTCGTCACCTGGTGTAAAAAAAAAAAGGTCACTATTGAAAAGAGCAGACATTTTTATTTATGATTTATGAGTACAGTTGTAAGACAGAAAAGTTCTTTGAAAACAGCTTTCCATACTTTGAGGTCAAGCAAAATGAAAGAAAAAAAAAGCCACTATTGAATGCAGACATCGTTATTTACATAATACAAAACATGTAGGCTACTCATTGTGACATCCACAAATATTTGGCTAACAACAAAAAGCTGCACAATATTATAACAATATTCAGCGTTTTCCCACTGACTTTTCTGCCAGTCTCGCAATGAATGGGAAACACTGATATTATAACATTATTACTACTATTCTCATCACCTGGTGCAGGTCTATAATCCTCATCCTCATCACTGTCTCCACTCTCACTCAGACAACTGTCCTCACTATCTGATGGTGGAACCCTGGTTTGTACTCCAGGAGTTCGTTTTCCATAAAACATGGATGTGTTCATTTTTTCTCCTGAGCAAAAATAAAGGGCAAAAATTGCATTTATATTCAACATTGTAACTTTATAAGGATTATAGAAAGTTACTAGAATTGTATTTCCTATAGAAATTGTGTATGACTACCGCTAAATATAGTATTGTTTAGATACGGCCGAATGTAGCCAATATGAAGCCGATTGTAACCAATGTAGACAATATGGCCGAATGTAGCGAATTCGCGACACACAGAAAAACTTGAAATAACTTCTGAAATATCTGTCAAAACTATTCTATTCTGCTTCGTTAGCTGCACAAACAAACAATAAACAGCAAACATATTTTTTTTTCCAATAACTTACCTCAAATAGGAACGTATCTATTCGTATTTGCCTTCTCCACTCATTAGCGTCTAACAGGATATGCCCGCCTTCGTCGACCGGATGTAGCTCCCACTTTGACCGGTCCTACTAGAAACAAGTGCTTTGCAAAACGTTCCTAGGTCCGTATCGAAGAGACATGAACCGGCATTCGGGGAACACATGCACGATCTCGGCTGCATTTTTAATAGAAGCGGTTTGAGGCGAATTCGCGACAATAGGCGTTAAGGGGTTAAAATAGACCGGGAAAAGCACCTCACAGAGCCCCAAAGGACGGACTAAGCAGCTCCAGCACGGCTCCCTCACATGCACACTCTGCTCATGTCAGACTTCCATTAAAATAGACCGGGAAAAGCACCTCACAGAGCCCCAAAGGACGGACTAAGCAGCTCCAGCACGGCTCCCTCACATGCACACTCTGCTCATGTCAGACTTCCATTAAAATAGACCGGGAAAAGCACCTCACAGAGCCCCAAAGGACGGACTAAGCAGCTCCAGCACGGCTCCCTCACATGCACACTCTGCTCATGTCAGACTTCCATTACAATTGACCGGGAAAAGCACCTCTCTTGGGCACCTCACAGAGCCCCAAAGGACGGCCTAATGAACTCCAGCCTCTCTCCCTCACATGGAGCTCAGGTTATTTCATACCTCCAGGAGAGGGACCGGGAAAACCACCTCTCTGTAGCCCCTGACAGAGCCCCAAAGGACGGACTGAGGACCTCCGGCAACAGTGGTACTTCCATAACCTTGTGCACCGTGAGACCCCGGGCCCCCGGACTTAAGCACTCCCCCACGGACTAAACCCAGATGTTCACACCCTACATAATTTCATGCCCCTGGTTACCCTAAAGGGGGTGGATTTTGCGATGCTTTACCGTCCGCACATCGGCATCCATATTCGGCCTTATTCATGACACTACCACCCCTTCTTTGGAGGATATTCTCATGCTCCTGGTAACCCTTTAAATAGTCTGATACTGTCAGGGCTCATCACCGCACTTTACAAGCCAGAAATAATGTTTAAATGGTCGGGGAAAGTGTTTATAAACGTCTGGAAGAGAGTTGTAGCCTGTCATTTTGCAGGATATAATTTAACATGTAACCTCTCCTGGAAATGCACAGAATATGTCCATTTCCAGGAGAGATTCCATGTTAAATTATATCCTGCAAAATGACAGGCTATAACCCAGGAACAAGTGTTTGAAAGGCGGGGAAAAGTTGTTTAAAATAGTCTGATACCTCCAGGGCGCATCACCGCATTTTACAAGCCAGGGAAGGTGTCTGAATCCTGGGTAAACATATTTTAAATAGTCTGACACCTGGCACTGTATTTGCCCCTGGGAACCTTCAAGGTTATAGTCATGTTTTATTATTTATTTAATAATCACATGATTTTTACAAAAAACAGTATACACAGTATATATATATACAATAATAATAATAATATAACAATATACATAATAAAAACATGAAAAGTGGTGAAAATGAGAAAATGTATCCGAAAATAGTGCCTCATAATGCGGGCATGTGGACAGTAGCCAGAGACTCACAGGCACACACACATGCAGAGATCCAGGGGGCGGAGCACATGGCTTTTTTTATCCAGAAATAAGTCTCTGAGAGGTGGGGAGACTCAGAGGACAGGCTGCGTCACCTCACTTTGTAACCCAGGAAAAGAGCAGGAATTCTGGCTGCGTGAGTGTTAAAAGTGCATTCATCTGTGTTAATCCGACAGCCGCAGAGGTGCTGACGGAAAGCAGGCGGAACAAATTGATTATTTTAACCAGGAATAAATGTTTGCAAGGCGGGGAAAGTGTTCCTGCAGCCCCTCCATAACGGTAATAATGATTAGAAATGATTTCCAGGGCAGAAAGCGGTTTTTAAATGTGGAAAAAAATATGTTAAACTGTTTAAAAAGCACAAAGTGATTTGAGTGCAGTTCTCATGTGTCCCCACAGGAGGGCGCGTCGTCCCAGGGAGCACAGTGCATGGTGACAAGGTACGATTTATACCCTAAAATAGCATGCTAAGCGTGGGTGGATTAGTTTCAAAGCATGCACACTCTGCTCATGTCAGACTTACATTAAAATAGACCGGGAAAAACACCTCTATTTAGCCCCTCACAGAGCCCCAAAGGACGGACTAAGCAGGTCCAGCACGGCTCCCTTACATGCACACTCTGCTCATGTCAGACTTACATTAAAATAGAGCGGGAAAAACACCTCTATTTAGCCCCTCACAGAGCCCCAAAGGACGGACTAAGCAGCTCCAGCACGGCTCCCTCACACACACACTCTGCTCATGTCAGACTTCCATTAAAATAGACCGGGAAAAGCACCTCACAGAGCCCCAAAGGACGGACTAAGCAGCTCCAGCACGGCTCCCTCACATGCACACTCTGCTCATGTCAGACTTCCATTAAAATAGACCGGGAAAAGCACCTCACAGAGCCCCAAAGGACGGACTAAGCAGCTCCAGCACGGCTCCCTCACATGCACACTCTGCTCATGTCAGACTTCCATTAAAATAGACCGGGAAAAGCACCTCACAGAGCCCCAAAGGACGGACTAAGCAGCTCCAGCACGGCTCCCTCACATGCACACTCTGCTCATGTCAGACTTCCATTAAAATAGACCGGGAAAAGCACCTCACAGAGCCCCAAAGGACGGACTAAGCAGCTCCAGCACGGCTCCCTCACATGCACACTCTGCTCATGTCAGACTTCCATTACAATTGACCGGGAAAAGCACCTCTCTTGGGCACCTCACAGAGCCCCAAAGGACGGCCTAATGAACTCCAGCCTCTCTCCCTCACATGGAGCTCAGGTTATTTCATACCTCCAGGAGAGGGACCGGGAAAACCACCTCTCTGTAGCCCCTGACAGAGCCCCAAAGGACGGACTGAGGACCTCCGGCAACAGTGGTACTTCCATAACCTTGTGCACCGTGAGACCCCGGGCCCCCGGACTTAAGCACTCCCCCACGGACTAAACCCAGATGTTCACACCCTACAGAATTTCATGCCCCTGGTTACCCTAAAGGGGGTGGATTTTGCGATGCTTTACCGTCCGCACATCGGCATCCATATTCGGCCTTATTCATGACACTACCACCCCTTTTTTGGAGGATATTCTCATGCTCCTGGTAACCCTTTAAATAGTCTGATACTGTCAGGGCTCATCACCGCACTTTACAAGCCAGAAATAATGTTTAAATGGTCGGGGAAAGTGTTTATAAACGTCTGGAAGAGAGTTGTAGCCTGTCATTTTGCAGGATATAATTTAACATGTAACCTCTCCTGGAAATGCACAGAATATGTCCATTTCCAGGAGAGATTCCATGTTAAATGATATCCTGCAAAATGACAGGCTATAACCCAGGAACAAGTGTTTGAAAGGCGGGGAAAAGTTGTTTAAAATAGTCGGAAAAGTGTTCTTAAACGTATGGAAGAGAGTTGTAGCCTGTCATTTTGCAGGATATCATTTAACATGTAACCTCTCCTGGAAATGCACAGAATATGTCCATTTCCAGGAGAGATTCCATGTTAAATTATATCCTGCAAAATGACAGGCTATAACCCAGGAACAAGTGTTTGAAAGGCGGGGAAAAGTTGTTTAAAATAGTCTGATACCTCCAGGGCGCATCACCGCATTTTACAAGCCAGGGAAGGTGTCTGAATCCTGGGTAAACATATTTTAAATAGTCTGACACCTGGCACTGTATTTGCCCCTGGGAACCTTCAAGGTTATAGTCATGTTTTATTATTTATTTAATAATCACATGATTTTTACAAAAACAGTATACACAGTATACATATATACAATAATAATAATAATATAACAATATACATAATAAAAACATGAAAAGTGGTGAAAATGAGAAAATGTATCCGAAAATAGTGCCTCATAATGCGGGCATGTGGACAGTAGCCAGAGACTCACAGGCACACACACATGCAGAGATCCAGGGGGCGGAGCACATGGCTTTTTTTACCCAGAAATAAGTCTCTGAGAGGCGGGGAGACTCAGAGGACAGGCTGCGTCACCTCACTTTGTAACCCAGGAAAAGAGCAGGAATTTTGGCTGCGTGAGTGTTAAAAGTGCATTCATCTGTGTTAATCCGACAGCCGCAGAGGTGCTGACGGAATGCAGGCGGAACAAATTGATTATTTTAACCAGGAATAAATGTTTGCAAGGCGGGGAAAGTGTTCCTGCAGCCCCTCCATAACGGTAATAATGATTAGAAATGATTTCCAGGGCAGAAAGCGGTTTTTAAATGTGGAAAAAAATATGTTAAACTGTTTAAAAAGCACAAAGTGATTTGAGTGCAGTTCTCATGTGTCCCCACAGGAGGGCGCGTCGTCCCAGGGAGCACAGTGCATGGTGACAAGGTACGATTTATACCCTAAAATAGCATGCTAAGCGTGGGTGGATTAGTTTCAAAGCATGCACACTCTGCTCATGTCAGACTTACATTAAAATAGACCGGGAAAAACACCTCTATTTAGCCCCTCACAGAGCCCCAAAGGACGGACTAAGCAGGTCCAGCACGGCTCCCTCACATGCACACTCTGCTCATGTCAGACTTACATTAAAATAGAGCGGGAAAAACACCTCTATTTAGCCCCTCACAGAGCCCCAAAGGACGGACTAAGCAGCTCCAGCACGGCTCCCTCACACGCACACTCTGCTCATGTCAGACTTCCATTAAAATAGACCGGGAAAAGCACCTCACAGAGCCCCAAAGGACGGACTAAGCAGCTCCAGCACGGCTCCCTCACATGCACACTCTGCTCATGTCAGACTTCCATTAAAATAGACCGGGAAAAGCACCTCACAGAGCCCCAAAGGACGGACTAAGCAGCTCCAGCACGGCTCCCTCACATGCACACTCTGCTCATGTCAGACTTCCATTAAAATAGACCGGGAAAAGCACCTCACAGAGCCCCAAAGGACGGACTAAGCAGCTCCAGCACGGCTCCCTCACATGCACACTCTGCTCATGTCAGACTTCCATTACAATTGACCGGGAAAAGCACCTCTCTTGGGCACCTCACAGAGCCCCAAAGGACGGCCTAATGAACTCCAGCCTCTCTCCCTCACATGGAGCTCAGGTTATTTCATACCTCCAGGAGAGGGACCGGGAAAACCACCTCTCTGTAGCCCCTGACAGAGCCCCAAAGGACGGACTGAGGACCTCCGGCAACAGTGGTACTTCCATAACCTTGTGCACCGTGAGACCCCGGGCCCCCGGACTTAAGCACTCCCCCACGGACTAAACCCAGATGTTCACACCCTACAGAATTTCATGCCCCTGGTTACCCTAAAGGGGGTGGATTTTGCGATGCTTTACCGTCCGCACATCGGCATCCATATTCGGCCTTATTCATGACACTACCACCCCTTCTTTGGAGGATATTCTCATGCTCCTGGTAACCCTTTAAATAGTCTGATACTGTCAGGGCTCATCACCGCACTTTACAAGCCAGAAATAATGTTTAAATGGTCGGGGAAAGTGTTTATAAACGTCTGGAAGAGAGTTGTAGCCTGTCATTTTGCAGGATATCATTTAACATGTAACCTCTCCTGGAAATGCACAGAATATGTCCATTTCCAGGAGAGATTCCATGTTAAATTATATCCTGCAAAATGACAGGCTATAACCCAGGAACAAGTGTTTGAAAGGCGGGGAAAAGTTGTTTAAAATAGTCTGATACCTCCAGGGCGCATCACCGCATTTTACAAGCCAGGGAAGGTGTCTGAATCCTGGGTAAACATATTTTAAATAGTCTGACACCTGGCACTGTATTTGCCCCTGGGAACCTTCAAGGTTATAGTCATGTTTTATTATTTATTTAATAATCACATGATTTTTACAAAAAACAGTATACACAGTATATATATATACAATAATAATAATAATATAACAATATACATAATAAAAACATGAAAAGTGGTGAAAATGAGAAAATGTATCCGAAAATAGTGCCTCATAATGCGGGCATGTGGACAGTAGCCAGAGACTCACAGGCACACACACATGCAGAGATCCAGGGGGCGGAGCACATGGCTTTTTTTACCCAGAAATAAGTCTCTGAGAGGCGGGGAGACTCAGAGGACAGGCTGCGTCACCTCACTTTGTAACCCAGGAAAAGAGCAGGAATTCTGGCTGCGTGAGTGTTAAAAGTGCATTCATCTGTGTTAATCCGACAGCCGCAGAGGTGCTGACGGAAAGCAGGCGGAACAAATTGATTATTTTAACCAGGAATAAATGTTTGCAAGGCGGGGAAAGTGTTCCTGCAGCCCCTCCATAACGGTAATAATGATTAGAAATGATTTCCAGGGCAGAAAGCGGTTTTTAAATGTGGAAAAAAATATGTTAAACTGTTTAAAAAGCACAAAGTGATTTGAGTGCAGTTCTCATGTGTCCCCACAGGAGGGCGCGTCGTCCCAGGGAGCACAGTGCATGGTGACAAGGTACGATTTATACCCTAAAATAGCATGCTAAGCGTGGGTGGATTAGTTTCAAAGCATGCACACTCTGCTCATGTCAGACTTACATTAAAATAGACCGGGAAAAACACCTCTATTTAGCCCCTCACAGAGCCCCAAAGGACGGACTAAGCAGGTCCAGCACGGCTCCCTTACATGCACACTCTGCTCATGTCAGACTTACATTAAAATAGAGCGGGAAAAACACCTCTATTTAGCCCCTCACAGAGCCCCAAAGGACGGACTAAGCAGCTCCAGCACGGCTCCCTCACACACACACTCTGCTCATGTCAGACTTCCATTAAAATAGACCGGGAAAAGCACCTCACAGAGCCCCAAAGGACGGACTAAGCAGCTCCAGCACGGCTCCCTCACATGCACACTCTGCTCATGTCAGACTTCCATTAAAATAGACCGGGAAAAGCACCTCACAGAGCCCCAAAGGACGGACTAAGCAGCTCCAGCACGGCTCCCTCACATGCACACTCTGCTCATGTCAGACTTCCATTAAAATAGACCGGGAAAAGCACCTCACAGAGCCCCAAAGGACGGACTAAGCAGCTCCAGCACGGCTCCCTCACATGCACACTCTGCTCATGTCAGACTTCCATTAAAATAGACCGGGAAAAGCACCTCACAGAGCCCCAAAGGACGGACTAAGCAGCTCCAGCACGGCTCCCTCACATGCACACTCTGCTCATGTCAGACTTCCATTACAATTGACCGGGAAAAGCACCTCTCTTGGGCACCTCACAGAGCCCCAAAGGACGGCCTAATGAACTCCAGCCTCTCTCCCTCACATGGAGCTCAGGTTATTTCATACCTCCAGGAGAGGGACCGGGAAAACCACCTCTCTGTAGCCCCTGACAGAGCCCCAAAGGACGGACTGAGGACCTCCGGCAACAGTGGTACTTCCATAACCTTGTGCACCGTGAGACCCCGGGCCCCCGGACTTAAGCACTCCCCCACGGACTAAACCCAGATGTTCACACCCTACAGAATTTCATGCCCCTGGTTACCCTAAAGGGGGTGGATTTTGCGATGCTTTACCGTCCGCACATCGGCATCCATATTCGGCCTTATTCATGACACTACCACCCCTTCTTTGGAGGATATTCTCATGCTCCTGGTAACCCTTTAAATAGTCTGATACTGTCAGGGCTCATCACCGCACTTTACAAGCCAGAAATAATGTTTAAATGGTCGGGGAAAGTGTTTATAAACGTCTGGAAGAGAGTTGTAGCCTGTCATTTTGCAGGATATAATTTAACATGTAACCTCTCCTGGAAATGCACAGAATATGTCCATTTCCAGGAGAGATTCCATGTTAAATGATATCCTGCAAAATGACAGGCTATAACCCAGGAACAAGTGTTTGAAAGGCGGGGAAAAGTTGTTTAAAATAGTCGGAAAAGTGTTCTTAAACGTATGGAAGAGAGTTGTAGCCTGTCATTTTGCAGGATATCATTTAACATGTAACCTCTCCTGGAAATGCACAGAATATGTCCATTTCCAGGAGAGATTCCATGTTAAATTATATCCTGCAAAATGACAGGCTATAACCCAGGAACAAGTGTTTGAAAGGCGGGGAAAAGTTGTTTAAAATAGTCTGATACCTCCAGGGCGCATCACCGCATTTTACAAGCCAGGGAAGGTGTCTGAATCCTGGGTAAACATATTTTAAATAGTCTGACACCTGGCACTGTATTTGCCCCTGGGAACCTTCAAGGTTATAGTCATGTTTTATTATTTATTTAATAATCACATGATTTTTACAAAAACAGTATACACAGTATACATATATACAATAATAATAATAATATAACAATATACATAATAAAAACATGAAAAGTGGTGAAAATGAGAAAATGTATCCGAAAATAGTGCCTCATAATGCGGGCATGTGGACAGTAGCCAGAGACTCACAGGCACACACACATGCAGAGATCCAGGGGGCGGAGCACATGGCTTTTTTTACCCAGAAATAAGTCTCTGAGAGGCGGGGAGACTCAGAGGACAGGCTGCGTCACCTCACTTTGTAACCCAGGAAAAGAGCAGGAATTCTGGCTGCGTGAGTGTTAAAAGTGCATTCATCTGTGTTAATCCGACAGCCGCAGAGGTGCTGACGGAAAGCAGGCGGAACAAATTGATTATTTTAACCAGGAATAAATGTTTGCAAGGCGGGGAAAGTGTTCCTGCAGCCCCTCCATAACGGTAATAATGATTAGAAATGATTTCCAGGGCAGAAAGCGGTTTTTAAATGTGGAAAAAAATATGTTAAACTGTTTAAAAAGCACAAAGTGATTTGAGTGCAGTTCTCATGTGTCCCCACAGGAGGGCGCGTCGTCCCAGGGAGCACAGTGCATGGTGACAAGGTACGATTTATACCCTAAAATAGCATGCTAAGCGTGGGTGGATTAGTTTCAAAGCATGCACACTCTGCTCATGTCAGACTTACATTAAAATAGACCGGGAAAAACACCTCTATTTAGCCCCTCACAGAGCCCCAAAGGACGGACTAAGCAGGTCCAGCACGGCTCCCTTACATGCACACTCTGCTCATGTCAGACTTACATTAAAATAGAGCGGGAAAAACACCTCTATTTAGCCCCTCACAGAGCCCCAAAGGACGGACTAAGCAGCTCCAGCACGGCTCCCTCACACACACACTCTGCTCATGTCAGACTTCCATTAAAATAGACCGGGAAAAGCACCTCACAGAGCCCCAAAGGACGGACTAAGCAGCTCCAGCACGGCTCCCTCACATGCACACTCTGCTCATGTCAGACTTCCATTAAAATAGACCGGGAAAAGCACCTCACAGAGCCCCAAAGGACGGACTAAGCAGCTCCAGCACGGCTCCCTCACATGCACACTCTGCTCATGTCAGACTTCCATTAAAATAGACCGGGAAAAGCACCTCACAGAGCCCCAAAGGACGGACTAAGCAGCTCCAGCACGGCTCCCTCACATGCACACTCTGCTCATGTCAGACTTCCATTAAAATAGACCGGGAAAAGCACCTCACAGAGCCCCAAAGGACGGACTAAGCAGCTCCAGCACGGCTCCCTCACATGCACACTCTGCTCATGTCAGACTTCCATTACAATTGACCGGGAAAAGCACCTCTCTTGGGCACCTCACAGAGCCCCAAAGGACGGCCTAATGAACTCCAGCCTCTCTCCCTCACATGGAGCTCAGGTTATTTCATACCTCCAGGAGAGGGACCGGGAAAACCACCTCTCTGTAGCCCCTGACAGAGCCCCAAAGGACGGACTGAGGACCTCCGGCAACAGTGGTACTTCCATAACCTTGTGCACCGTGAGACCCCGGGCCCCCGGACTTAAGCACTCCCCCACGGACTAAACCCAGATGTTCACACCCTACAGAATTTCATGCCCCTGGTTACCCTAAAGGGGGTGGATTTTGCGATGCTTTACCGTCCGCACATCGGCATCCATATTCGGCCTTATTCATGACACTACCACCCCTTCTTTGGAGGATATTCTCATGCTCCTGGTAACCCTTTAAATAGTCTGATACTGTCAGGGCTCATCACCGCACTTTACAAGCCAGAAATAATGTTTAAATGGTCGGGGAAAGTGTTTATAAACGTCTGGAAGAGAGTTGTAGCCTGTCATTTTGCAGGATATAATTTAACATGTAACCTCTCCTGGAAATGCACAGAATATGTCCATTTCCAGGAGAGATTCCATGTTAAATGATATCCTGCAAAATGACAGGCTATAACCCAGGAACAAGTGTTTGAAAGGCGGGGAAAAGTTGTTTAAAATAGTCGGAAAAGTGTTCTTAAACGTATGGAAGAGAGTTGTAGCCTGTCATTTTGCAGGATATCATTTAACATGTAACCTCTCCTGGAAATGCACAGAATATGTCCATTTCCAGGAGAGATTCCATGTTAAATTATATCCTGCAAAATGACAGGCTATAACCCAGGAACAAGTGTTTGAAAGGCGGGGAAAAGTTGTTTAAAATAGTCTGATACCTCCAGGGCGCATCACCGCATTTTACAAGCCAGGGAAGGTGTCTGAATCCTGGGTAAACATATTTTAAATAGTCTGACACCTGGCACTGTATTTGCCCCTGGGAACCTTCAAGGTTATAGTCATGTTTTATTATTTATTTAATAATCACATGATTTTTACAAAAACAGTATACACAGTATACATATATACAATAATAATAATAATATAACAATATACATAATAAAAACATGAAAAGTGGTGAAAATGAGAAAATGTATCCGAAAATAGTGCCTCATAATGCGGGCATGTGGACAGTAGCCAGAGACTCACAGGCACACACACATGCAGAGATCCAGGGGGCGGAGCACATGGCTTTTTTTACCCAGAAATAAGTCTCTGAGAGGCGGGGAGACTCAGAGGACAGGCTGCGTCACCTCACTTTGTAACCCAGGAAAAGAGCAGGAATTTTGGCTGCGTGAGTGTTAAAAGTGCATTCATCTGTGTTAATCCGACAGCCGCAGAGGTGCTGACGGAATGCAGGCGGAACAAATTGATTATTTTAACCAGGAATAAATGTTTGCAAGGCGGGGAAAGTGTTCCTGCAGCCCCTCCATAACGGTAATAATGATTAGAAATGATTTCCAGGGCAGAAAGCGGTTTTTAAATGTGGAAAAAAATATGTTAAACTGTTTAAAAAGCACAAAGTGATTTGAGTGCAGTTCTCATGTGTCCCCACAGGAGGGCGCGTCGTCCCAGGGAGCACAGTGCATGGTGACAAGGTACGATTTATACCCTAAAATAGCATGCTAAGCGTGGGTGGATTAGTTTCAAAGCATGCACACTCTGCTCATGTCAGACTTACATTAAAATAGACCGGGAAAAACACCTCTATTTAGCCCCTCACAGAGCCCCAAAGGACGGACTAAGCAGGTCCAGCACGGCTCCCTCACATGCACACTCTGCTCATGTCAGACTTACATTAAAATAGAGCGGGAAAAACACCTCTATTTAGCCCCTCACAGAGCCCCAAAGGACGGACTAAGCAGCTCCAGCACGGCTCCCTCACACACACACTCTGCTCATGTCAGACTTCCATTAAAATAGACCGGGAAAAGCACCTCACAGAGCCCCAAAGGACGGACTAAGCAGCTCCAGCACGGCTCCCTCACATGCACACTCTGCTCATGTCAGACTTCCATTAAAATAGACCGGGAAAAGCACCTCACAGAGCCCCAAAGGACGGACTAAGCAGCTCCAGCACGGCTCCCTCACATGCACACTCTGCTCATGTCAGACTTCCATTAAAATAGACCGGGAAAAGCACCTCACAGAGCCCCAAAGGACGGACTAAGCAGCTCCAGCACGGCTCCCTCACATGCACACTCTGCTCATGTCAGACTTCCATTAAAATAGACCGGGAAAAGCACCTCACAGAGCCCCAAAGGACGGACTAAGCAGCTCCAGCACGGCTCCCTCACATGCACACTCTGCTCATGTCAGACTTCCATTACAATTGACCGGGAAAAGCACCTCTCTTGGGCACCTCACAGAGCCCCAAAGGACGGCCTAATGAACTCCAGCCTCTCTCCCTCACATGGAGCTCAGGTTATTTCATACCTCCAGGAGAGGGACCGGGAAAACCACCTCTCTGTAGCCCCTGACAGAGCCCCAAAGGACGGACTGAGGACCTCCGGCAACAGTGGTACTTCCATAACCTTGTGCACCGTGAGACCCCGGGCCCCCGGACTTAAGCACTCCCCCACGGACTAAACCCAGATGTTCACACCCTACAGAATTTCATGCCCCTGGTTACCCTAAAGGGGGTGGATTTTGCGATGCTTTACCGTCCGCACATCGGCATCCATATTCGGCCTTATTCATGACACTACCACCCCTTCTTTGGAGGATATTCTCATGCTCCTGGTAACCCTTTAAATAGTCTGATACTGTCAGGGCTCATCACCGCACTTTACAAGCCAGAAATAATGTTTAAATGGTCGGGGAAAGTGTTTATAAACGTCTGGAAGAGAGTTGTAGCCTGTCATTTTGCAGGATATAATTTAACATGTAACCTCTCCTGGAAATGCACAGAATATGTCCATTTCCAGGAGAGATTCCATGTTAAATTATATCCTGCAAAATGACAGGCTATAACCCAGGAACAAGTGTTTGAAAGGCGGGGAAAAGTTGTTTAAAATAGTCTGATACCTCCAGGGCGCATGACCGCATTTTACAAGCCAGGGAAGGTGTCTGAATCCTGGGTAAACATATTTTAAATAGTCTGACACCTGGCACTGTATTTGCCCCTGGGAACCTTCAAGGTTATAGTCATGTTTTATTATTTATTTAATAATCACATGATTTTTACAAAAAACAGTATACACAGTATATATATATACAATAATAATAATAATATAACAATATACATAATAAAAACATGAAAAGTGGTGAAAATGAGAAAATGTATCCGAAAATAGTGCCTCATAATGCGGGCATGTGGACAGTAGCCAGAGACTCACAGGCACACACACATGCAGAGATCCAGGGGGCGGAGCACATGGCTTTTTTTACCCAGAAATAAGTCTCTGAGAGGCGGGGAGACTCAGAGGACAGGCTGCGTCACCTCACTTTGTAACCCAGGAAAAGAGCAGGAATTCTGGCTGCGTGAGTGTTAAAAGTGCATTCATCTGTGTTAATCCGACAGCCGCAGAGGTGCTGACGGAAAGCAGGCGGAACAAATTGATTATTTTAACCAGGAATAAATGTTTGCAAGGCGGGGAAAGTGTTCCTGCAGCCCCTCCATAACGGTAATAATGATTAGAAATGATTTCCAGGGCAGAAAGCGGTTTTTAAATGTGGAAAAAAATATGTTAAACTGTTTAAAAAGCACAAAGTGATTTGAGTGCAGTTCTCATGTGTCCCCACAGGAGGGCGCGTCGTCCCAGGGAGCACAGTGCATGGTGACAAGGTACGATTTATACCCTAAAATAGCATGCTAAGCGTGGGTGGATTAGTTTCAAAGCATGCACACTCTGCTCATGTCAGACTTACATTAAAATAGACCGGGAAAAACACCTCTATTTAGCCCCTCACAGAGCCCCAAAGGACGGACTAAGCAGGTCCAGCACGGCTCCCTTACATGCACACTCTGCTCATGTCAGACTTACATTAAAATAGAGCGGGAAAAACACCTCTATTTAGCCCCTCACAGAGCCCCAAAGGACGGACTAAGCAGCTCCAGCACGGCTCCCTCACACACACACTCTGCTCATGTCAGACTTCCATTAAAATAGACCGGGAAAAGCACCTCACAGAGCCCCAAAGGACGGACTAAGCAGCTCCAGCACGGCTCCCTCACATGCACACTCTGCTCATGTCAGACTTCCATTAAAATAGACCGGGAAAAGCACCTCACAGAGCCCCAAAGGACGGACTAAGCAGCTCCAGCACGGCTCCCTCACATGCACACTCTGCTCATGTCAGACTTCCATTAAAATAGACCGGGAAAAGCACCTCACAGAGCCCCAAAGGACGGACTAAGCAGCTCCAGCACGGCTCCCTCACATGCACACTCTGCTCATGTCAGACTTCCATTAAAATAGACCGGGAAAAGCACCTCACAGAGCCCCAAAGGACGGACTAAGCAGCTCCAGCACGGCTCCCTCACATGCACACTCTGCTCATGTCAGACTTCCATTACAATTGACCGGGAAAAGCACCTCTCTTGGGCACCTCACAGAGCCCCAAAGGACGGCCTAATGAACTCCAGCCTCTCTCCCTCACATGGAGCTCAGGTTATTTCATACCTCCAGGAGAGGGACCGGGAAAACCACCTCTCTGTAGCCCCTGACAGAGCCCCAAAGGACGGACTGAGGACCTCCGGCAACAGTGGTACTTCCATAACCTTGTGCACCGTGAGACCCCGGGCCCCCGGACTTAAGCACTCCCCCACGGACTAAACCCAGATGTTCACACCCTACAGAATTTCATGCCCCTGGTTACCCTAAAGGGGGTGGATTTTGCGATGCTTTACCGTCCGCACATCGGCATCCATATTCGGCCTTATTCATGACACTACCACCCCTTCTTTGGAGGATATTCTCATGCTCCTGGTAACCCTTTAAATAGTCTGATACTGTCAGGGCTCATCACCGCACTTTACAAGCCAGAAATAATGTTTAAATGGTCGGGGAAAGTGTTTATAAACGTCTGGAAGAGAGTTGTAGCCTGTCATTTTGCAGGATATAATTTAACATGTAACCTCTCCTGGAAATGCACAGAATATGTCCATTTCCAGGAGAGATTCCATGTTAAATGATATCCTGCAAAATGACAGGCTATAACCCAGGAACAAGTGTTTGAAAGGCGGGGAAAAGTTGTTTAAAATAGTCGGAAAAGTGTTCTTAAACGTATGGAAGAGAGTTGTAGCCTGTCATTTTGCAGGATATCATTTAACATGTAACCTCTCCTGGAAATGCACAGAATATGTCCATTTCCAGGAGAGATTCCATGTTAAATGATATCCTGCAAAATGACAGGCTATAACCCAGGAACAAGTGTTTGAAAGGCGGGGAAAAGTTGTTTAAAATAGTCTGATACCTCCAGGGCGCATCACCGCATTTTACAAGCCAGGGAAGGTGTCTGAATCCTGGGTAAACATATTTTAAATAGTCTGACACCTGGCACTGTATTTGCCCCTGGGAACCTTCAAGGTTATAGTCATGTTTTATTATTTATTTAATAATCACATGATTTTTACAAAAAACAGTATACACAGTATATATATATACAATAATAATAATAATATAACAATATACATAATAAAAACATGAAAAGTGGTGAAAATGTATCCGAAAATAGTGCCTCATAATGCGGGCATGTGGACAGTAGCCAGAGACTCACAGGCACACACACATGCAGAGATCCAGGGGGCGGAGCACATGGCTTTTTTTACCCAGAAATAAGTCTCTGAGAGGCGGGGAGACTCAGAGGACAGGCTGCGTCACCTCACTTTGTAACCCAGGAAAAGAGCAGGAATTCTGGCTGCGTGAGTGTTAAAAGTGCATTCATCTGTGTTAATCCGACAGCCGCAGAGGTGCTGACGGAAAGCAGGCGGAACAAATTGATTATTTTAACCAGGAATAAATGTTTGCAAGGCGGGGAAAGTGTTCCTGCAGCCCCTCCATAACGGTAATAATGATTAGAAATGATTTCCAGGGCAGAAAGCGGTTTTTAAATGTGGAAAAAAATATGTTAAACTGTTTAAAAAGCACAAAGTGATTTGAGTGCAGTTCTCATGTGTCCCCACAGGAGGGCGCGTCGTCCCAGGGAGCACAGTGCATGGTGACAAGGTACGATTTATACCCTAAAATAGCATGCTAAGCGTGGGTGGATTAGTTTCAAAGCATGCACACTCTGCTCATGTCAGACTTACATTAAAATAGACCGGGAAAAACACCTCTATTTAGCCCCTCACAGAGCCCCAAAGGACGGACTAAGCAGGTCCAGCACGGCTCCCTCACATGCACACTCTGCTCATGTCAGACTTACATTAAAATAGAGCGGGAAAAACACCTCTATTTAGCCCCTCACAGAGCCCCAAAGGACGGACTAAGCAGCTCCAGCACGGCTCCCTCACACACACACTCTGCTCATGTCAGACTTCCATTAAAATAGACCGGGAAAAGCACCTCACAGAGCCCCAAAGGACGGACTAAGCAGCTCCAGCACGGCTCCCTCACATGCACACTCTGCTCATGTCAGACTTCCATTAAAATAGACCGGGAAAAGCACCTCACAGAGCCCCAAAGGACGGACTAAGCAGCTCCAGCACGGCTCCCTCACATGCACACTCTGCTCATGTCAGACTTCCATTAAAATAGACCGGGAAAAGCACCTCACAGAGCCCCAAAGGACGGACTAAGCAGCTCCAGCACGGCTCCCTCACATGCACACTCTGCTCATGTCAGACTTCCATTAAAATAGACCGGGAAAAGCACCTCACAGAGCCCCAAAGGACGGACTAAGCAGCTCCAGCACGGCTCCCTCACATGCACACTCTGCTCATGTCAGACTTCCATTACAATTGACCGGGAAAAGCACCTCTCTTGGGCACCTCACAGAGCCCCAAAGGACGGCCTAATGAACTCCAGCCTCTCTCCCTCACATGGAGCTCAGGTTATTTCATACCTCCAGGAGAGGGACCGGGAAAACCACCTCTCTGTAGCCCCTGACAGAGCCCCAAAGGACGGACTGAGGACCTCCGGCAACAGTGGTACTTCCATAACCTTGTGCACCGTGAGACCCCGGGCCCCCGGACTTAAGCACTCCCCCACGGACTAAACCCAGATGTTCACACCCTACAGAATTTCATGCCCCTGGTTACCCTAAAGGGGGTGGATTTTGCGATGCTTTACCGTCCGCACATCGGCATCCATATTCGGCCTTATTCATGACACTACCACCCCTTCTTTGGAGGATATTCTCATGCTCCTGGTAACCCATTAAATAGTCTGATACTGTCAGGGCTCAACACCGCACTTTACAAGCCAGAAATAATGTTTAAATGGTCGGGGAAAGTGTTTATAAACGTCTGGAAGAGAGTTGTAGCCTGTCATTTTGCAGGATATAATTTAACATGTAACCTCTCCTGGAAATGCACAGAATATGTCCATTTCCAGGAGAGATTCCATGTTAAATGATATCCTGCAAAATGACAGGCTATAACCCAGGAACAAGTGTTTGAAAGGCGGGGAAAAGTTGTTTAAAATAGTCGGAAAAGTGTTCTTAAACGTATGGAAGAGAGTTGTAGCCTGTCATTTTGCAGGATATCATTTAACATGTAACCTCTCCTGGAAATGCACAGAATATGTCCATTTCCAGGAGAGATTCCATGTTAAATGATATCCTGCAAAATGACAGGCTATAACCCAGGAACAAGTGTTTGAAAGGCGGGGAAAAGTTGTTTAAAATAGTCTGATACCTCCAGGGCGCATCACCGCATTTTACAAGCCAGGGAAGGTGTCTGAATCCTGGGTAAACATATTTTAAATAGTCTGACACCTGGCACTGTATTTGCCCCTGGGAACCTTCAAGGTTATAGTCATGTTTTATTATTTATTTAATAATCACATGATTTTTACAAAAAACAGTATACACAGTATATATATATACAATAATAATAATAATATAACAATATACATAATAAAAACATGAAAAGTGGTGAAAATGTATCCGAAAATAGTGCCTCATAATGCGGGCATGTGGACAGTAGCCAGAGACTCACAGGCACACACACATGCAGAGATCCAGGGGGCGGAGCACATGGCTTTTTTTACCCAGAAATAAGTCTCTGAGAGGCGGGGAGACTCAGAGGACAGGCTGCGTCACCTCACTTTGTAACCCAGGAAAAGAGCAGGAATTCTGGCTGCGTGAGTGTTAAAAGTGCATTCATCTGTGTTAATCCGACAGCCGCAGAGGTGCTGACGGAAAGCAGGCGGAACAAATTGATTATTTTAACCAGGAATAAATGTTTGCAAGGCGGGGAAAGTGTTTCTGCAGCCCCTCCATAACGGTAATAATGATTAGAAATGATTTCCAGGGCAGAAAGCGGTTTTTAAATGTGGAAAAAAATATGTTAAACTGTTTAAAAAGCACAAAGTGATTTGAGTGCAGTTCTCATGTGTCCCCACAGGAGGGCGCGTCGTCCCAGGGAGCACAGTGCATGGTGACAAGGTACGATTTATACCCTAAAATAGCATGCTAAGCGTGGGTGGATTAGTTTCAAAGCATGCACACTCTGCTCATGTCAGACTTACATTAAAATAGACCGGGAAAAACACCTCTATTTAGCCCCTCACAGAGCCCCAAAGGACGGACTAAGCAGGTCCAGCACGGCTCCCTTACATGCACACTCTGCTCATGTCAGACTTACATTAAAATAGAGCGGGAAAAACACCTCTATTTAGCCCCTCACAGAGCCCCAAAGGACGGACTAAGCAGCTCCAGCACGGCTCCCTCACACACACACTCTGCTCATGTCAGACTTCCATTAAAATAGACCGGGAAAAGCACCTCACAGAGCCCCAAAGGACGGACTAAGCAGCTCCAGCACGGCTCCCTCACATGCACACTCTGCTCATGTCAGACTTCCATTAAAATAGACCGGGAAAAGCACCTCACAGAGCCCCAAAGGACGGACTAAGCAGCTCCAGCACGGCTCCCTCACATGCACACTCTGCTCATGTCAGACTTCCATTAAAATAGACCGGGAAAAGCACCTCACAGAGCCCCAAAGGACGGACTAAGCAGCTCCAGCACGGCTCCCTCACATGCACACTCTGCTCATGTCAGACTTCCATTAAAATAGACCGGGAAAAGCACCTCACAGAGCCCCAAAGGACGGACTAAGCAGCTCCAGCACGGCTCCCTCACATGCACACTCTGCTCATGTCAGACTTCCATTACAATTGACCGGGAAAAGCACCTCTCTTGGGAACCTCACAGAGCCCCAAAGGACGGCCTAATGAACTCCAGCCTCTCTCCCTCACATGGAGCTCAGGTTATTTCATACCTCCAGGAGAGGGACCGGGAAAACCACCTCTCTGTAGCCCCTGACAGAGCCCCAAAGGACGGACTGAGGACCTCCGGCAACAGTGGTACTTCCATAACCTTGTGCACCGTGAGACCCCGGGCCCCCGGACTTAAGCACTCCCCCACGGACTAAACCCAGATGTTCACACCCTACAGAATTTCATGCCCCTGGTTACCCTAAAGGGGGTGGATTTTGCGATGCTTTACCGTCCGCACATCGGCATCCATATTCGGCCTTATTCATGACACTACCACCCCTTCTTTGGAGGATATTCTCATGCTCCTGGTAACCCTTTAAATAGTCTGATACTGTCAGGGCTCATCACCGCACTTTACAAGCCAGAAATAATGTTTAAATGGTCGGGGAAAGTGTTTATAAACGTCTGGAAGAGAGTTGTAGCCTGTCATTTTGCAGGATATAATTTAACATGTAACCTCTCCTGGAAATGCACAGAATATGTCCATTTCCAGGAGAGATTCCATGTTAAATGATATCCTGCAAAATGACAGGCTATAACCCAGGAACAAGTGTTTGAAAGGCGGGGAAAAGTTGTTTAAAATAGTCGGAAAAGTGTTCTTAAACGTATGGAAGAGAGTTGTAGCCTGTCATTTTGCAGGATATCATTTAACATGTAACCTCTCCTGGAAATGCACAGAATATGTCCATTTCCAGGAGAGATTCCATGTTAAATGATATCCTGCAAAATGACAGGCTATAACCCAGGAACAAGTGTTTGAAAGGCGGGGAAAAGTTGTTTAAAATAGTCGGAAAAGTGTTTTTAAACGTATGGAAGAGAGTTGTAGCCTGTCATTTGGCAGGATATAATTTAACATGTAACCTCTCCTGGAAATGCACAGAATATGTCCATTTCCAGGAGAGATTCCATGTTAAATTATATCCTGCAAAATGACAGGCTATAACCCAGGAACAAGTGTTTGAAAGGCGGGGAAAAGTTGTTTAAAATAGTCTGATACCTCCAGGGCGCATCACCGCATTTTACAAGCCAGGGAAGGTGTCTGAATCCTGGGTAAACATATTTTAAATAGTCTGACACCTGGCACTGTATTTGCCCCTGGGAACCTTCAAGGTTATAGTCATGTTTTATTATTTATTTAATAATCACATGATTTTTACAAAAAACAGTATACACAGTATATATATATATACAATAATAATAATAATATAACAATATACATAATAAAAACATGAAAAGTGGTGAAAATGAGAAAATGTATCCGAAAATAGTGCCTCATAATGCGGGCATGTGGACAGTAGCCAGAGACTCACAGGCACACACACATGCAGAGATCCAGGGGGCGGAGCACATGGCTTTTTTTACCCAGAAATAAGTCTCTGAGAGGCGGGGAGACTCAGAGGACAGGCTGCGTCACCTCACTTTGTAACCCAGGAAAAGAGCAGGAATTCTGGCTGCGTGAGTGTTAAAAGTGCATTCATCTGTGTTAATCCGACAGCCGCAGAGGTGCTGACGGAAAGCAGGCGGAACAAATTGATTATTTTAACCAGGAATAAATGTTTGCAAGGCGGGGAAAGTGTTCCTGCAGCCCCTCCATAACGGTAATAATGATTAGAAATGATTTCCAGGGCAGAAAGCGTTTTTTAAATGTGGAAAAAAATATGTTAAACTGTTTAAAAAGCACAAAGTGATTTGAGTGCAGTTCTCATGTGTCCCCACAGGAGGGCGCGTCGTCCCAGGGAGCACAGTGCATGGTGACAAGGTACGATTTATACCCTAAAATAGCATGCTAAGCGTGGGTGGATTAGTTTCAAAGCATGCACACTCTGCTCATGTCAGACTTACATTAAAATAGACCGGGAAAAACACCTCTATTTAGCCCCTCACAGAGCCCCAAAGGACGGACTAAGCAGGTCCAGCACGGCTCCCTCACATGCACACTCTGCTCATGTCAGACTTACATTAAAATAGAGCGGGAAAAACACCTCTATTTAGCCCCTCACAGAGCCCCAAAGGACGGACTAAGCAGCTCCAGCACGGCTCCCTCACACACACACTCTGCTCATGTCAGACTTCCATTAAAATAGACCGGGAAAAGCACCTCACAGAGCCCCAAAGGACGGACTAAGCGGCTCCAGCACGGCTCCCTCACATGCACACTCTGCTCATGTCAGACTTCCATTAAAATAGACCGGGAAAAGCACCTCACAGAGCCCCAAAGGACGGACTAAGCAGCTCCAGCACGGCTCCCTCACATGCACACTCTGCTCATGTCAGACTTCCATTAAAATAGACCGGGAAAAGCACCTCACAGAGCCCCAAAGGACGAACTGAGGACATCCGGCAACAGTGGTACTTCCATAACCTTGTGCACCGTGAGACCCCGGGCCCCCGGACTTAAGCACTCCCCCACGGACTAAACCCAGATGTTCACACCCTACAGAATTTCATGCCCCTGGTTACCCTAAAGGGGGTGGATTTTGCGATGCTTTACCGTCCGCACATCGGCATCCATATTCGGCCTTATTCATGACACTACCACCCCTTCTTTGGAGGATATTCTCATGCTCCTGGTAACCCTTTAAATAGTCTGATACTGTCAGGGCTCATCACCGCACTTTACAAGCCAGAAATAATGTTTAAATGGTCGGGGAAAGTGTTTATAAACGTCTGGAAGAGAGTTGTAGCCTGTCATTTTGCAGGATATAATTTAACATGTAACCTCTCCTGGAAATGCACAGAATATGTCCATTTCCAGGAGAGATTCCATGTTAAATGATATCCTGCAAAATGACAGGCTATAACCCAGGAACAAGTGTTTGAAAGGCGGGGAAAAGTTGTTTAAAATAGTCGGAAAAGTGTTCTTAAACGTATGGAAGAGAGTTGTAGCCTGTCATTTTGCAGGATATCATTTAACATGTAAACTCTCCTGGAAATGCACAGAATATGTCCATTTCCAGGAGAGATTCCATGTTAAATGATATCCTGCAAAATGACAGGCTATAACCCAGGAACAAGTGTTTGAAAGGCGGGGAAAAGTTGTTTAAAATAGTCTGATACCTCCAGGGCGCATCACCGCATTTTACAAGCAAGGGAAGGTGTCTGAATCCTGGGTAAACATATTTTAAATAGTCTGACACCTGGCACTGTATTTGCCCCTGGGAACCTTCAAGGTTATAGTCATGTTTTATTATTTATTTAATAATCACATGATTTTTACAAAAACAGTATACACAGTATACATATATACAATAATAATAATAATATAACAATATACATAATAAAAACATGAAAAGTGGTGAAAATGAGAAAATGTATCCGAAAATAGTGCCTCATAATGCGGGCATGTGGACAGTAGCCAGAGACTCACAGGCACACACACATGCAGAGATCCAGGGGGCGGAGCACATGGCTTTTTTTACCCAGAAATAAGTCTCTGAGAGGCGGGGAGACTCAGAGGACAGGCTGCGTCACCTCACTTTGTAACCCAGGAAAAGAGCAGGAATTCTGGCTGCGTGAGTGTTAAAAGTGCATTCATCTGTGTTAATCCGACAGCCGCAGAGGTGCTGACGGAAAACAGGCGGAACAAATTGATTATTTTAACCAGGAATAAATGTTTGCAAGGCGGGGAAAGTGTTCCTGCAGCCCCTCCATAACGGTAATAATGATTAGAAATGATTTCCAGGGCAGAAAGCGGTTTTTAAATGTGGAAAAAAATATGTTAAACTGTTTAAAAAGCACAAAGTGATTTGAGTGCAGTTCTCATGTGTCCCCACAGGAGGGCGCGTCGTCCCAGGGAGCACAGTGCATGGTGACAAGGTACGATTTATACCCTAAAATAGCATGCTAAGCGTGGGTGGATTAGTTTCAAAGCATGCACACTCTGCTCATGTCAGACTTACATTAAAATAGACCGGGAAAAACACCTCTATTTAGCCCCTCACAGAGCCCCAAAGGACGGACTAAGCAGCTCCAGCACGGCTCCCTCACACACACACTCTGCTCATGTCAGACTTCCATTAAAATAGACCGGGGAAAGCACCTCACAGAGGCCCAAAGGACGGACTAAGCAGCTCCAGCACGGCTCCCTCACATGCACACTCTGCTCATGTCAGACTTACATTAAAATAGACCGGGAAAAGCACCTCACAGAGCCCCAAAGGACGGACTAAGCAGCTCCAGCACGGCTCCCTCACATGCACACTCTGCTCATGTCAGACTTCCATTAAAATAGACCGGGAAAAGCACCTCACAGAGCCCCAAAGGACGGACTAAGCAGCTCCAGCACGGCTCCCTCACATGCACACTCTGCTCATGTCAGACTTCCATTAAAATTGACCGGGAAAAGCACCTCTCTTGGGCACCTCACAGAGCCCCAAAGGACGGCCTAATGACCTCCAGCCTCTCTCCCTCACATGGAGCTCAGGTTATTTCATACCTCCAGGAGAGGGACCGGGAAAACCACCTCTCTGTAGCCCCTGACGGAGCCCCAAAGGACGGACTGAGGACCTCCGGCAACAGTGGTACTTCCATAACCTCGTGCACCGTGAGACCCCGGGCCCCCGGACTTAAGCACTCCCCCATGGACTAAACCCAGATGTTCACACCCTACAGAATTTCATGCCCCTGGTTACCCTAAAGGGGGTGGATTTTGCGGTGCTTTACCGTCCGCACATCGGCATCCATATTCGGCCTTATTAATGACACTACCACCCCTTCTTTGGAGGATATTCTCATGCTCCTGGTAACCCTTTAAATAGTATGATACTGTCAGGGCTCATCACCGCACTTTACAAGCCAGAAATAATGTTTAAATGGTCAGGGAAAGTGTTTTTAAACGTCTGGAAGAGAGTTGTAGCCTGTCATTTTGCAGGATATAATTTAACATGTAACCTCTCCTGGAAATGCACAGAATATGTCCATGTCCAGGAGAGATTCCATGTGAAATTATATCCTGCAAAATGACAGGCTATAACCCAGGAACAAGTGTTTGAAAGGCGGGGAAAAGTTGTTTAAAATAGTCGGAAAAGTGTTCTTAAATGTATGGAAGAGAGTTGTAGCCTGTCATTTTGCAGGATATCATTTAACATGTAACCTCTCCTGGAAATGCACAGAATATGTCCATTTCCAGGAGAGATTCCATGTTAAATTATATCCTGCAAAATGACAGGCTATAACCCAGGAACAAGTGTTTGAAAGGCGGGGAAAAGTTGTTAAAAATAGTCTGATACCTCCAGGGCGCATCACCGCATTTTACAAGCCAGGGAAGGTGTCTGAATCCTGGGTAAACATATTTTAAATAGTCTGACACCTGGCACTGTATTTGCCCCTGGGAACCTTCAAGGTTATAGTCATGTTTTATTATTTATTTAATAATCACATGATTTTTACAAAAACAGTATACACAGTATACATATATACAATAATAATAATAATAATATAACAATATACATAATAAAAACATGAAAAGTGGTGAAAATGAGAAAATGTATCCGAAAATAGTGCCTCATAATGCGGGCATGTGGACAGTAGCCAGAGACTCACAGGCACACACACATGCAGAGATCCAGGGGGCGGAGCACATGGCTTTTTTTACCCAGAAATAAGTCTCTGAGAGGCGGGGAGACTCAGAGGACAGGCTGCGTCACCTCACTTTGTAACCCAGGAAAAGAGCAGGAATTCTGGCTGCGTGAGTGTTAAAAGTGCATTCATCTGTGTTAATCCGACAGCCGCAGAGGTGCTGACGGAAAGCAGGCGGAACAAATTGATTATTTTAACCAGGAATACATGTTTGCAAGGCGGGGAAAGTGTTCCTGCAGCCCCTCCATAACGGTAATAATGATTAAAAATGATTTCCAGGGCAGAAAGCGGTTTTTAAATGTGGAAAAAAATATGTTAAACTGTTTAAAAAGCACAAAGTGATTTGAGTGCAGTTCTCATGTGTCCCCACAGGAGGGCGCGTCGTCCCAGGTAGCACAGTGCATGGTGACAAGGTACGATTTATACCCTAAAATAGCATGCTAAGCGTGGGTGGATTAGTTTCAAAGCATGCACACTCTGCTCATGTCAGACTTACATTAAAATAGACCGGGAAAAACACCTCTATTTAGCCCCTAACAGAGCCCCAAAGGACGGACTAAGCAGGTCCAGCACGGCTCCCTCACATGCACACTCTGCTCATGTCAGACTTCCATTAAAATAGACCGGGAAAAGCACCTCACAGAGCCCCAAAGGACGGACTAAGCAGCTCCAGCACGGCTCCCTCACATGCACACTCTGCTCATGTCAGACTTCCATTAAAATAGACCGGGAAAAGCACCTCACAGAGCCCCAAAGGACGGACTAAGCAGCTCCAGCACGGCTCCCTCACATGCACACTCTGCTCATGTCAGACTTACATTAAAATAGACCGGGAAAAGCACCTCACAGAGCCCCAAAGGACGAACTGAGGACATCCGGCAACAGTGGTACTTCCATAACCTTGTGCACCGTGAGACCCCGGGCCCCCGGACTTAAGCACTCCCCCACGGACTAAACCCAGATGTTCACACCCTACAGAATTTCATGCCCCTGGTTACCCTAAAGGGGGTGGATTTTGCGATGCTTTACCGTCCGCACATCGGCATCCATATTCGGCCTTATTCATGACACTACCACCCCTTCTTTGGAGGATATTCTCATGCTCCTGGTAACCCTTTAAATAGTCTGATACTGTCAGGGCTCATCACCGCACTTTACAAGCCAGAAATAATGTTTAAATGGTCGGGGAAAGTGTTTATAAACGTCTGGAAGAGAGTTGTAGCCTGTCATTTTGCAGGATATCATTTAACATGTAACCTCTCCTGGAAATGCACAGAATATGTCCATTTCCAGGAGAGATTCCATGTTAAATTATATCCTGCAAAATGACAGGCTATAACCCAGGAACAAGTGTTTGAAAGGCGGGGAAAAGTTGTTTAAAATAGTCGGAAAAGTGTTCTTAAACGTATGGAAGAGAGTTGTAGCCTGTCATTTTGCAGGATATCATTTAACATGTAAGCTCTCCTGGAAATGCACAGAATATGTCCATTTCCAGGAGAGATTCCATGTTAAATTATATCCTGCAAAATGACAGGCTATAACCCAGGAACAAGTGTTTGAAAGGCGGGGAAAAGTTGTTTAAAATAGTCTGATACCTCCAGGGCGCATCACCGCATTTTACAAGCAAGGGAAGGTGTCTGAATCCTGGGTAAACATATGTTAAATAGTCTGACACCTGGCACTGTATTTGCCCCTGGGAACCTTCAAGGTTATAGTCATGTTTTATTATTTATTTAATAATCACATGATTTTTACAAAAACAGTATACACAGTATACATATATACAATAATAATAATAATATAACAATATACATAATAAAAACATGAAAAGTGGTGAAAATGAGAAAATGTATCCGAAAATAGTGCCTCATAATGCGGGCATGTGGACAGTAGCCAGAGACTCACAGGCACACACACATGCAGCGATCCAGGGGGCGGAGCACATGGCTTTTTTTACCCAGAAATAAGTCTCTGAGAGGCGGGGAGACTCAGAGGACAGGCTGCGTCACCTCACTTTGTAACCCAGGAAAAGAGCAGGAATTCTGGCTGCGTGAGTGTTAAAAGTGCATTCATCTGTGTTAATCCGACAGCCGCAGAGGTGCTGACGGAAAGCAGGCGGAACAAATTGATTATTTTAACCAGGAATAAATGTTTGCAAGGCGGGGAAAGTGTTCCTGCAGCCCCTCCATAACGGTAATAATGATTAGAAATGATTTCCAGGGCAGAAAGCGGTTTTTAAATGTGGAAAAAAATATGTTAAACTGTTTAAAAAGCACAAAGTGATTTGAGTGCAGTTCTCATGTGTCCCCACAGGAGGGCGCGTCGTCCCAGGGAGCACAGTGCATGGTGACAAGGTACGATTTATACCCTAAAATAGCATGCTAAGCGTGGGTGGATTAGTTTCAAAGCATGCACACTCTGCTCATGTCAGACTTACATTAAAATAGACCGGGAAAAACACCTCTATTTAGCCCCTAACAGAGCCCCAAAGGACGGACTAAGCAGGTCCAGCACGGCTCCCTCACATGCACACTCTGCTCATGTCAGACTTACATTAAAATAGAGCGGGAAAAACACCTCTATTTAGCCCCTCACAGAGCCCCAAAGGACGGACTAAGCAGCTCCAGCACGGCTCCCTCACACACACACTCTGCTCATGTCAGACTTCCATTAAAATAGACCGGGGAAAGCACCTCACAGAGGCCCAAAGGACGGACTAAGCAGCTCCAGCACGGCTCCCTCACATGCACACTCTGCTCATGTCAGACTTACATTAAAATAGACCGGGAAAAGCACCTCACAGAGCCCCAAAGGACGGACTAAGCAGCTCCAGCACGGCTCCCTCACATGCACACTCTGCTCATGTCAGACTTACATTAAAATAGACTGGGAAAAGCACCTCACAGAGCCCCAAAGGACGGACTAAGCAGCTCCAGCACGGCTCCCTCACATGCACACTCTGCTCATGTCAGACTTACATTAAAATAGACCGGGAAAAGCACCTCACAGAGCCCCAAAGGACGGACTAAGCAGCTCCAGCACGGCTCCCTCACATGCACACTCTGCTCATGTCAGACTTCCATTAAAATTGACCGGGAAAAGCACCTCTCTTGGGCACCTCACAGAGCCCCAAAGGACGGCCTAATGACCTCCAGCCTCTCTCCCTCACATGGAGCTCAGGTTATTTCATACCTCCAGGAGAGGGACCGGGAAAACCACCTCTCTGTAGCCCCTGACGGAGCCCCAAAGGACGGACTGAGGACCTCCGGCAACAGTGGTACTTCCATAACCTCGTGCACCGTGAGACCCCGGGCCCCCGGACTTAAGCACTCCCCCATGGACTAAACCCAGATGTTCACACCCTACAGAATTTCATGCCCCTGGTCACCCTAAAGGGGGTGGATTTTGCGGTGCTTTACCGTCCGCACATCGGCATCCATATTCGGCCTTATTCATGACACTACCACCCCTTCTTTGGAGGATATTCTCATGCTCCTGGTAACCCTTTAAATAGTCTGATACTGTCAGGGCTCATCACCGCACTTTACAAGCCAGAAATAACGTTTAAATGGTCGGGGAAAGTGTTTTTAAACGTCTGGAAGAGAATTGTAGCCTGTCATTTTGCAGGATATAATTTAACACTAACCTCTCCTGGAAATGCACAGAATATGTCCATTTCCAGGAGAGATTCCATGTTAAATGATATCCTGCAAAATGACAGGCTATAACCCAGGAACAAGTGTTTGAAAGGCGGGGAAAAGTTGTTTAAAATAGTCGGAAAAGTGTTTTAAACGTATGGAAGAGAGTTGTAGCCTGTCATTTGGCAGGATATAATTTAACATGTAACCTCTCCTGGAAATGCACAGAATATGTCCATTTCCAGGAGAGATTCCATGTTAAATTATATCCTGCAAAATGAAAGGCTATAACCCAGGAACAAGTGTTTGAAAGGCGGGGAAAAGTTGTTTAAAATAGTCTGATACCTTCAGGGCGCATCACCGCATTTTACAAGCCAGGGAAGGTGTCTGAATCCTGGGTAAACATATTTTAAATAGTCTGACACCTGGCACTGTATTTGCCCCTGGGAACCTTCAAGGTTATAGTCATGTTTTATTATTTATTTAATAATCACATGATTTTTACAAAAACAGTATACACAGTATACATATATACAATAATAATAATAATAATATAACAATATACATAATAAAAACATGAAAAGTGGTGAAAATGAGAAAATGTATCCGAAAATAGTGCCTCATAATGCGGGCATGTGGACAGTAGCCAGAGACTCACAGGCACACACACATGCAGAGATCCAGGGGGCGGAGCACATGGCTTTTTTTACCCAGAAATAAGTCTCTGAGAGGCGGGGAGACTCAGAGGACAGGCTGCGTCACCTCACTTTGTAACCCAGGGAAAGAGCAGGAATTCTGGCTGCGTGAGTGTTAAAAGTGCATTCATCTGTGTTAATCCGACAGCCGCAGAGGTGCTGACGGAAAGCAGGCGGAACAAATTGATTATTTTAACCAGGAATACATGTTTGCAAGGCGGGGAAAGTGTTCCTGCAGCCCCTCCATAACGGTAATAATGATTAGAAATGATTTCCAGGGCAGAAAGCGGTTTTTAAATGTGGAAAAAAATATGTTAAACTGTTTAAAAAGCACAAAGTGATTTGAGTGCAGTTCTCATGTGTCCCCACAGGAGGGCGTGTCGTCCCAGGTAGCACAGTGCATGGTGACAAGGTACGATTTATACCCTAAAATAGCATGCTAAGCGTGGGTGGATTAGTTTCAAAGCATGCACACTCTGCTCATGTCAGACTTACATTAAAATAGACCGGGAAAAACACCTCTATTTAGCCCCTAACAGAGCCCCAAAGGACGGACTAAGCAGGTCCAGCACGGCTCCCTCACATGCACACTCTGCTCATGTCAGACTTACATTAAAATAGACCGGGAAAAGCACCTCACAGAGCCCCAAAGGACGGACTAAGCAGCTCCAGCACGGCTCCCTCATATGCACACTCTGCTCATGTCAGACTTCCATTAAAATAGACCGGGAAAAGCACCTCACAGAGCCCCAAAGGACGGACTAAGCAGCTCCAGCACGGCTCCCTCACATGCACACTCTGCTCATGTCAGACTTACATTAAAATAGAGCGGGAAAAACACCTCTATTTAGCCCCTCACAGAGCCCCAAAGGACGGACTAAGCAGCTCCAGCACGGCTCCCTCACACACACACTCTGCTCATGTCAGACTTCCATTAAAATAGACCGGGAAAAGCACCTCACAGAGCCCCAAAGGACGGACTAAGCAGCTCCAGCACGGCTCCCTCACATGCACACTCTGCTCATGTCAGACTTCCATTAAAATTGACCGGGAAAAGCACCTCTCTTGGGCACCTCACAGAGCCCCAAAGGACGGCCTAATGAACTCCAGCCTCTCTCCCTCACATGGAGCTCAGGTTATTTCATACCTCCAGGAGAGGGACCGGGAAAACCACCTCTCTGTAGCCCCTGACAGAGCCCCAAAGGACGGACTGAGGACCTCCGGCAACAGTGGTACTTCCATAACCTTGTGCACCGTGAGACCCCGGGCCCCCGGACTTAAGCACTCCCCCACGGACTAAACCCAGATGTTCACACCCTACAGAATTTCATGCCCCTGGTTACCCTAAAGGGGGTGGATTTTGCGATGCTTTACCGTCCGCACATCGGCATCCATATTCGGCCTTATTCATGACACTACCACCCCTTCTTTGGAGGATATTCTCATGCTCCTGGTAACCCTTTAAATAGTCTGATACTGTCAGGGCTCATCACCGCACTTTACAAGCCAGAAATAATGTTTAAATGGTCGGGGAAAGTGTTTATAAACGTCTGGAAGAGAGTTGTAGCCTGTCATTTTGCAGGATATAATTTAACATGTAACCTCTCCTGGAAATGCACAGAATATGTCCATTTCCAGGAGAGATTCCATGTTAAATGATATCCTGCAAAATGACAGGCTATAACCCAGGAACAAGTGTTTGAAAGGCGGGGAAAAGTTGTTTAAAATAGTCGGAAAAGTGTTCTTAAACGTATGGAAGAGAGTTGTAGCCTGTCATTTTGCAGGATATCATTTAACATGTAAACTCTCCTGGAAATGCACAGAATATGTCCATTTCCAGGAGAGATTCCATGTTAAATGATATCCTGCAAAATGACAGGCTATAACCCAGGAACAAGTGTTTGAAAGGCGGGGAAAAGTTGTTTAAAATAGTCGGAAAAGTGTTTTTAAACGTATGGAAGAGAGTTGTAGCCTGTCATTTTGCAGGATATCATTTAACATGTAAACTCTCCTGGAAATGCACAGAATATGTCCATTTCCAGGAGAGATTCCATGTTAAATGATATCCTGCAAAATGACAGGCTATAACCCAGGAACAAGTGTTTGAAAGGTGGGGAAAAGTTGTTTAAAATAGTCTGATACCTCCAGGGCGCATCACCGCATTTTACAAGCCAGGGAAGGTGTCTGAATCCTGGGTAAACATATGTTAAATAGTCTGACACCTGGGACTGTATTTGCCCCTGGGAACCTTCAAGGTTATAGTCATGTTTTATTATTTATTTAATAATCACATGATTTTTACAAAAACAGTATACACAGTATACATATATACAATAATAATAATAATATAACAATATACATAATAAAAACATGAAAAGTGGTGAAAATGAGAAAATGTATCCGAAAATAGTGCCTCATAATGCGGGCATGTGGACAGTAGCCAGAGACTCACAGGCACACACACATGCAGAGATCCAGGGGGCGGAGCACATGGCTTTTTTTACCCAGAAATAAGTCTCTGAGAGGCGGGGAGACTCAGAGGACAGGCTGCGTCACCTCACTTTGTAACCCAGGAAAAGAGCAGGAATTCTGGCTGCGTGAGTGTTAAAAGTGCATTCATCTGTGTTAATCCGACAGCCGCAGAGGTGCTGACGGAAAGCAGGCGGAACAAATTGATTATTTTAACCAGGAATAAATGTTTGCAAGGCGGGGAAAGTGTTCCTGCAGCCCCTCCATAACGGTAATAATGATTAGAAATGATTTCCAGGGCAGAAAGCGTTTTTTAAATGTGGAAAAAAATATGTTAAACTGTTTAAAAAGCACAAAGTGATTTGAGTGCAGTTCTCATGTGTCCCCACAGGAGGGCGCGTCGTCCCAGGGAGCACAGTGCATGGTGACAAGGTACGATTTATACCCTAAAATAGCATGCTAAGCGTGGGTGGATTAGTTTCAAAGCATGCACACTCTGCTCATGTCAGACTTACATTAAAATAGACCGGGAAAAACACCTCTATTTAGCCCCTCACAGAGCCCCAAAGGACGGACTAAGCAGGTCCAGCACGGCTCCCTCACATGCACACTCTGCTCATGTCAGACTTACATTAAAATAGAGCGGGAAAAACACCTCTATTTAGCCCCTCACAGAGCCCCAAAGGACGGACTAAGCAGCTCCAGCACGGCTCCCTCACACACACACTCTGCTCATGTCAGACTTCCATTAAAATAGACCGGGAAAAGCACCTCACAGAGCCCCAAAGGACGGACTAAGCGGCTCCAGCACGGCTCCCTCACATGCACACTCTGCTCATGTCAGACTTCCATTAAAATAGACCGGGAAAAGCACCTCACAGAGCCCCAAAGGACGGACTAAGCAGCTCCAGCACGGCTCCCTCACATGCACACTCTGCTCATGTCAGACTTCCATTAAAATAGACCGGGAAAAGCACCTCACAGAGCCCCAAAGGACGAACTGAGGACATCCGGCAACAGTGGTACTTCCATAACCTTGTGCACCGTGAGACCCCGGGCCCCCGGACTTAAGCACTCCCCCACGGACTAAACCCAGATGTTCACACCCTACAGAATTTCATGCCCCTGGTTACCCTAAAGGGGGTGGATTTTGCGATGCTTTACCGTCCGCACATCGGCATCCATATTCGGCCTTATTCATGACACTACCACCCCTTCTTTGGAGGATATTCTCATGCTCCTGGTAACCCTTTAAATAGTCTGATACTGTCAGGGCTCATCACCGCACTTTACAAGCCAGAAATAATGTTTAAATGGTCGGGGAAAGTGTTTATAAACGTCTGGAAGAGAGTTGTAGCCTGTCATTTTGCAGGATATAATTTAACATGTAACCTCTCCTGGAAATGCACAGAATATGTCCATTTCCAGGAGAGATTCCATGTTAAATGATATCCTGCAAAATGACAGGCTATAACCCAGGAACAAGTGTTTGAAAGGCGGGGAAAAGTTGTTTAAAATAGTCGGAAAAGTGTTCTTAAACGAATGGAAGAGAGTTGTAGCCTGTCATTTTGCAGGATATCATTTAGCATGTAACCTCTCCTGGAAATGCACAGAATATGTCCATTTCCAGGAGAGATTCCATGTTAAATTATATCCTGCAAAATGACAGGCTATAACCCAGGAACAAGTGTTTGAAAGGCGGGGAAAAGTTGTTTAAAATAGTCTGATACCTCCAGGGCGCATCACCGCATTTTACAAGCCAGGGAAGGTGTCTGAATCCTGGGTAAACATATTTTAAATAGTCTGACACCTGGCACTGTATTTGCCCCTGGGAACCTTCAAGGTTATAGTCATGTTTTATTATTTATTTAATAATCACATGATTTTTACAAAAACAGTATACACAGTATACATATATACAATAATAATAATAATAATATAACAATATACATAATAAAAACATGAAAAGTGGTGAAAATGAGAAAATGTATCCGAAAATAGTGCCTCATAATGCGGGCATGTGGACAGTAGCCAGAGACTCACAGGCACACACACATGCAGAGATCCAGGGGGCGGAGCACATGGGTTTTTTTACCCAGAAATAAGTCTCTGAGAGGCGGGGAGACTCAGAGGACAGGCTGCGTCACCTCACTTTGTAACCCAGGAAAAGAGCAGGAATTCTGGCTGCGTGAGTGTTAAAAGTGCATTCATCTGTGTTAATCCGACAGCCGCAGAGGTGCTGACGGAAAGCAGGCGGAACAAATTGATTATTTTAATCAGGAATACATGTTTGCAAGGCGGGGAAAGTGTTCCTGCAGCCCCTCCATAACGGTAATAATGATTAGAAATGATTTCCAGGGCAGAAAGCGGTTTTTAAATGTGGAAAAAAATATGTTAAACTGTTTAAAAAGCACAAAGTGATTTGAGTGCAGTTCTCATGTGTCCCCACAGGAGGGCGCGTCGTCCCAGGGAGCACAGTGCATGGTGACAAGGTACGATTTATACCCTAAAATAGCATGCTAAGCGTGGGTGGATTAGTTTCAAAGCATGCACACTCTGCTCATGTCAGACTTACATTAAAATAGACCGGGAAAAACACCTCTATTTAGCCCCTCACAGAGCCCCAAAGGACGGACTAAGCAGGTCCAGCACGGCTCCCTCACATGCACACTCTGCTCATGTCAGACTTACATTAAAATAGACCGGGAAAAGCACCTCACAGAGCCCCAAAGGACGGACTAAGCAGCTCCAGCACGGCTCCCTCACATGCACACTCTGCTCATGTCAGACTTCCATTAAAATAGACCGAGAAAAGCACCTCACAGAGCCCCAAAGGACGGCCTAATGACCTCCAGCCTCTCTCCCTCACATGGAGCTCAGGTTATTTCATACCTCCAGGAGAGGGACCGGGAAAACCACCTCTCTGTAGCCCCTGACAGAGCCCCAAAGGACGGACTGAGGACCTCCGGCAACAGTGGTACTTCCATAACCTCGTGCACCGTGAGACCCCGGACCCCCGGACTTAAGCACTCCCCCACGGACTAAACCCAGATGTTCACACCCTACAGAATTTCATGCCCCTGGTCACCCTAAAGGGGGTGGATTTTGCGGTGCTTTACCGTCCGCACATCGGCATCCATATTCGACATTATTCATGACACTACCACCCCTTCTTTGGAGGATATTCTCATGCTCCTGGTAACCCTTTAAATAGTCTGATACTGTCAGGGCTCATCACCGCACTTTACAAGCCAGAAATAATGTTTAAATGGTCGGGGAAAGTGTTTTTAAACGTCTGGAAGAGAGTTGTAGCCTGTCATTTTGCAGGATATCATTTAACATGTAACCTCTCCTGGAAATGCACAGAATATGTCCATTTCCAGGAGAGATTCCATGTTAAATGATATCCTGCAAAATGACAGGCTATAACCCAGGAACAAGTGTTTGAAAGGCGGGGAAAAGTTGTTTAAAATAGTCGGAAAAGTGTTCTTAAACGTATGGAAGAGAGTTGTAGCCTGTCATTTTGCAGGATATCATTTAACATGTAACCTCTCCTGGAAATGCACAGAATATGTCCATTTCCAGGAGAGATTCCATGTTAAATTATATCCTGCAAAAATGACAGGCTATAACCCAGGAACAAGTGTTTGAAAGGCGGGGAAAAGTTGTTTAAAATAGTCGGAAAAGTGTTCTTAAACGAATGGAAGAGAGTTGTAGCCTGTCATTTTGCAGGATATCATTTAGCATGTAACCTCTCCTGGAAATGCACAGAATATGTCCATTTCCAGGAGAGATTCCATGTTAAATTATATCCTGCAAAATGACAGGCTATAACCCAGGAACAAGTGTTTGAAAGGCGGGGAAAAGTTGTTTAAAATAGTCTGATACCTCCAGGGCGCATCACCGCATTTTACAAGCCAGGGAAGGTGTCTGAATCCTGGGTAAACATATTTTAAATAGTCTGACACCTGGCACTGTATTTGCCCCTGGGAACCTTCAAGGTTATAGTCATGTTTTATTATTTATTTAATAATCACATGATTTTTACAAAAACAGTATACACAGTATACATATATACAATAATAATAATAATAATATAACAATATACATAATAAAAACATGAAAAGTGGTGAAAATGAGAAAATGTATCCGAAAATAGTGCCTCATAATGCGGGCATGTGGACAGTAGCCAGAGACTCACAGGCACACACACATGCAGAGATCCAGGGGGCGGAGCACATGGGTTTTTTTACCCAGAAATAAGTCTCTGAGAGGCGGGGAGACTCAGAGGACAGGCTGCGTCACCTCACTTTGTAACCCAGGAAAAGAGCAGGAATTCTGGCTGCGTGAGTGTTAAAAGTGCATTCATCTGTGTTAATCCGACAGCCGCAGAGGTGCTGACGGAAAGCAGGCGGAACAAATTGATTATTTTAATCAGGAATACATGTTTGCAAGGCGGGGAAAGTGTTCCTGCAGCCCCTCCATAACGGTAATAATGATTAGAAATGATTTCCAGGGCAGAAAGCGGTTTTTAAATGTGGAAAAAAATATGTTAAACTGTTTAAAAAGCACAAAGTGATTTGAGTGCAGTTCTCATGTGTCCCCACAGGAGGGCGCGTCGTCCCAGGGAGCACAGTGCATGGTGACAAGGTACGATTTATACCCTAAAATAGCATGCTAAGCGTGGGTGGATTAGTTTCAAAGCATGCACACTCTGCTCATGTCAGACTTACATTAAAATAGACCGGGAAAAACACCTCTATTTAGCCCCTCACAGAGCCCCAAAGGACGGACTAAGCAGGTCCAGCACGGCTCCCTCACATGCACACTCTGCTCATGTCAGACTTACATTAAAATAGACCGGGAAAAACACCTCTATTTAGCCCCTCACAGAGCCCCAAAGGACGGACTAAGCAGCTCCAGCACGGCTCCCTCACACACACACTCTGCTCATGTCAGACTTCCATTAAAATAGACCGGGAAAAGCACCTCACAGAGCCCCAAAGGACGGACTAAGCAGCTCCAGCACGGCTCCCTTACATGCACACTCTGCTCATGTCAGACTTACATTAAAATAGACCGAGAAAAACACCTCACAGAGCCCCAAAGGACGGACTAAGCAGCTCCAGCACGGCTCCCTCACATGCACACTCTGCTCATGTCAGACTTCCATTAAAATAGACCGGGAAAAGCACCTCACAGAGCCCCAAAGGACGGACTAAGCAGCTCCAGCATGGCTCCCTCACATGCACACTCTGCTCATGTCAGACTTCCATTAAAATTGACCGGGAAAAGCACCTCTCTTGGGCACCTCACAGAGCCCCAAAGGACGGCCTAATGACCTCCAGCCTCTCTCCCTCACATGGAGCTCAGGTTATTTCATACCTCCAGGAGAGGGACCGGGAAAACCACCTCTCTGTAGCCCCTGACAGAGCCCCAAAGGACGGACTGAGGACCTCCGGCAACAGTGGTACTTCCATAACCTCGTGCACCGTGAGACCCCGGGCCCCCGGACTTAAGCACTCCCCAACGGACTAAACCCAGGTGTTCACACCCTACAGAATTTCATGCCCCTGGTTACCCTAAAGGGGGTGGATTTTGCGGTGCTTTACCGTCCGCACATCGGCATCCATATTCGGCCTTATTCATGACACTACCACCCCTTCTTTGGAGGATATTCTCATGCTCCTGGTAACCCTTTAAATAGTATGATACTGTCAGGGCTCATCACCGCACTTTACAAGCCAGAAATAATGTTTAAATGGTCAGGGAAAGTGTTTTTAAACGTCTGGAAGAGAGTTGTAGCCTGTCATTTTGCAGGATATAATTTAACATGTAACCTCTCCTGGAAATGCACAGAATATGTCCATGTCCAGGAGAGATTCCATGTGAAATGATATCCTGCAAAATGACAGGCTATAACCCAGGAACAAGTGTTTGAAAGGCGGGGAAAAGTTGTTTAAAATAGTCGGAAAAGTGTTCTTAAATGTATGGAAGAGAGTTGTAGCCTGTCATTTTGCAGGATATCATTTAACATGTAACCTCTCCTGGAAATGCACAGAATATGTCCATTTCCAGGAGAGATTCCATGTTAAATTATATCCTGCAAAATGACAGGCTATAACCCAGGAACAAGTGTTTGAAAGGCGGGGAAAAGTTGTTTAAAATAGTCTGATACCTCCAGGGCGCATCACCGCATTTTACAAGCCAGGGAAGGTGTCTGAATCCTGGGTAAACATATTTTAAATAGTCTGACACCTGGCACTGTATTTGCCCCTGGGAACCTTCAAGGTTATAGTCATGTTTTATTATTTATTTAATAATCACATGATTTTTACAAAAACAGTATACACAGTATACATATATACAATAATAATAATAATAATAATATAACAATATACATAATAAAAACATGAAAAGTGGTGAAAATGAGAAAATGTATCCGAAAATAGTGCCTCATAATGCGGGCATGTGGACAGTAGCCAGAGACTCACAGGCACACACACATGCAGAGATCCAGGGGGCGGAGCACATGGCTTTTTTTACCCAGAAATAAGTCTCTGAGAGGCGGGGAGACTCAGAGGACAGGCTGCGTCACCTCACTTTGTAACCCAGGAAAAGAGCAGGAATTCTGGCTGCGTGAGTGTTAAAAGTGCATTCATCTGTGTTAATCCGACAGCCGCAGAGGTGCTGACGGAAAGCAGGCGGAACAAATTGATTATTTTAACCAGGAATACATGTTTGCAAGGCGGGGAAAGTGTTCCTGCAGCCCCTCCATAACGGTAATAATGATTAGAAATGATTTCCAGGGCAGAAAGCGGTTTTTAAATGTGGAAAAAAATATGTTAAACTGTTTAAAAAGCACAAAGTGATTTGAGTGCAGTTCTCATGTGTCCCCACAGGAGGGCGCGTCGTCCCAGGGAGCACAGTGCATGGTGACAAGGTACGATTTATACCCTAAAATAGCATGCTAAGCGTGGGTGGATTAGTTTCAAAGCATGCACACTCTGCTCATGTCAGACTTACATTAAAATAGACCGGGAAAAACACCTCTATTTAGCCCCTAACAGAGCCCCAAAGGACGGACTAAGCAGGTCCAGCACGGCTCCCTCACATGCACACTCTGCTCATGTCAGACTTACATTAAAATAGACCGGGAAAAGCACCTCACAGAGCCCCAAAGGACGGACTAAGCAGCTCCAGCACGGCTCCCTCACATGCACACTCTGCTCATGTCAGACTTACATTAAAATAGACCGGGAAAAGCACCTCACAGAGCCCCAAAGGACGGACTAAGCAGCTCCAGCACGGCTCCCTCACATGCACACTCTGCTCATGTCAGACTTCCATTAACATTGACCGGGAAAAGCACCTCTCTTGGGCACCTCACAGAGCCCCAAAGGACGGCCTAATGACCTCCAGCTTCTCTCCCTCACATGGAGCTCAGGTTATTTCATACCTCCAGGAGAGGGACCGGGAAAACCACCTCTCTGTAGCCCCTGACGGAGCCCCAAAGGACGGACTGAGGACCTCCGGCAACAGTGGTACTTCCATAACCTCGTGCACCGTGAGACCCCGGGCCCCCGGACTTAAGCACTCCCCCATGGACTAAACCCAGATGTTCACACCCTACAGAATTTCATGCCCCTGGTCACCCTAAAGGGGGTGGATTTTGCGGTGCTTTACCGTCCGCACATCGGCATCCATATTCTGCCTTATTCATGACACTACCACCCCTTCTTTGGAGGATATTCTCATGCTCCTGGTAACCCTTTAAATAGTCTGATACTGTCAGGGCTCATCACCGCACTTTACAAGCCAGAAATAATGTTTAAATGGTCGGGGAAAGTGTTTTTAAACGTCTGGAAGAGAGTTGTAGCCTGTCATTTTGCAGGATATAATTTAACATGTAACCTCTCCTGGAAATGCACAGAATATGTCCATTTCCAGGAGAGATTCCATGTTAAATGATATCCTGCAAAATGACAGGCTATAACCCAGGAACAAGTGTTTGAAAGGCGGGGAAAAGTTGTTTAAAATAGTCGGAAAAGTGTTCTTAAACGTATGGAAGAGAGTTGTAGCCTGTCATTTTGCAGGATATCATTTAACATGTAACCTCTCCTGGAAATGCACAGAATATGTCCATTTTTAGGAGAGATTCCATGTTAAATTATATCCTGCAAAATGACAGGCTATAACCCAGGAACAAGTGTTTGAAAGGCGGGGAAAAGTTGTTTAAAATAGTCGGAAAAGTGTTTTTAAACGTATGGAAGAGAGTTGTAGCCTGTCATTTTGCAGGATATCATTTAACATGTAACCTCTCCTGGAAATGCACAGAATATGTCCATTTCCAGGAGAGATTCCATGTTAAATTATATCCTGCAAAATGACAGGCTAAAACACCCAGGGATACGTGTTTGAAAGGCAGAGAAAAGTTGTTTAAAATAGTCTGATACGTCCAGGGCGCATCACCTTATTTTACAAGCCAGGGAAGGTGTCTTAATCATTGGTACACATTGTTTAAATAGTCTGATACCTGGCACTGTATTTGCCCCTGGGAACATTCAAGGTTATACTAATGTTTTTTTATTTATTTAATTATCACACCATTTTTACAAAAACAATATACAAAATAAACATAATAACAACATGATTAGCCATCTAACTTGTACAGTGCACCGGGGAAAAAAGGTTGAGTCCACGGCCCCTTTCCCCTCATCAGGAGTATCAATCGGTCCTGAAGAAGAGGTATCGCTGCTCTCCGCCCCTGAGTCCTCTTCGGAGGTAGCTGACGGTGGTAGACCTCCTTCTGATGATGATGCTGCTGCAGCTGCTGCCGCCGCCCTGAACATGGAGCGGATCTTCAATGCCTCCTTTATTCCAGGCGTATTCGCGTAGAACCGGTCTGCAGTGCTTAAGTCGTGGCACATAAACCTAGCGAGAATCAACCTGCTTTCTGGATCTTGGTGATGCTTGATATTGTCAGCCAGGGCAGTGCGCAAGATGGTGAAGGTGACGGCTGTTTCTAGCCCAGCATCAGCCCAAGCCCTCTTCAAGTGAGCGTTCAGGTTCTTGGAAGCCTGCTTCCCCGATGTGAAAAGGAAGAATTCACTCTGAGGACCCGACAGGCCCTCTTTTATCCCCATCCACCGCATGACCCAGCTAAACTCCTTTATTGTAAGCACCAGCTGTGCTTCACCAAATGTCTTGGCAGTCTTGTGATCCTGCACGTGGATGATGTAGCCCTCAGCAGTGCCCCTTCTGTCCGCCTCAAAGACCTCCGTGTTGGTCATGTTTGCGTACACACCCGGACGGTGGCCATACAGGAGGCTCCAATGGAGGGTTAGATAGCCATATAGCAGGTAGTGGGTGATTGAGGTCGGATTGCTAGCCATCAGGTCAAGGAGATCAGGGATGCGCTTCTCAGCGGCCGCCATGGCGGCGAGAAGCTCCGCCTGGCTCGGCAGACGATCCAGCTTGTCCCTCTTCACCTTAAACTGGTGGAGAGTGACAGACTTTTTCAAATCGTTAATGTTGGCTTTCACCTCTCTGATGATGTGGGTCATATCAGACTGGGTGAGCCTGCACCCCCGGAGCTTTGATGCAGACATGTACCTCAGGAAATGGTTCACAGTCTTCAGGAACAACAGCGATGTTGTGACTGTCCGGCCCGACTCTGAAATATACTCGCTCCAGCCACGGACCCTCTTTGTGTCTTTTAGAAAAAGCCAGTCTGACAGCCGGTCAACACCATGGGCCATGAATACTAGGAAGTTCTTTATCCGGCTGACATTGGACATACAATTCTCTTTTCGTTTTACTGTCGGTGCGAGACCCTCACAATGACCTCTGTATATCTGAATGTACGTCTCCATGCTTTTAGGCAACGTGATTTCACGCATGGTATTCCCCCGTCCCTTCCCAGTGGACCATTGATTTTGGGGATAGGGCCAGTCCTTAGCCAGATTAACTTTCAGCTTATTGGAGACAGACGCACGGGTCTTCTGGCATACAGGGGTCTCACTACAGGAGGCTTCTACGGACCGCATGACAGTCTTCACCGGGGTCTTGCTTCCGGAGGCTTCTGGGGACCGCATCACAGACTTGAGAGGGGTCTCACTCGCAGAGGCTTCTATGGACCGCATGACAGTCTTCACCGGGGTCTCACTACCGGAGGCTTCTGGGGACCACATGACAGTCTTCACCGGGGTCTTGCTTCCGGAGGTTTCTGGGGTCCGCATGACAGTCTTCACCAGGGTCTCACTACCGGAGGCTTCTGGGGACCGCATGACATTCTTCACCGGGGTCTCACTACCGGAGGATTTGTCGGACCGCATGACAGTCTTCACCGGGGTCTCGCTTCCGGAGGATTCTGGGGACCGCATGACAGTCTTCACCGGGGTCTCACTACCGGAGGCTTTGTCGGACCGCATGACAGTCTTCACTGGGGTCTTGCTTCCGGAGGATTCTGGGGACCGCATGACAGTCTTCACCGGGGTCTTGCTTCCGGAGGCTTCTGGGGACCGCATCACAGACTTGAGAGGGGTCTCACTCGCAGAGGCTTCTATGGACCGCATGACAGTCTTCACCGGGGTCTTGAGAGGGGTATTGCTGCCGGAGGCTACTGTGTTCATGCCGGGGGTACTTGAGATTGCTACGCCCTTAAATCGTATACATTCTTCGTCTTCCTCAAGCAGAGCAGCAGTGGCATTCTGCTTCCTGGGTTTTAGACCCTGTTTTAGCCTGGAGCGCAATGTCTTCACCTCATCAATGAGGGCATCCTTCTGAGCCCTCAATGCCACATTGTCCAGCCTCACCTGCATGCAGTCCTCTTCGTCACACTCGGTATGTGGGGAGAAGGGTGGAGGGTGCACCGGGTATTCCTCCTCATTGTCTATATCCAATAATGTAGCCATTCCAATGATGGGATTAGTCTCTCGGAGGTCATGGAGCAACTGCATGGCCACACTATGCTTCAGCCTTGCCATGACCTGATGTGCCTCATCTCGGGAGAACTCAGGGTGGTCACGAGTTACATGACGGTGTAGTTTCTTCCCAGCATACGAACACCCTGTGATGGGACAGGGTTTGGTCCGAACATTTATTCTACCACTGGCCAATTTAAGAATGATGCCTCTTTCCTCCAGGTTCCACACTGCATGTGTGTGCTTAAGGTGCTTATTCAAAGCCAGATAGCGGAGACTGCACACCGGACATTCGGTCAACATCCTTCCCAAAACACACACAATGAATTCTATTTAAATGGTTTTCTGTTTCTCCGTTTATATGCGTTAGCCAACTGGTGATTGCAACCATGGGTCCGATGCTTCAATGCAGGGAACACGGACCAAGGGGAGGACTTGGGTTACCACCTGGTTAAAATGGTCCCACCTCCGCACCAACGCGGGGCTGGTGATGGGTCCGATACATTGATTGTTTTTTGTTTAGTGGTTCTGCCACGAGCTCACAAGACAGTTTTGGGTACAAAAACGTGGGGATAACAGTACCTCCGGGCGCTCCATCCCGCTTCGGCTTACGCCGCAGCGGGGGGAGGAGGCATTGAACCCCTCGCACCTGCCCCCGGAGGAGGCAGGGGAGTCAGGTACCCGGAGGCGCAAGGTGGACGGCCAGGGCGAGACCGCCACACCGCACTGGAGTCAGAGTTCCGAGTTTTTCGAGCTAGGTCCCGGTGAAACGCAGTACGGAGCACCCGGCAGGAACCTCCAGCAGACCCCCCCCCCGCGTGGTTCCCTCATCCCTTGGAAGAGGCGGAGAGGTGGGTGTTTTTCATCTGCTGGCGGACTGCCGGGGAGAACGTGCTGCTCGGGAGCCAGGCTCAGAGTTAGAGGCAGTGAGAGCCCGTGCACCTGCCTTTTACAGCAGGCACGAGCTGGTATCGGGGTGGGGAGAGAAGGTAGAAGCAGAGGCTGCAGAAACAGCCAGAGCCTTCCCCTCTAACACACCCCTCATTTGGTACATTGAAACCCTCGCACCTGCCCCCGGTGGAGTCAGGTACCCGGAGGCGCACGGTGGACGGCCAGGGCGAGACCGCCACACCGCACTGGAGTCAGAGTTCCGAGTTTTTTGAGCCAGGTCCCGGTGAAACGCAGTACGGAGCACCCGGCAGGAACCTCCAGCAGACCCCCCCGCGCGGTTCCCTCGTCCCTCGGAAGAGGCGGAGAGGTGGGTGTTTTTCATCTGCTGGAGGACTGCCGGGGAGAACGTGCTGCTCGGGAGCCAGGCTCAGAGTTAGTGGCAGTGAGAGCCCGTGCACCTGCCTTTTACAGCAGGCACGCGCTGGTATCGGGGTGGGGAGAGAAGGTAGAAGCAGAGGCTGCAGAAACAGCCAGAGCCTTCCCCTCTAACACACCCCTCATTTGCTGCATTGAACCCCTCACACCTGCCCCCGGAGGAGTCAGGTACCCGGAGGCGCACGGTGGACGGCCAGGGCGAGACCGCCACACCGCACTGGAGTCAGAGTTCCGAGATTTTTGAGACAGGTCCCGGTGAAATGCAGTACGGAGCACCCGGCAGGAACCTCCAGCAGACCCCCCCACGCGGTTCCCTCGTCCCTCGGAAGAGGCGGAGAGGTGGGTGTTTTTCATCTGCTGGCGGACTGCCGGGGAGAACGTGCTGCTCGGGAGCCAGGCTCAGAGTTAGTGGCAGTGAGAGCCCGTGCACCTGCCTTTTACAGCAGGCACGCGCTGGTATCGGGGTGGGGAGAGAAGGTAGAAGCAGAGGCTGCAGAAACAGCCAGAGCCTTCCCCTCTAACACACCCCTCATTTGGTGCATTGAACCCCTCACACCTGCCCCCGGAGGAGTCAGTTACCCGGAGGCGCACGGTGGACGGCCAGGGCGAGACCGCCACACCGCACTGGAGTCAGAGTTCCGAGTTTTTCGAGCCAGGTCCCGGTGAAACGCAGTACGGAGCACCCGGCAGGAACCTCCAGCAGACCCCCCCGCGCAGTTACCTCGTCCCTCGGAAGAGGCGGAGAGGTGGGTGTTTTTCATCTGCAGGCGGACTGCCGGGGACAACGTGCTGCTCGGGAGCCAGGCTCAGAGTTAGTGGCAGTGAGAGCCCGTGCACCTGCCTTTTACAGCAGGCACGCGCTGGTATCGGGGTGGGGAGAGAAGGTAGAAGCAGAGGCTGCAGAAACAGCCAGAGCCTTCCCTTCTAACACACCCCTCATTTGGTGCATTGAACCCCTCGCACCTGCCCCCGGAGGAGTCAGGTACCCGGAGGCGCACGGTGGACGGCCAGGGCGAGACCGCCACACCGCACTGGAGTCAGAGTTCCGAGTTTTTCGAGCCAGGTCCCGGTGAAACGCAGTACGGAGCACCCGGCAGGAACCTCCAGCAGACCCCCCCGCGTGGTTCCCTCATCCCTCGGAAGAGGCGGAGAGGTGGGTGTTTTTCATCTGCTGGCGGACTGCCGGGGAGAACGTGCTGCTCGGGAGCCAGGCTCAGAGTTAGTGGCAGTGAGAGCCCGTGCACCTGCCTTTTACAGCAGGCACGCGCTGGTATCGGGGTGGGGAGAGAAGGTAGAAGCAGAGGCTGCAGAAACAGCCAGAGCCTTCCCCTCTAACACACCCCTCATTTGGTTCATGAGCACTGGGCAGAGTCCCCTGTCAACTCTCCTTATATTCCTCCGGAGACCAGTTGGGACATGGCAGCATCCCACTTCGCCTGGTACACCATATCGTTAAATGAGCTCAGTAATGTACTGCACAACATCACATGGGTAAAATGAGTTACGTAATGCCCTGCAATATCACATTTGGTTTATTTCCAAAAAGCCTGGAAAAAACACATATCCGTCATGTCCTGTAAAATATCATTCTTTGTTTATTTCCATCCTTCAGGCAAATACACATATCTTTGTCCGCTCCACGAGCACCCGCAGTTTGGATGAACCGACCGCCAAGCACCGGAAGCTGGACCCGGGGAGGAGGCCCTCCGATGGCGGGTCAAATTTGCTGATACCGCAGCTGGCTGGACATTAGCCGTAGAAGAACACCCGGGCGGGACCAGGCATGTCCCTCTTTGCAGACAAGCATATATGCGCTCCGGCATTCGCCGCTGACTTTCTCAGCCCCAGGAGCAGAGTCAAACCCGCAGTTTGGATGAACCGACCGCCAGAGCACCGGCACGAGGCCGGGCCGGCGGAGGCCTTCCGATGGCGGGTCACGTTTGCCATTCGATCAATGTCTTTGCAGACAAGCATATATGTGGTTATTACGCAGGATCAAACAGGTAGTTTGATGAAGTAGGGTCCTGTGCCCGGAGCAAGGCCAATTGCTGAATGCCGCAGCCGACTAAGGCCGCTATGCCACAGTGGAGGATGAGAGAAACAGGTGTTTGTCTTGCATTCCGCGGCAAAGTGGGGAGGTGGAACTTCCACCCCGCTATGGAACCTGTGGTGGGACCCCTGAGTCAGACGGTTCGTCTTGGAAACGCTTCATATCGGTCGCCCTGGGTTGTAAGAGACACGCAGGGTAACGGACACGCAGGGTTACCCCCACGCAGCCCACGCAACACGGAGGAGGCAGGGGAGTATGGTACCCGGAGGCGCATGGCCGCAACACCGCACTGGAGTCAGGGTTTCGAGTTTTTCGAGCCAGGTCCCGGCGAAACGCAAGACTCCAGCAGGAGCCTCCAGCAGACCCACCCAACGTTTCCCTCGTCCCTCCTGGCTATCAGAGTCGAACCCGCAGTTCGGAGGAACCGACAGCCAGAGCACCGGCACGAGGCCGGGCCGGCGGAGGCCCTCCGATGGCGGGTCACGTTTGCCATTCAATCAGTGAGAAATCAGAAGAGGAAGGGAAAAAAAAGACTAACTTGTCTTTTTGGAGTTCCATAAAAAATGGGTGAAATTGAAAAAATGTATCCGAGAATAGTGCCCCATAAGGCGGGTAGAGTCCCCTGTCAACTCCCCTCGCATTCCTCCACACTCACAAAGTAACACTTTACTTTTTGGAGAACCATCAAAAATGGCTAAAAGTGTTGAAATGTATCCGAGAATAGTGCCCCATAAGGCGGGTAGAGTCCCCTGTCAACCCCCCTCGCATTCCTCCACACTCACAAAGTAACACTTTACTTTTTGGAGAACCATCAAAAATGGCTAAAAGTGTTGAAACGTATCCGAGAATAGTGCCCCATAAGGCGGGTAGAGTCCCCTGTCAACTCCCCTCGCATTCCTCCACACTCACAAAGTAACACTTTACTTTTTGGAGAACCATCAAAAATGGCTAAAAGTGTTGAAACGTATCCGAGAATAGTGCCCCATAAGGCGGGTAGAGTCCCCTGTCAACTCCCCTCGGATTCCTCCACACTCTGAAAAAGTCAGAGTTATTTTTTGGAGAACCATCAAAAATGGCTAAAAGTGTTGAAATGTATCCGAGAATAGTGCCTCATGAGGCGGATTGAGTCCCCTGTCAACTCCTTGCATTCCTCCACACTCTGAAAAAGTCAGAGTTATTTTTTGGAGAACCATCAAAAATGGCTAAAAGTGTTGAAATGTATCCGAGAATAGTGCCTCATGAGGCGGATCGAGTCCCATGTCAACTCCCCTTGCATTCCTCCACACTCTGAAAAAGTCAGAGTTATTTTTTGGAAAACCATCAAAAATGGCTAAAAGTGTTGAAATGTATCCGAGAATAGTGCCTCATGAGGCGGATTGAGTCCCCTGTCAACTCCCCTTGCCTTCCTCCGGAGCCCAGTTCCAAAACTTAAAGTTTGGTAAGAACCATGCTGGGGGGTCTCCGGGCAACAAAATGTATCCGAGCCAGAGTGCACATACAGCGGATGAATTCCTCCATGAAGTTACACAGCCGTTTTTTTTCTGAGTCCTCTCAAAAACCCGGTTTCCGATTTCGTGCAGACAGTAGCTTGGAAAACATGAACGTTTTTTTACAACGGAGGAGGGGAAGTCTGGATTCCCCTCTCCGTTGTACATTGCAACGGGGGAGGGGAAAAGTGTTCTGGGCTTCGTCCCAAAGCGCCGAACACTTGAGCATCGGAGCCCCTTCTTCTGAGCCCCTTCTCCGTTGCAATTTCATAAGTTCATTTTTTGATTATTTTAACATATAATTTACCGTTTTCTTTCATTTTTTTTTTTTCCACGGGTGGGGGCCTATGGCAGGCCCCCTATGAGCTCCCAAATGTGGCCCGGATCCTCCGGGATTTGTGGGATAAGCTCCATAAACTGACAAAGTCATCCAAATATGTCGCTTTTATAGCCCAAAGATATATAATGCAAACACATTAAAATAGTAAAAGGTACAATTGTGCTCTGCATTAACTGGAATTTGATTTATATAGCCCCAAAAAAATTATTAAAAATCATTTTCGTGGGGAAAAGTGTTAAAACGCCTGATTAAAGCATATGCAGGACCCCAGCGAGCTCCAGACTATGTGCATTATGTCAGGGACCCTTGTGAATGATAAAACCCATCATTTAAACGCAAGGGCCACCATCAAAAGTCACTTTTAAGGGGAAAACGCAGCCTCTGTCCATTTGGTTAACAAACTGATAGGCAAATGGACAAAAGTGTGATTAAAGCATATGCAGGACCCCAGTGAGCTCCAGACTATGTGCATTGTGTCAGGGGGCCAGGTCAAACCCCTCCATGTACACCGCCAGAACCAGAACCTCACGCCCATGGTGACCTTAAAGGTGTTTGTCTTTGTTTGTTTTTGTATTCCACATAGACAGGCTGGGGTTCAGCACAACGGACAGAGCCTGTCCGCTACCTCCAGGGCGCATCACCACATTTTACAAGCCAGGAAAGGTGCATGGATCCTGGGTAAACATTGATTAAGTGTTTTTAAATGTGTGGGACAGTGTTTTGTCACTTTCAAAACTCTCCTGTCATTGACCGGAGAATTTGGGTCGATGTTGTATTCAATCTGGCCATTAATATTCCAGTGAGACGAAGTACGTACATTGACCGGAGTGATCCCATGTTAATTTTGTCCAAAAACCGGAACATTCCCTACCCCTGAAAAGTATTATCATCTGAAAGTAAGATTAATCATTATGTTATTAGTATTTAATATACATATAAGTCTTTTTACAACTTGTATTTAGAAATACTCCATTGTAATTGTTGATGCATAAATGTTCATCCATTCAATGTGGCATCTGCTATAATGGGGTTAATGTATGATATTACTTAATAATACAATACATTATAATATATGATAATTACATTTTAATTTTATTAATTTCTTATTTAATTGAAACGTATCAAACATTTTATTAAAGAATGGTGATATACACAGTGATAGATGTTAAGGACTAACGTTTATAGTAAAAAGCCTAGTATTTATCCATATGCATTGACGGGAAGAAAGGTGTAAATGGCTGGATCTCCTAATCAAACCAAAAGAGAAAATGCAGATATTACACTCATAAAATAAATGGTAGACATATAGTCTTAGTGCCAAGTTGTCTCAGACAATCTGTTGACTTCACAGCTTGACACTCAGAGGGCGGTGGGGGCTGGTGAACAGTATGGTCAATGTTTTTTTGTTCAAAAAGGACTCTGAGGGCTATACACTACACATTTTTCTTGGATTTTTTACCACCATAGTCCCTAATATATTTTTAGAAAGGCAGGAAATTAAATTAGATCGGAAAAATATTTAATTGTGGAGGACCCCCTGTTTTGTGTCCCCCCAAACTTCTCAAATATTTTTATTTATTTTAGGATCTTAAAATCAGACCTGTTTTTTAAATGAATTCTGACGGCAGGCAGGCAGCTCTGATCACCTAATGATAAATGCGCCACACCTAATCGCCGGCCATTCAGGTCCCTCTATACAAATCAAACTGTAGATGGTGTGAAAGCGCCTATTGTTTTAAATAATGGTCGGAGTGTGAGCCTTCTCAATTACCGTCGGACAGCAGAGTGTCAGGGTTTGAGTTTTGTGTGTTAAGTTTTGGTTTTATTTTGCTGTTCTGTGTTCCCTGTCGCATATTTTCCTCCTTGTGTCTTGTCTGATCCTTCATCCTGTGTTTGCCTTCCTGTCGTTAGTTTCCCTGGTGTGTCTGATTGTCTCATTGTGTTCACCTGTTGCCCTTGTGTTTCTCCCTCCTTTCTTTCTCCTCTCTGTATTTAGTCTTTCCCTGTGTTCCCCTGTCGGTTCATTGTTTGTCTTCCCTTCATGTCACGCTTCAGGTTTTTTTTTCCTGTCTCCCTCAATGTTGGTCACAATCTTTTTTTGTTATGGTATCTTCCTCGTGTTACCTATGCATTATCCATGGCATGTTTTTTCCTGATCGGCTTTTTAAATAAAGCTCGCTTTTGTTTATAGACCTTTACCTTTTTGTAGTCTGTTTTCGGGTCCTACCTTTCCCGAATCGTAACACAGAGAACTCTAAACAAAAATGTTCAATCAATAAAGTAACACCTTATCTTAATAATATCCTCATATTAATAATAATAATAAATCATACAGTATTTGTCCGAAAGGGGGCAGGAGGAAGCAAACACCAAAACAAATATTACAAAACATATACTGCATATTAATGCAAACTATTGTAAAGGTAAAAGTATGAGCATAAAAAATAAAGAAGTGTAAACATTTACATTATTATTATGATTATAAAGACTATATATTATTGAATTACAAGATTAGATATACTTTATTTGATCTAAAATATTGATGTGTTTTCGTTATACTGCAGTAGCCTGTGAAAACCATAACAAATATGTGTTCAAATGCTCTTCACCAAAACACAACTGAAGTACTGACAGTTCATGAAACTTGTCTCTCTGTATTTGTGAATGAAGCGCCATCTCATGGTCAAATCCTGAAATAGAAAATCTGGCAACGCCCTCTTGGAAAATAGTGGGAGGGCTTAACATCCCCAGCCGCTGGGATCCGTTGGGTTTTTGGCAGGAATCTGTTGGCTGGAGTCCTTTCTAGAGTGCCACATCTGTACAATAGACATTTACAATTATAATAATAATAATAATATTAATAACTTGAATTGATATAGCGCCTTTCATAACCTCAAGCTCGCTTTACAAAGAAACATACAAGGACAAGACATAAAACATAAAAAACATAAACATAAAACAGGAGGCAGAAATGGAAGTGTAAGTGGGGGGGGTAGTGAGTTATTGTTGGAAGGCGATGTTGAACAGATGAGTTTCAAGGGTTGATTTGAAGATGTTGAGAGAAGGGGCGTTGCGGATTTCTGCAGGGAGGGAGTTCCAGAGTGTGGGGGCAGCGACACTGAAGGCACGGTCCCCGAAGGTGCAGAGGCAAATGGAGAGCAGGCCGGAGTCTGAGGATCGAAGGGTGCGGGACGGGGTGTATGGGTGGAGGAGATCTGTGAGGTATTATACAAATAGATTATATCATTATTACTAAAACAAATATATATATATATATATTGATTAATTTACGTTGTATGTCAAATTTGACAAGACAAATATAAAAGACTATCTTTTTACATCTGACATACAAAATACATTTGTTATTAAAAAACAAAATCATAATAACAACAAATTGTTGTTAATAATAATAATTTGATTTCCGTAAGAAAAACATATTTTCATGCATTTTTAGATTGTTAATAACACACATTACAATGTCTAAAGATACTCGCTGGTTGTACTTTTGCGGGCATCCAATTCGCTAGGTGACGATGTTGCAAAACAACTAGGGTCCTATGCAGTGGCGGCCGGCCCATAGGGGCGCTAGGGGCGCCGCCCCATCTCTTCCCACATACAAAAAAGAAATATAAAAAAAAATATTAAATTAAAAAATATATATATTTTATATTTTTTATTTTTAATGAACAAGGTAAATATCATACAATTGGTATCAGTAAAATGTATAATCTACAATAAAATCTCGTTTAAAATTGTGTTACGATGTCTAAAGTTACTGATAAGTCACATGTTTCCTGCCTGGCCTTACCCATTAGTTTATCATTACGGGGCGCTGCCCCCGAGCCAAACAGCAGCAACCAGCACGTTGCAAAAGTCTCAATAGTAAAATGTGCCGCCGAAACATAATTTCAGCCAATCAGCGCCGTCAAATATTTTGGTCACGAGAGCGCTCACGTTGGCGCCCACGTTTCTTACGTGCGTTGACGTGAGTTGTTTTTTAGACTCGTGAGGAACTGGTGTAGTATCTATAGTAACGCAGTGTAGGCGGAGCCGTGACGTCATCTTCAGTGAGTTCCCCAGAAAAACAACACAGCCATTAGCTCTTAGCACTCAGAGCTCACAGCTCTTCATATCTGTTCAGAAACTAGAGAAAAGTTAAACAAGTACAAACCACATACTGTCTGTTTTATGGCAAATAGAGTCGCTGGTTTATTTATGTTTGTATAGGCCGTTGTTGTGAGTGTGGACGGTCGGAGCATCTACAATGTTAGCTTAGCCAAATCTCCATTAGAAAACACGCATTTTAAAAGGTTTTTCACCTGCCGTCTGTCTGCAGACTTGTCAAAGCCTTAATTCATGGTTTTTACTATCCGGTATCAGTATGTTGTTACTTCGGCATCATTTTGAAACGTGTATTACAATTAAATCACGGTCAAATATGTTCATCTTGTTGTAGTTGTAGCCCCCTTGACAGCGATTCTCTCTCTAGTTTAGACTGCGGTGAAGCCAGCCTCCACTCGGAAAAACCTAGTCAAGCCAGCCCTCACGTGATATTGCGGTGCGCGAATATCCTATGCATTACGGTAGAGTCAAAAAAAATCCTCCCTCTGTTTAGATGAGAATAAAACAAAAACTGTCCAGTATCAAAGACTCATTTCACTTCAGGGTGATAGCAGGACATCCCATCTAGTCACTCAGAAAAAATCAGGACATTCTGATGTAGAGTTTCAAAATAAAAGACCTTTGAAATCTCTATTGTATGAGTTATCATTCATGTTTTAGATGAGAATACAACTAAACTGGGACTCTACCCGCATTATGAGGCACTATTTTGGGATACTTTTTTTCATTTTCACCCCTTTTCTATGGATCTCCAAAAAGTTAACTTAGACTTTTTCTGAATCTGGAGGAATGCAAGGGGAGTTGGCAGGGGACTCTACCCGTATTATGAGGCACTATTTTGGATACTTTTTTTCATTTTCACCCCTTTTCTATGGATGAATTGAAATACATTGCCTGGAGGATAGGACCGAGAGATGAGAGACTCTCTGGCCGCCTCACAAGTCACTATTGTCGGACACTTTCTTTGCTTTACCCCGGTTCTATCACTCTTTCCTCCTTTGACCATAAAACATGTTTCCTGCTGGGGTACTGCCTGGTTCCGGGGCACCCCAAACCCTCTCATGGTCAGCCCCGCGTTGGTGCGGAGGTGGGACCATTTAACCCGGTGGTAACCAAAGTCCTCCCTTGGTCCGTGTACCATGAAGCATCGGACCCATGGTTGCAATCACCGGTTGCGCTAACGCATATAAACGGAGAAACAGAAAACTATTTAAATACAATTCATTGTGTGTGTTTTAGGAAGGATGTTGTCCGAATGCCCGGTATGCAGACTCTGCTATCTGGCTTTGAAAAAGCACCTTAAGCACAAACATGCAGTGCGGAACCTGGAGGAAAGAGGCATCATTCTTAAAATGGCCAGTGGCAGAATAAATGTTCAGACCAAACCCTGCCCCATCACAGGGTGTTTGTATGCTGGCAAGAGACTAGACCATCATGTAACTTATGAGCACCCTGAGTTCTCCCGAGATGAGGCACATCAGGACATAGCAAGGCTGAAGCATAGTGTGGCCCTGTAGTTGCTCCATGACCTCCGAGAGACTAATCCCATCATTGGAATGGCTACATCATTGGATATAGACAATGAGGAGGAATACCCGGTACACCCTTTACCCTTCTCCCTACATACCGAGTGTGACGAAGAGGACTGCAGGCAAGTGAGGCTGGAAAATTTGGCATTGAGGGCTCAGAAGGATGCCCTCATTGATGAGGTGAAGACCCTGCGCTCCAGGCTAAAAAAAGGGGCTAAAACCCAGGAAGCAGAGTGCCACTGCTGTTGTGCTTGAGGAAGAGGAAGAATGTATACAATTTAAGGGCCTGGCAATCTCAAGTACCTCCGGCTTGAACACAGTAACCTCCGGCAGCAATACCCCTCTCAAGACCCTGGTGAAGACTGTCATGCGGTCCCCAGAAGCCTCCGGTAATGAGACCCCTCTCAAGACCCCGGGCAAGACTGTCATGCGGTCCCCAGAAGCCTCCGGCAGCAATACCCCTCTCAAGACCGTCATGCGGTCCCCAGAAGCCTCCGGTAGCAATACCCCTCTCAAGACCCCGGTCAAGACTGTCATGCGGTCCGCAGATGCCTCCGGTAGTGAGACCCCTGTATGCCAGAAGACTCGTGTGTCTGTCTACAATAAGCTGAAAGCTAATCTGGCTAAGGACTGGCCCTCTCCCCCAAATCACTGGTCCACTGGGAAGGGACGGGGGAATACCATGTGTGAAATCACGTTGCCTAAAAGCATGGAGACGTACATTCAGACATATAGAGGTCATTGTGAGGGTGTCGCACCAACAGTAAAACGGAAAGAAAATGGTCTGTCCAAGGTCAGCCGGATAAAGAACTTCCTAGTATTCATGGCCCATGGTGTTAACCGTCTGTCAGACTAGTTGTTTCTAAAAGACACAAAGAGGTTCCGTGGCTGGAGCGAGTATATTTCAAAGTCGGGCCGGGCAGTCCCAACATTGCTGTTATTCCTGAAGAATGTGAACCATTTCCTGAGGTACTTGTTTGAGTCAAAGCTCCTTGGGGTGCAGGCTCACCCAGTCGGATATGACCCACATCATCAGAGAGGTGACAGCCAACATGAACGACTTGAAAAAGTCCTGATCTCCTTGACCTGATGGCTAGCAATCCGACCTCAATCACCCAGTACCTGCTATATGGCTATCTAACCCTCCATTGGAGCCTCCTGTATGGCCACCGTCCGGGTGTGTACGCAAACATGACCAACACTGAGGTCTTTGAGGCGGACAGAAGGGGCACTGCTGAGGGCTACATTAACCACGTGCAGGATCACAAGACTGCCAAGACATTTGGTGAAGCACAGCTGGTGCTTACAGTAAAGGAGTTTAGCTGGGTCATGCGGTGGATGAATGAATTATTCCTTTTCACAACGGGGAAGCATGCCTCCAAGAACCTGAACGCTCACTTGAAGAGGGCTTGGACTGATGCTGGGCTAGAAACAGCTGTCACCTTCACCATCTTGCGCACTGCCCTGGCTGACAATATCAAGCATCACCAAGATCCAGAAAGCAGGTCAATTTTCGCCAGGTTTATGTGTCACGACGTAAGCACTGCAGACCGGTTCTACGCGAATACGCCTGGAATAAAGGAGGGCTGTTGAATTAAAACAGTTTAATGCACTTTTAACACTCATGTACCCAGGATTCAGACACCTTCCCTGGCTTGTCAAATGTGGTGATGCGCCCTGGAGGTATCAGACTATTTTAAACAACTTTTCCCTGCCTTTCAAACACTTATTCCTGGGTTATAGCCTGTCATTTTTCATGATATCATTTAACATTGAACCTCTCCTGAAAATGCACATATTCTTTTCATTTCCAGGAGAGGTTCAATGTTAAATGATATCTTGCAAAATGACAGGCTAAAACGCTCTTCCAGGCGTTTAAAAACACTTTTCCCGACCATTTAAACATTATTTCTGGCTTGTAAAGTGCAGTGATGAACCCTGGTACGATCATACTATTTAAAGGGTTACCAGGAGCATGAGAATATATCGTCCACATAAGGGGTGCTGGTGGTGCCGTGAAGAAGGCCAACTATGGATGCTGATGGGCTGACAGAAAAGCACCACAAAATCCACCACCTTACCAGGGGCATGAGGTTCTGGAGGCTGTGATCATCTGGGTTTAGTCCGTGGGGGAGTGATTAAATCCGGGGGCCCGGGGACTCACGGTGTGCAAGGTTATGGAAGTGCGCATGTGAGGGAGCCATGCTGGAGCTGCTTAGTCCGTCCTTTGGGGGTCTGTGAGGGGCTACAGAGAGGTGCTTTTCGCGATCTCTGTCCTGGAGGTGTGAAAAAACCTGTTTGCCCGTGTTAGGGAGCCATGCTGCATCATTAGTCCGTCTTTTGCGGCTCTTGGCGCAGCCAAATTGGCCATCATAAGATGCATCAACACATGTGTCTTCGAGTCACACACATGTGTCTCGAGTCAACCTCAATAGCTTGACTCCTGGACCATCTGTGTGAGGTTCTATTTTCGGATACTTTTGTTCATTCCCCCCCCCCCCCCCCCTTTTCCTGGGTCTCACTGGTTTTCCAACATGTGAATTTGACCATTTTGACTCTGGAGGAATGTAAGGGGAGCTGGCAGGGGACTCTACCCGCATTATGAAGCACTATTTTCGGATACATTTTCTCATTTTCACCACTTATCACTGGTTTTCCAAAAAGTGAATTTGACTATTTTGACTCTGGAGGAATGTAAGGGGAGCTGGCAGGGGACTCTACCCGCATTATGAGGTACTATCTTCGGATACATTTTTCTCATTTTCACCACTTTTCCCTGGGTAAAATTAGGTCTGTCACTTTGGGTAGCCGCACATCTCTCGGAAGTCTCCCGAGAGTGGACGTCCATTGCCTCTAAATAGGGTGAGGGAATGCTCCGGTTTTTGGACAAAATTAACATGGGATCACTCCGGTCATTGTACGTACTTCGTCTCACTGGAATATTAACGGTCAGATTGAATACAAAATCGACCCCATTTCTCCGGCCAATGACGGGAGAGTTTTGAAAGTGACAAAACACTTTTCCACACATTTAAAAACACTTTAACAATCAAACAATGTTTACCCAGGATTCAGGCACCTTCCCTGGTTTGAAAAATGCGGTGATGCGCCCTGGAGGTATCAGACTATTTAAAACATGTATACCCAGGATTCAATCACTTTTCCTGTCTTGAAGCGATGAGCCCTGGTAGTATCAGACTATTTTAAACAACTTTTTCCCGCCTTTCAAACACTTATTCCTGGGTTTTAGCCTGTAATTTTGCACGATATCATTTGACATTGACCCTCTCCTGAAAATGCACATATTCTGTGCATTTCCAGGAGAAGTTCAATGTTAAATGATATCGTACAAAATGACAGGCTAAAACTCTCTTCCAGACGTTTAAAAACACTTTTCCCGACCATATAAACATTATTTCTGCCTTGTAAAGTGAGGTTCTCTCCACACTTTCTTCCTCCTCTTCCTCCAGGTGCTGCAGCAGCAGCAGCAGCAGCAGCAGCCTTGTTCTCTGGGTAAACTCTCTGTCCACATTTAAGACCGTTTCCCCGCATTGTAATCACTATGTCTGCCTTGAAAAGTGAGGTTTTAGCAGACCTCCAGTTGGTGGTGGTGCTCTGGAGCAGCCTGTTTTCTGGCTAAACTCTCTGTCCACATTTAAGACAGTTTCCCCGCATTGTAATGACTATTTCTGCCTTGGAAAATGAAGTTCTCTCCACACTTTTCCCTTAAAATGATTTATAATTATTTTTGCATTTAAATGATTTATGTTATCATTAATATGGTTCCCTAACACAATGCACATAGTCTGGAGCTCACTGGGGTCCTGCATATGCTTTAATCAGGCGTTTTAACACTTTTTTAAATCACTATCATGGGGCTATGTAAATCAAATTCCGGGTAATTCGGAGCACAATTGTACCTTTTAATATTTAAATGTATCTGTATTATATATTTTTGGGCTAGAAAAGTGACATTTCTAGGTGATTTTGTCAGTTTATGGAGCTTTGGCCACAAATCCTGGAGGTTCTAGGCCGAATTTGGGTGCTCATAAGCGGCCTGCCATGCACCCTACTGATGTGTTAGGGCGTTGGAAGAAACACTTTGAGGAACTCCTGAACCCGACAACTCCGCCCTCTATGGTAGAGGCAGAGCTGGAGTATGACAGGGGATCAACACCAATCTCCCTTGGGGAGGTCACTGAGGTAGTCAAACAACTCCACAGTGGCAAAGCCCCAGGGGTGGATGAGATCCATCCAGAAATGCTGAAGGCTCTTGGTGTTGAGGGACTGTCATGGTTGACATGTCTCATCAACGTTGCGTGGAAGGTACCGAAGGAGTGGCAGATGTTAGAAATGAAAATCAATGTTTTGATGATATAATGTAGCTTAAACATGCCGTCAGTTTTAATGCTGTTTTATACTGAAAAACCAAACATTCTTGTGCACAACCAGTTGTTAAGCTTTTATTCTGAAAATCCTTCATCTCCGGTTAGCATTTAGCATGTGGCTAATTGACCATTTCCTATAACGGTGAATTTAGTAGCGAAATGACATGGAGTGATGCACACCGAAACCTACTGATTTTAACACGACAACTATAGACGTAGAGATATTATTATTGCTGAATATTGAATGAAGGTACAGTTTATTTGAATAAAGTTATTGTTTACAGACGTGGGTAGCATGTGACAACATCCGGAACGACCGGAAACCAAACCAGCCCTGAAGTATTGTCTGTATGTTTAACAGTATTGATTACAGCGTTTAGAATGTGTTAAATGAAAAGAGATGAAAGAGAATATGAGGAGAAGAGGCGTGTTTAGTTATGTATTGAATGTACAATGTCAAAATCCTCTGTTATGTGCGATATCGGACATTGTTGAAAGGAGGGCGGAAGATTACGCCACAGCCGCCATTGAAGAGGAGGAGCCTAATGAGATATATAGTCAGGTTGCAGAGCTTTGTGGAGTCTCTTCTTCACAGCCAGGACTGGGAGAGGGAGCTGCAGCTCTTCTCTCTTCTGACTGAACAATATCCTGCTTGTAACACACCCGCGCCTTTTTTAATTAAAGTACCCAATTGAACCTTCTCAGAGACTCCATTTAGTCTTCTTTTAAAGCTTCCCTCCTGGACGCGAGAATAAGGATCAAAGTTTACAATTTGGTGACCCTGACGTGATCTTCGTTGGACCGGGAGAGACTAACAACCAGCTGTTTTCCGGGGATGCGGCATCCGTTCGACACACAAGCGAGTTCGAACAACTTCGGTAAGAGGAAACCTGTTATATCGAATTCCTCATAGTTTATGTAGGACAATGTTAGATTTGTGTGTTTGACGGCTGCCGGCGGATCCTGAAAATAGCTGTGCATTTAATCTTAAAACAACCAAATGTATAACAATAACAATTCTATAACACGTGGCGCTGCTCTGTTGCAGGTGAGTTCACACTTTCTTTTGTTCTTCTATTTTAACCCTGCATGCTATTAATTTGTGTGTTGTATTTTAAATAAATGTGTGTGGTCATTGTCCTTCGGATAGGTGTCTTGTTGCGTTTTCATGTAGGTGTCTCTTGTTACAGTTAGTTAGCCTATGACGTAAGGGTATATATGCCCATTTAACGATTTTTTATTAAGATCTGGAGACATAGCGAGTCGGTTAAGCAGTGAGTAAGTGAAAACCAACAAGGCATAGCGAGTTAACTCAGGGTTAAGTAACTGAAGTCAGTGCTAGTCGAAAACAGTTGAGAACTGTTTTAAAAAAGTCATTTTTGAGGAAACGGCTTGGTTAAGGTGTAAGCCTTTATCAGTGGTTGAACTTTTCTATTTTCAACCAGGATATTCCGGGTGGAATACGGTAATTGGGGTTTCAGCAGCATTGCATTAATTGTTGATGACGATCATTTAATAGTCGCTGATAGGTTTCCATATTACTCCCACATAACGTGTCTAAATAGCAACAGTTAACCAATAGTGGACTGTAAAGTCAAATATTACGTAGATAGGTTTATTGCTTATGCGTAAGGGTTCCTAACTCTAAGTGATGATATCAATAAGATAAAGCCCATTTTTATAGTAAACAAGATAGAAATGTTATTATTTTAAACCAAGTGTTGTTTTGGCTTGTATTTCAGGTTGTATAATACCACACCAGTGGTTTACTTTGTTACGGTTCGTTTAAAGATCACCTCGCCATTGTTTAAACTCCTCTCTGAAAGCCACATGGTCTACTTTCAAATCTCTTTGTCTACAGGTCAGAGTGCGAAATAATCGGGTGCCATCTTGTTTACACCCCACATTTGTTAAAAAAAAAAAAACAAACACAGGGCAGTCGCCATTCTGTGAAATGCAAATTCAAAGCACTCTTTTGTTTGTGCTTATGCAGCGGTTTGCAGGAGATGAGGCATTTTTCTAGGCATACCATTTTGTAAAGAACATCATAAGTAGTAATAATGATCCCACTTCCATCACATTAGTATGCATAACAGAGTGACAGGTCACACCTCCCCCAATTATGCAAATGAGCTAAGTCCCGCCTCCCCTTTGATCGAGGTGTGAGATCTCAAGTAGGTGTGAAATCCCAAGTAGGTGTGAGATCCGTCGATAGGAGGGGGGTGATGTGTATTCACAGGTGTGAAAAGCCCCCACTGTTGCGCCTTATGGTGTATAATAAAAAAAATAAAAAAAAATAAATGCTGTTTCAATCACATTAGTATTCATAAAAACTGACAGGTGGGCCCGCCTCCAAAGTCTATTAAGACAAAATGCCGCTTCCATCACATTAGTATGCATAAAAGTGACAGAGGGGTCCGCCCCAATTATGTGATGTCAGAAGACCGAGGGGGTGGAGTTAGATAAAAAAAAAAAGGACCCTGTGCAGATAAAAAGCCAATCATTTCCAATCATCAAGACATCTTTCCAAAAAGAAAAAATGGCCAAGAGTCGTATCGATATGGGTTTAATCAGCGAGACGCCTGTGACAATTTACAGCCATCCGTCCGGAGCGCCAATCAAGAAACGGATGCAGTATCTATGCCGGGTTCAGACGCCTCCGTCCGAAGATCTTCACGAAGAAGGGACTCTGAAAAATGGCGATTTTTGGGGTTATGAGTTCAACTATATGGCGAATGAACTGTATTTCTACAATCTGAAGAATGGAGAAACGTATGGACCCCCCAGTGTTAAAGCGACTCTGACCTGAACAGATTGGGCTGTGTTAACTCTGGTGTCTTCCAGAGATCTCCACGCAGACATTGTATCGGAAGAAGTAGTCTATCAAGAAAACACTGCGGAACCAGCGGTGTACAAGATATGTGCAACAAAAAGCAAAGAAACGCAAACAAAAAGCGAGATCAAAGAAGAGTTTTCACCGTTACCCCTCAATGTGGAGGAAGAAGAAGAAGTTCCCCCGACGCCAGAAGTGAGAAGAGTCCTGACAAGCACCGTCTGGGAAACTAAAAGCGGACCATCTGGGCGATGGTATTACCGCGCAAGCCGTTTGCTGACGCTGGGGAAGGACCCCTCTGATGATTTTGTTTTGGAGTATTTCAACTCTACATGTGGGGTTTTTCAAACATCCTTGCGGGTGCCTCTGACTGTCTGGGTGAAAATGATTGGTGAGAAATCTACAAAGCTTATAGAACTTTTTTAGAAGAGTCAGACATCGATGGATATTATAATGGTGAAAAAGACTCTCACCTTTGCAGATGACTCCTCCTCCCACTCAGCATAACAAGTCCCACCCCCCCCCCCCCCGCCCCCCTCACCAGATCATTTAAAAGTAAGGACCGCTCAAAGACATTCACTGAAAACTAACCATGGATCTGAGAAAAAAAAAGTCTCTCCTCGCGAGTTGCAGCCTGGAACAAACGCCTGGAGGACCCCCATCCTCTCCAACAATCTGGACACCTGAGATCTACTATGGTGCCGCGGCGATTGATGTTACTGGTTGGCTGGATATGGATCAACCTCCATCTACTCCGTCCGTGTCTCCAGGGGAATCAACAGCTTCTTCGCCATCCTCGCTAGCAGGCGCTGAATCGCGAAGCTCTCCTTATGCTCCAGAGGGTGATGCTGCAGAAGGCGCTAGAACAGCTTCGGTCCTGAATACGGTAAAAGCTGTAGTGATTCATCTGTTGGACAGGGTCCTACAGCTGTACAGAAAGGAAAATTGTTACGGATGTCAAGTCGACCATCCCAGTCAAATCCAACACGAGTGTTTGTTTCCGACCGAAGAATACTATCTGGATCGAAACTATGATGAAGTGGTAAAGAGACTGTGGACCGTTTGTTTCATTCCAGACATTCGGGACGCTCTACACCAGGGCCACCTTCATGTGTCGGGGAGGAGAGTCTTTGGAGCTGCTGAGGCGATTCTGCACAATCTCAGAAACACAAGACTCTTTGAGGCTAAAATCAACAAGTTTTACAAACGGCTCGACGAGACCCAGACAAAGAACATAAGAGCAGCTTGGGACTCTTGGCAACAATAGGAAGAGTTTGATACTTTTCGTAAAAGTATGTTTTTTTATTTTATTTGTTTTATCTTTATTTTACTTGATCTAGTGTGTCCTTCCTAACAATCACGTTTGTGTTTTTAAAATGTTTTTTATTCTCTGCTTGGAGAAAATGTTTTTGATATATGTGACAAATCAATGAAATGTGTTGTATGAAAAACTGTTGTACTCATTACCTCACCGGTGCTGTAACAGGGAACATGTCTGAGAAACGTGTCATGCAAAGGGTGTATTACACTCCTTCTCCATAGAGCTGTACAGAATGAAACGGGTAAACAAGTAAATGTAGAGAAAGTCAGAGAATATTTATCTGAACAGGATGCATATACTTTGCATTTTGTAAGAAACAGAGTTCTCGTACTCAGACCGCTACAACAATTTCAAGCTGATCTCTGCGATATGCAGTCGCTTTCCGAGCATAATGATGGTTTTAATTATTTGTTCACAGTCGTAGATGTATTTTTGAAAAAAGCCTATGCTCAGACAATAAAGAACAAGACTGGTATAGAGGTTGCCAAAGCCTTTGATACAATTTTAACACACAGTCAGATTCCTAAAAAGATACAAACAGACGCCGGGAAAGAATTCTTTAACAAAGTTTTTCAAACCTTATTGAAGAAACAAGGTATTGCACATTATGCAACAGCCAGTGATATGAAGGCGTGTGTGGTAGAGAGATTTAACCGTACGCTGAAAACTAAAATGTGTAGGTATTTTACAGCTAAAAACACTCATAGATATATAGACGTCTTACCTGAACTAATTGAAAGTTACAATAATAGTTATCATCAAAGTATTAAAATGACACTACTGCAGGTGACCAAGGAAAATGCGGCTCAAGTGTTTCGCAACCTGTACACCCCCTATAGCCATCGTAAAAAATCTGCTACGAAAATGAAATTTAAGGAGGGGGAGCTTGTAAGAATATCCAAATTGAGAGGGGTCTTTGATAAAAAATATGAGCAGAGTTATACGGACAAATTATTTACGGTGTCTGAAGGCATACCTCGTCAACCACCTGTTTACAAACTCAAAGATTATGATGGAGAAGAAATCAAGGGGACTTTTTATGAGAAAGAGTTACAAAAAGTGAAGGTATCTAGTGACAAGGCTTTTCAAGTGGAGAAAATTCTGAAAAGACGTGTGGTGAGAGGGAAAAAACAAATGTTTGTATGTTGGAAGAACTGGCCCGAGAAATTCAACAGCTGGGTTGATGCTGGCACCATCAAGGATGTATAAAAACAAACAGACTCAACGCTCAGTCCTTCATTACAGCCATGGAGATAAATGAAGGGTTCTACATTACGCTGCCGTCCAATGCCAGCCTTGATGTATTTCAAAACAATACAAGCTCTAGTTATCAGGTAACACCCCCACACCTGGTATAACATGCCTTTAGAAATAGCCTATTTTGAATGGATAAAGAAACCAAAAGCCCCCGCGATAGCGAGCAAGTTAAAGCTTCAAATGTTAGTTACTATCGAGGTTACTATCGTAGCATAAGTCAGCTCACGGAGGAACTTGAGTCCTGCTTCAGAAAAATTTACTCTGGTATTAGTTTGTACTATAGTCCAATTCACAGGAAAATTGAATTTCAAGGAGATGGACTATATCGTTTTTGCTTTCCAAAGACCGTGGCTTATATGCTTGGAATAAAACCAGACCAGTGGCTCAAAGTTGATGATAAATCAGCAGCCCACCCAGCGGATATAAATGCCGGCGTAACTTATCTCTACTGTTATAGTAACGTGGTCTGTCACCAACGGGTAGGTGATGCTTTTGCTCCTCTCCTGAGAACCGTAGATATAAAAGGGACATTTGGCGACACCAACACCCAGTATTTTAGTCCTTCGTATTACTTGCCGGTAACAAAAACGCATATTGAGAATATACAGATAGAGATAAAAAACGATCAGAACGAACCGATAAAGTTTACCTACGGCAAGAGTGTAGTGAAACTTCATTTCCGACCTTCAAAAGCGGGGCAATCTTTTGCAAAACGATGATTCATCACGATCCACAACGTTTTGTGAGTTACTATGAAAATCAAGCAGGGGGGTCATTCCCTGGTTTTTATGGTACACCAGTTATGTACGGCCGAGGTATTGGTTCTATATTCTCCAGATTATTTCGTTTTGTAGCCCCTTTGGTGAGAAAGGGATTTGCCATAGCTAAACCTCATCTGAAATTGGCGGCCAAAAATATTGCATCAGATGTTATCAGCAAGGCGGTCCATACATTTAGCAGCCAATCAGATCATGGGTCTCAAGAAGGAGCAGGAGGTCTGATGGTTTTAGCAAGAAGGGCCAGGAAGAGACCTCCAGGAAAACGGGTTCCGGCCGGCGTTAAAAAGGGGAAGCACTCAGCCAAGAGAAAATCATTAGGGAAAAAACACCCCCGAAGAAGGAACGTATTGGGGAGAGATATATTTTAGAGTGTTAAATATGGCTCTTTGACATCACAAATCTGCTGAATGCAGTATGGCAGAGCTGGATTTATTTTCGGCTCCCACGACGCAGCTTTCTATCGATGAAAAACACTACACTGAGGTCCTTCCGTTGTCTGCCATTATAGATGACGGACCCATTGAATTTTTCATTCCCGGGGACGGGGATAAATACCTCGATATGAATGACACCTTGATGCATCTCAGTATCAAATAACCAACACCGATGGGACTAATCTGGCAGCTGATGCCCCCGTAGCCCTCGTTAATTATCCTCTGAATAAAATGTTTAACCAATGCGACATTATTCTAGGGGACAGGCTGATTTCTCAGTCCAGCTCGACTCATCCTTACAGAGCGATGATTGAAACACTATTGAATTACTCTGATTCTACTTTAAAAACTCAGTTCACTGCTGGTTTATTTTATAAAGACACCGTGGGAGCTATGAACTCGATAGTGATCGCCAATGGCCCTAACAAGGGTCTAGTAAAGAGAGCTGTATTCACAGCTGAATCTCGAGAGCTCCATCTAATGGGGGCCCTACACACCGATATATTTTTCAGCGAGAGGCTTCTCCTGAACTCTGTAGATTTGAGAATCAAGCTCACCAGATCTAATGATGCGTGTACTCTCATGTGTGCAAATGATTCTACGTACCGTCTAAAAATACTGGGGGCTCTGATGAGAGGCAACGCCCTCTACCCTTTATCTCGCATGAATATCAAAACATACAGCATCCCGGTGAATTCCAGAATATGCAACCAAGAAAATCTCTTTCTGGGTAATATGCCTAAATACATAGTATTGGATATGGTAAATCACGAAGCCTTCACAGGAAGGAGAACGCTTTCACCTTTTAATTTCCTTCATAATGATATGGAATATCTGGCTTTGTATCAGGACGGTTGACAAGTACCGGCCAAAGCATTCCAACCTCAATTTAACCAGGGGTCTTCAGTCAGAGAGTTTTACAACATGTTTACGGCTACAGGGAGACACATGAAAGACTTACCTCTGTGTATTGACCGACAGGATTTCGAACAAGGATACTCATTATTCGTATTTAATCTCACTGCAGGGGAAGATGCTGACGCATTGTCCCCTATTACAAGCGGCAGTTTAAGACTGGAAATGAGATTTCGAGTACCGTTACCACAGACTACCACTTTAATCGTATATTATTTTTTTGATTAGATTCTGGAGATTAATTCAAAACGTTAAGTGTTGGTAGATTATTACTAAAAAGATATTACAACATGAATAATCATCAATTGGATAGTCTGCTACGTCATATGGTGGGGGACTCTTTTGGTGGGGTGTGGGCGTCAGATCAGCTACCCCGAGTAAAACAATTATTTAGATACCCTGTATACATGATTGTAAATACCCACCCCTCCCACATGCCGGGAGAACACTGGCCAGTGAGCTTAGAGGACGACGATGTGGGAACTTTTTTTGATTCTTTTGGCTTTCCTCCCGATTTTAGTCATTACCCTAAAAGCATCTTCCAATTTCTAGAAAAACAATGTAAAACTATTTTACACCACAATCAACAGCTTCAGAATGTCATGTCTACAGCCTGTGGTCAGCATTGTGTTTTCTACCTATGTAAAAGAGCGTCTTGGTTGTCTTACAAAAATGTGTTGTCTATGTATCAAGATGATGTGATAAAAAATGATGCTGCTGTAACTAATTTTGTGAAAAAATAGCAACGGTGTGAGAGACGTCATAAAGACACTCATTTTAACCACAGTGTTTGCTCTTGTTAGAAATTAAAATCAATGTTTTAATGGGGAAATGTAGTTTAAACATGCCGTCAGTTTTAATGCTCTTTTATACTGAAAAAACAGAAATTATTGTGCACAAGCAGTTAAGCTTTTATTCTGAAAATCCTTCATCTACGGTTAGCATTTAGCATGTGGCTAATATACGATTTCCTAGAGAGGTGAATTTAGTAGCGAAATGACGTGGAGTGGTGAAAACCGAAGCCTACTGATCTAACGCTACAACTATAGATGTTGAGATACTACCATGCTGAATATTAAATGAAGGTACAGTTTATTTGAATACATTATTGTTTACAGACGAGAGTTGCATGTGACAACATCCGGAATGACCGGAAACCAAACGAGCCGAGAAGTATTTTTTAGAGTATTGATTACAGCGTTTAGAATGTGTTGCATGAAAAGTGATGAAAGAGAATATGAGGAGAAAAGGCGTGTTAAGCATATATTGAATGTGAAAAGAACCAATCCTATGTTTAAATGCAACAACGGACATTGGAGACGAGGCGAGGCGGCTGGCGGGGAGGAGCCAGCAGAGGATATATAACAGCACCGGAGGAGAGATCCTTGCTCTTCTCTTCCCTAACGAGGAGCGGATCACAGCTGTTTGTCTGACTGAACAATATCATGCTTGTGACCAACCCGAGCCTTTTTTTAATTAAAGTACCCAATTGAACTTTCACAGAGACTCCATTTAGTCTCATTTTAAAGCTTCTCTCCTGGACGGGAGAATAACGAACACAGTTTACAATCTGGTGAGTTCCCCGACGTGATCCCGCTGACCGAGGAGAGAAAACCAACCGGCTGTTTCCTGGAGACGCTTGCAGCCATTCGACACACAAGAGCTCAAATCAATCGGTAAGAAGATGCCTGTTATGACAAAGATTCTTCACTAGTTAAACTAGGCAAAAGTTAGATTTGTGTGTTTGACGGCAGCCGGCAGATCCTGAAAATAGCTGTGCATTTTAATGTTAAAACAACCCAAATTGATAAAATAATCACTCTAAAACCACAAGGCGTTGTTTTGTCACAAGCAGGGTGAGTTCACACTTTATTTTGTTCCATTAACCCTGCATGCTATTAACCACGTTTGGGTGTTGAATTTTAAATATAAATGTGTGTGGACATTGTACTTCGGATAGGTGCCTTGCTGTTTTCACATAGGTGTCTCTTGTTACGTTAGTAGTTAGTTAGCCTATGACGTAAGGGTATATAGCCCATTTGACGATTTTTGTTAAGATCTGGAGACATAGCGAATCGGTTAAGGGCCGAGTAAGTGAAAACCAGCAGGGCATAGTGAATCAACTCAGGGTTAAGTAACCGAAGTCAGTGCTTTAAAGAAAGTCCTTTTCAAGAAAAGGCTTGGTTAAGGTCTAAGCCTTTATCAGTGGTTAAAACTGTTCTGTTTTAAAAAAAAGATATTGCGGGTGGGTTACGGTAATCGGAATTACAACAGCAGTGCAGTAATAAGACGACGATCTATTATTAGTTGCTGATAGGTCTCCATATTGGTTCCGGTTTGGCGTGTCCAAATCGCAACAGTTAACCATAGTCGACTATAAAGTCAAATATTACGTGAACAGGTTTATAGCTAGTGCGTAAGGGTTCCTAACTTTAAGTGATGATATCAATAAGATAAAGCCCATAGTCGACTATAAATTCAAATATTACGTGAACAGGTTTATAGCTAGTGCGTAAGGGTTCCTAACTTTAAGTGATGATATCAATAAGATAAAGCCCATTTTTTCATAGTAAGCTAGATATAAATGTTGTTATTTTAAACTAAGTGTTGTTTTGGCTTTTATTTCAGGGTTTATAATACCACACCAGTGGTTTACTTTGTTACGGTTCGTTTAAAGATCACCTCGCCATTGTTTAAACTCCCACCTGAGAGCCGCATGGACAAATCTCTTTGTCTACAGGTCAGAGTGCGAAATAATCGGGTGCCATCTTGTTTACACCCCACATGTGGAAAAAGAAAGACAGGGCAATCGCCATTTCGTGAAATGCAAATTCAAAGCACTCCTTTCTTTGTTCTTATGCAGCTGGTTTCACTCCAATGAGGCATTTTCCTGACCTCCATCTTGTGAAGAACGAATAATACTTCTTGTCACAGTTGGAACTAGAAGGCTGAATCAATTTTTGGATATTAAAGGGAAGGATTGTTGTATTTTCAAAGTTTTGAAGTATTGCTGCTGGCAAAAGTGTATTGGCGGATTATTGATCTAATTCTGCTGGCAAATGTGTTTTGGCGGTTTTTGAAATATTCCTGGTTGCAAATGTGTTTTGGCGGTTTTTGAAATATTCCTGGTTGCAAATGTGTTTTGGCGGTTACGTGCTGTGTTGTTTAACCATAGTGTAATGTTCTTCCTAATTTAAAGATACTTTTAAGGCAAATAAGTTTCTCCTTGTTAAAAACAACTCAGTTTTGCAACAGCTATCCCCTAGTGGATTAAGCTAGGAAATTAAAATAGCGCACTCTGGTGGTAGTACATAATTATTACACAAATAGAAGAAACACCATAGCATGTGAAGTATAATTTTAAGTGTTATAAATAAACATAAGCTTGATCGCCAGAATAGAATTGCAAAGTGGTTTCTAATTATAAGATGAGAAACTTTACATAATAACATAAGACTGTAGAATATTCAAACACCACTTTATTGAAGCTAACACAAGTTGATACATTTGCATAATTTCATACACTTCGGTATGCACTGTACACAGTGGATTTAGATTTTTACCGCAGATTTCTATTTTCATATTTCAAAGTCAAAACCATACTGTACACTGTACAATTTTTATTTTTAACAATTTAAAATTTGCACAAATTTTATATTTTAATTTACTTTAATAATATTAACCACAACTAAAAAAAAAAAACCTAACCTGATTTAAAGTTAAGATCGGATGACATAGGATATTTATCAGGAACAAAGGTGCTAGTCGGAGGATTAGTGCTTCAATCTTTGATAACTTCATAATTTCATTCGAATAGGAAGAGAACATGCCACTTATAGACACTAAGTTGAGACCAGACGCAGAGCCATGCACAACTGCAGATATTAAGGAAAGGGTAAAATCAGATCAGATGCTACAACAGTTCCAAATCTTAGACGGAAGACATGGACCCAATATGAGAAACTGTTGGAACAATGGCAAACGAGAGGACTGTTTCCAGCAGATGATCAGCCTGGACCAACGAAAGCCCATAGAAAAGCTGTAGTTGAATATGAGAATGCTGAATACCTACAACAGGAAAAAGCATTGATCAAAGCCGGAAAACCCTCTTGGTATGGACTTGAAAACATTGCTATGAACAAAGCTGAAAAAATAAAAGCTATGGTTGCAAGTCTGGTATTCCATCTGGAAGATGCCAGCCAAGGATTGACAAACAGCTTACATGTGGTAGAACTCAGCAGAAGAATGGAAGAGGAGACCAACAGAAGAATGGAAGAACTCAGCAGAAGAATGGAAGCAGAACTCTGCAGAAGAGAGGAAGAATCCAACAGAAGAATGGAAGAACTCAGCAGAAGAATGGAAGCAGAACTCTGCAGAAGAGACGAAGAATCCAACAGAAGAATGGAAGAACTCGGCAGTATAATGGAAAAGGAACTCAACAGAAGAATGGAAGAGCAGCTCAACAGAGGAATGGAAGAGAGACGAAAAGCAGATGAAGCACATAATGACATTATTGAAGAGAGACGAAAGGCAGTTGAAGCCCATAATGACATTATTGCCAAAAAACAAAGGGAGGAAGATAAATACCAACAACTTCTGGCGGAAAGACGACAAGAAGATGTAAGATTCCAGGACATGATGGCAGATAGACAACGGAGAGAACAGGAAGAACGAAGAACCGGTGCACATACCTCCATGCCATTGATAGTGGCTGGAAGAGGAGGATTTCAATACAAATCTTGGACTCACAGAGACATGGAAGCATTAGCGGCAAAACTACCTCCACTTACACAAGGAGGTCAGAAGTGGGTGAATGATCTGGAGAAATACACAGTCCAAGACCACCTGTGCTTGGGAGATATGAGGGCACTGCTTGGACGGATAGAAGGAAGGCTAGAGGCAAGAGCAGTGGATTCCAAGGCCAAATGCACCAACTCTCCAGATTACATTTTCTTCAACAAAGTCAGGTCGAGGTATTGGGCTGCCATTCGTCAAATCTACCCAACAACACGGAGTTTACAGGCCCTCAACTACCTGAGAAAAGAACCGGGGGAAGACATGTATGCCTTCCTGAAGAGATGTGAAGGAGTGTGGGAGGACTGCACTGGAGAACGACATGACGTTTCACCGTCTGTCGTAATGCTGTGGAAAAACGCGGTCATTAACGCCCTTCCCCAATCAGTACAGGCAAGCCTGGGAGATGTGGTGGCATTAAATGCTATACCCATTGAAGAATGGAGACAACATCTCATTTACCACGATATGAAATACCAAGCAACCCAGAGGGAAAAAGACGAAGAAATTAAAACATTACAACTAAGACTCTTGAAGATACAAATGGCTGAGAAAGATACCGAAGCTAATAAAAACAAGAAAGCGGCAAGACAAATGGCAGCTACATCAGAGAAGGCAGAGCAGATACCTCCAACAATTCAAGCTCAGGAAGAACCAGAGAATGCAGTACAGACATCTCAAACAGTTGAACCTCACCAGCCAGAGAATCAGATGGAGAACCAACAACCAGGAGGTTTCCGAGGAGGCAGAGGCAGAGGAAAAGTTCTCCGGTTCGAGGGATGCTACATATGCAATCAGCTGGGCCATTGGGCTAGAGATTGTCCACAACAACAAATGAAATACCCACCACATGCACCAAACAACGGCCCACCATGCAGTGATGACGACGGAGGCAGGGGGTCCCAGAGATGTCAAAGACGTACAGGATTTCCAAACATGAACCAAATGCCACTGACAGCCTGGTATCATCCACAACAATGAGGAAGCTTAGAGGACCGGACCATCAGGTGATGCATCTTCAGCACTAGAGTATTTAGAAAACCAGCTAAATAGAGCCACATATGTCACCACAGGAGGGAGAGGTTGAATGTTATTTAAAAGATAGTGAGTAGAATATTGCATTTACACAGAGCATCCACCAATTAGAAGTAGCAGAGTAGAACATTTAGCAGACTATTTTTTTAATTATGAGAAGGATACAGATTACAAGTGATGTTGTTCCCCCACACAGACAACTATTGTGTCCACACAACTAGTAAGGTCAAGAAGATGGGCTTCTACCCAAAATATGCAAGGGGCGGCGATACACCTGACGTGAAGCTGTCCAGACCTGAAAACAGAAACTCGATTCTGCTGTGGTGAAGTCTGGCTACAAAGGGAGGTGTCCGATAGGGTCGCTTGTCTCAAACCAGTGAAGAAGTCAACAAGAACCCAGCAGAACTAGAGAGTGACTGTTAGTGGGAGCACTGTGACGGAGCGACAGAGACTGGCCCAACATTTTCCAGCCAGTACATAGATAGACCCCGTCAGAAGACCGGGGCTGTGTTTAAAGGGGAACTTCATTTATTCTTAGCCAGAAGTGCAGTTTTTAATCAAACAATTATGTGATTTATGGAGTCAGATTACATTTTTCTCATAAACACAATTTTATAATCGGTCTGAAGTGTCTGTTTTAAGGCATGAGCCGCAGATTAAATAACATAACACTGATTAAGAGCTTGGATGAAGAAGTTGTAGGGTTTTTACAACAGTTTCAAGAATCAGTCTTTATTTATTTATTCTTGAGTAACTTTACTGATTTATAGTGTAGTGCGTAAGGCAATATCTCATTTGAGTGAGGGGCACCAGCCCTTCATGCAGGTCACTCTCTGTGAGAATAGTTCATATTTTCCCTCCAGTTTGGATAAAGATTATTTTATCATATGTTAGTTCAGCAGTGTCAACCAATCCTCTAATCCTAGAGTTATTGAGACGCATTAGCGACACCAGGGGTATTGTTTTTCGCAGCAACGATGATGCATAATACCATGACAAAATCCATTATTGAAACAAGTAAACTATTAGAAGTGCTAATGGGAAATGTTTTGTGAATATGCATTTATGCCATCAGAAAGCCATACATCATATGATATTTTTGTACGCCTTGTGGGTACACGGAGAATTTATATTTATTTAATGCAACGTTGTGGGATTTCCATGTCCTGTTCATAATACGGTAATCATTACAATATTAATTGAGCATTTTATGCTCAAAGGAGGGAGTGTCATGATTATACAGATATGTTGATTTCAGTGACGTTGTAGTTAATAAATAATAACATGTAGTCAACAATAGGTCATAAAACAACAAGAGGTATGCCGAAGCTTGGGCCTTCTCCAAGGAGGGAGTGGTCCAGTTTTAGATATTAGACAAATAGAAGTGGATGAATATGTTAGAACTCTGAGTAATATTATGCAAGTTTTGTCTACACAGCAGGCTAGGAAAACTACAGAGACACCAGAAGAGACACCAGAAGAGACTCCTGTTCGGCCAGGTGATTGGGTGAGGGTGAAAGTTCACAAAAGACAGTGGGCTCATCCGCGGTGGACGGAAGTGTGAAAAGTTGTAACAAACTTTACACGCGCTCCGGTTTAAAGGTAAAGAAAAAAGAGCAAATTGACACCACTTCACACATTGTCACCCTTCACTGGCAACTTCCAGAACATTATTGGGAGTTAGGACTGATTTGGCAGAGCTGGAACAAAACGTAAATAGAAATAAGATAAAGATAGAAACAGCTCAAAAGACAAATTGTCTATAGATTTTTATAGATTGTACATTAATGTGAAAACCAATTTTTTTTGTTTTACATCTGAAAAAGAGTCCAATTTGTTGTATGTTATTTTTGGACTCATTATTTAAATTCTGTAACGGACACAACCAGGGATAAAATAGAGATGATGACGAGAACAAAGCCAAACCAATTGTGGGGTCCCCTAGGGATAAGAGTCAGAATAGCATTGTTGATTGTGCTCATTACACTTGGCACCTTTCTGGTTGGAAGGGGAGTACAATATCAAGTAAAACATGGAACCATTAGTTCACTCATAGAGAATGCCCACATCACTAACAAGACTCCAGCTGTGTTTCACAGACTTTCACTTATCCTCAGAGCCAAAAGATCAGCTGAGCAACAAGAGGAGGAGTTAGAAATACTCGGTCCCAAACAAGAGGCGGTTATAATCAAGATGATTCACCCCCCCTATATGCAGTTCTTGTATCAAATGATGAGATGGGTTTAAGTGATCGGGATATGTAAGTGATGGGGATTTACAGATTAGGGGAATCTCTAAATACACTGGATCCATGTTTTAGTCTGTACCAGAAACGCCCCCTGTTAAGTTTATGAACAACCGACTGGTGACCTGAGTAGAATTATTGAAAATGATTACAGTTGAAACAGGCTACTAACCCAAAAGTACAGCTTTGTACGTACAAACTCTATGAACAAAATTTCTTAGCAGACAGTGGCGACATTGCAGATATGTCCAGTCACCAAAGTTACTTATGTTCTAAATAACAGTGAGATTTAAAGTGATGGAGAAAATATGGAGACGTTCCTTTATAGTGTGTGAAATATGTGGTGCTTGAAGCATCTAGATATTTAAATGTATGGAAGAAAGTGGTTTCCTGAAAGAGTTAATTGGAGTAAACATGTTACAGTGGGTGAAAACAATGTTTAGGGATATGGTACAATTATTAGAAAACATTAACTGGGCTTAGATGACATTTAACATCAAAGAAAGATAGTATGGTTAGGAAAATAGAGTGTGAAAGATTGGATTTATTTTACCTCAGTGTGTTAGAATTAACTATAGATAATGCGTCCCGAAATCTCTCTCTCTCTATCTCTCCGCCTGTCAGAACGCTACGACCCCAACTTCCAAGCAGACAAAAGACCTCACCACGGAAGACTCCTCCTCCTCCATCGAACAGACAGAGAAGCAGAGCTGAACCATCTCCACCTGAGGAATCCAGAACTACAGGTGACATAAAAGGCACACTCTCATCGGTCCCCCACAGGACATGAAGTTCCAAGCTGAGCCACAATATGTGGACACAAGAGCAGAGTGTGGGACATGAGAGCGGAATACGCCCTCCATGCAACAAAGTAGAGACTGTAAAGGAGGAGATGAAATGCAAAGCAGATGGGACACTGAAAAGAGTTACAGCGGAAGGATCCAAGAGCAGATGGACTGAGGAGAAGGTGGACGGAGGAGAAGACAGGCCGGAGGAGTTGGCATGGTCCGGCAGAACGTGAGGGGGTCGTGGCTTGACAACCAGAGGGGGAGAGAAGGAAAACGGGAGTGAGTGAGTTTACACATAAACACACTTATTCACCAACGAGAAATACGGAAAGAAAAATATTTATTAGCCATGAATTAATCAATTGGTTAATTTATAAAGAAAGAAAGAGAAAACTATTAAATAACCCTAAAAACACACTGAGGGTAGAACATATTATTCAATCTTTTCATCATATGAACAAATTATTCTTTAAGAGTTTTTTTTATTCATGTGTGAATTTGGGTAAGATTTTATTTGTTACAGTATAGACCTACAGTTTAAAGGGATGGTTTTAGTAACCACTCTATAAAAGCAGACAAATCTTTATTTGTATGGAAAATGTTAAAGGTAGAGCTAGTACCAAGCCAAAGATAGTATTCCAATCTAGAGTATTGATTTCTCCATTGTAGCATGGTTATTACCTCAGGAGGGAAGATTAAGGTGGAAATAACATTTGTTTTTTGTCCAAGATGTAGAGTTTTAAAAAGACACTGGGCAAAGAGAGATTGCACATTTTAATAAAAAAAAAAACTAATATAATTGGGAGTAATACATGCGGGGCCTTGGATCACTCATTGTGATGGTGCATATTTTACAACAAATATCGTTCAGGGAGAAGGGGTCGCTCGAACCACCCTGCAGATGTTTTAAATCTTACTTGCAGCTTCAGAGGGATCGCACGGCACCAGAGTATGAGTTTAAAAAGACAAGCGCCACCAGCTCCTAAAGGTCATCCATTCAATCAGTGATGACCTGACTTTTAGAGATGTTATTTAAAGGAGAAACATATCTGCCATAGGTGTAAATTCCTGAATTGAACTGCAAACCATTAATGAAATGACTTCTGTTTTAAAGTCCTTGTTAAAGGAGGGAGTAATTATCACATGCTCTAGCACCCAAGGTTCCACACACTGTTAAAGGGGTTAGCATAGCTATTTAAGTAGACAAGAATTGAAAATAAATTAGTTTAATGAGTTATTGATATTCCACTGGTTCTCACACCATTTCAGCGACTTTATCACTGCATTAGCACAGACCACCCAAAGGTAATGAGTAGGAACTTTTACGTGATGAAACTCTACAACTGTTGTAACTGACCAAAATCTTCTCCCAGAAATGACTGTCTAGAATGTCGTACACCAGAGTAGAACGTACCGATTGATCACGACGGCCCCTTCTAGAGAACATATTACTTTCATACCTTCAATGGTATGAAAGGAGGGAGGGTAAATTTCTCATGAGGAGATAATTACAAATGCTAGCAGAACAAGACGACCAACCCCCGTATACAGATGTTGATGACAATGATGAGTTAGTTTAAATGATATGGATGTTCGGAGATGAGATTGATCAATGGATGTCCAGCTGATGTGATTCTTTACATTATGAAATCATGTGAAGAAGTGAGCAAAATAAAATGCTAAAATGGAGTGAATCCATTTCAATTTACTTTACACTATTCCAAGATAGTTTATTTTTATTTTTCAATTTACTTTGCCAATCCAAGATATTTTATTTTATTCTTTAGTACTTTATACTATTCTAATATGGTGGATCTCATGTTGTAAAAATCATTGCTATTCTAAAATGGTTTGTTTCTTTTCACTTTGTAAAAACAAGTGCCTTAACACTGAGCGTGGTATGAGAACGGTTTCTGTGAAAGGAGGGACGAAGAAATGTTCTGATGCCAAGCCATTGCTGCTATTTTGAAGAATGATATTGAATGTAAACACTAGAAGTTATGCACAAGGGAAAACTTTTATGTTTGAACACAGACAATAATTTATTTTGTATTTTTGTAAAGCCGGCTGTAAAACCATTCCATTTGATTGTATGTTTGTTAATATGAGATATGTAATATGCAAAGTTCAGATGAAGAACTCATTGATTTCAGTATTATACACACGTTTTAGGTGTGTAAGGAGGGACTGTTAGAAATTAAAATCAATGTTTTAATGGGGAAATGTAGTTTAAACATGCCGTCAGTTTTAATGCTCTTTTATACTGAAAAACCAGAAATTCTTGTGCACAAGCAGTTAAGCTTTTATTCTGAAAATCCTTCATCTACGGTTAGCATTTAGCATGTGGCTAATATACGATTTCCTAAAGAGGTGAATTTAGTAGCGAAATGACGTGGAGTGGTGAAAACCGAAGCCTACTGATTTAACGCTACAACTATAGATGTCGAGATACTACCATGCTGAATATTAAATGAAGGTACAGTTTATTTGAATACATTATTGTTTACAGACGAGAGTAGCATGTGACAACATCCGGAATGACCGGAAACCAAACGAGCCGAGAAGTATTTTTTAGAGTATTGATTACAGCGTTTAGAATGTGTTGCATGAAAAGTGATGAAAGAGAATATGAGGAGAAAAGGCGTGTTAAGCATATATTGAATGTGAAAAGAACCAATCCTCTGTTTAAATGCAACAACGGACATTGGAGACGAGGCGAGCCGGCTGGCGGGGAGGAGCCAGCAGAGGATATATAATAGCACCGGAGGAGAGATCCTTGCTCTTCTCTTCCCTAACGAGGAGCGGATCACAGCTGTTTGTCTGACTGAACAATATCATGCTTGTGACCAACCCACGCTTTTTTTAATTAAAGTACCCAATTGAACTTTCACAGACACTCCATTTAGTCTCCTTTTAAAGTTTCTCTCCTGGACGGGAGAATAACGAACACAGTTTACACTCTCTACAAATGTTTAAAGATTGTTACAAAATGTAGAAAATACAAATAAAAAGGTCTGAAGACAAAATTAATTCAGGTGACTCTGTCTTTTATTGAAAACAAAAATAGAATACAACTTTAGGGGGTAAAATGTAACCAGCTGGGGCTTATTTTTCTATCTTTCCTTATTCTTTTCTTCTTAAGAGGGGCACTTTGAGGTTCTTCCGCATCTGCGGTGTCTAGGGTTCCTGACGGCTGAGGGTCGTTGGAGATGACTTATTATTTCCTCTTCTTCTTCTTCTTTTGGGCATATTTTCTCCATATAGTTCGCCCTCTTTGACTACACGATATTATTAACGAGCGTGTAGGTTTTGAAAAGCTGATAAAGGAATGTTGAGCCAGGGCTCGACATTAAGGGCTGCCCGATGGCCCGGGGCCATCTTGTATTTAGCTCGGGCAATGAAGCCTCACCTGCTGGTTGCCCGATCGGGCAATCTATTATGCCAGTGTCATGCAGCTCGCGGATCCAGTAATGAGTGACCCGACAGTGAAACTAAACATATCTATAACTAGTTACGGTAGTTTGAGAGGTAATTAAAAATAGCTACGTGTGATATTCTAACCTGAAGTGTGTGTTTTGTCCGCTCACTGCTGCATGTGATCATGCAGAGCTGCGTGTCGACTCGTCAGCAGCAGCTGACTCTCTCTCCAGTCAGATTAGACTTCACTCGCGTTTATGTCCATATCGATCAGATCCAGCTAGTTATAGCTAATGATATGACTACCTGCTTATTAAAAGACACCTAAACAATAAGCGTCGCTATGCAACTGGGTGAGGCCACACAGTATAGCGCAGCATTATGCATTTGTTTACATGCCCACCAGAACCCCTAGGCATTACCAACTGATCAACGCACAATCAACCCATACAGCACATCTCTTTCTCCACATTAAGTGTTAGACATTAGAATTGAGTATTCTTGTCTGTCACATAAGTGGCGCAACTGAAGCGGTATTGCGCTAAAGGGAAATTATTTTTGACCGAAGAGATTTAGATTTGCCGGCTAACGGGAACTCTGACGTCGCCATTTTGTGTGCGCTCGGCTCCTCTCGACTGCTGCTCGGGTCCGCTCGGTCAGCTTCCGGATGAGGAGGCATTCGCTCGACCAACTTACAGTAGATAACATTACAAACATTTTTAACAGGGGCCATAATAGTGTAAATAATGTTTGTTTTGGCAGTTACAACTGAATGTAATGTTTTCTACTTTTTTACATCTGGGAAGGCATTTGCTTTAATCAGGTGGAAAGTGTCTTGAACAACAACTTAAGTATTTCTTATAGCTATGCAAGAGAGCAAACACAAACACAAACAAGAACAAACAAACAAGTGAAATGAAGAATAACATTGAAATTGTACAATATAATATTGTGGTGGTTCATCTTATAATTCAGTATAGAGAATGCACCAGACAGCATCTAAGGCCTGCAAAAAAAATCTAAATGTTCTAGGGGGAGGCCCCCCAAACCCTTCGTGTGTCATTTCTTCCGTGCGCATTTTTCAGGGCAATCTCTATTGGGCTCAGGGCCATCTGTAAATTAGCTTAGATGGCCCACACAGCTAAAAAAAAAATAGCCTTTAGGCTCCTGGACATTTGTTTTATACGAGGACAACAGATGTCTAAATAAATCTAACATGTGTGAACCTTTTACAGCTGTACCCTTTTCTACAAATTCCCCCGTGGGGGTCCATCCATCTCTGCTCGTGACTAATTTACTCGTAATGTAATCTGCATTCTTACGGTAACGCTTAGGGAGGTGTTGAACTACCTCGTTCTTTATTTTATCATTGGACATGTCATCCTTTTCTTCTCCTTTTACCAACTGTTGGAGATTTGGAGGATGTTTGAAACCAACTCGTCTCCGCGTGTCGTTTGGTAAGCTGGGTAAATTCGTAAAAAGGAAGGGATTAAGAAACACCAGAATGCAAGTTAAACAATAATCTTGTTTTAATGATAAAAAGTAACAATACAAATACATCACCGAATCACGAAGCACTCTGCAGAGTAGTCCGGGCTCAGGTTCTAACCCCGTGTGAGACACGTCTCAGGAACGGCAAGTCAAAAATAAGAGCGCCGATCTTCAAAATCATCACAACATTTATACACAGAGTTCACTTCTGAGCGAGCTAGACAGTGAGTTGGCAGTGTTCCATTGGTCGGTTTCCCTTCTGGGCGGGATCCCAGGTAGTAAGTCAGTTTGTTGATTCCATGTTGCTTCTGTGCGCGTGTGTGTGTGTGTGTTTCTGTCCCTCTGCCCTCAGGCAGATCCCCCAATCAATGATTTGGAGTCATGACAGAGGACTCTTTGACAGGACACATACTCATTCCCCCTAAACATCCTCAACACACAAACATCGTATCATGTATCTTTAACAGAAGTTAATTGTTCTTATCGCTTAATGGCTTCCCTGAACTTCCCTTCACCCCAAAGTCAGCTTACTAGGAATGAATACATTTTATTGATAAGCTCAAAAGGACCTTTATCTCATTTACTGCTGGGTGACCCAAGTCTCAAGGCCTGCAGGATGTGTAGGAGATAAACATTAATTCTACAAGACTTTAACTACATTATCTGAAAATGTATCTGGGACTTCCCCTGTTAATTGCAAGGACTATTGATAATTAACAGATAGACCCTAGGGGCCTCTTCTTGGTATCTGCTAGGCAGAAGTCACTCAATGCAGAAATCACAAGTTTAACACACATTCTATATAAGGTGACATTAAAATGAATATACCAGATTGAACTTTCCTGCCATAACACGTTACTTTAATACTTCAAATAACTCAAATAATACTTCAATTGCCCCTTTTGGTCTCACCCCCCGAGACCAACACACATAAGACATTTGAAACACAACTACTGTCACTCTTCTCCACTGTGTCTGTTCCCCAACATTAAACCTCTGGGAACACAACACAACTTTTCATGTTAGTGAAGGAACTATCAGAGTGCGAACCTGAGTGCCAGAAAGCAGCATCCTTGCGTGTTGTTGAATCCTCATGCCCCCCCCCCCCCCCCCCACCTCAGCGGAAAACGCCAACAAGGGCAGCTGATAGGGAGGGGGAGATGCGGCCTTTCCTTCAAAGGCGGAACTGATGAATCTGATCAGAGAGAAGTAGACTCCTCTGCTGCCTCGAGAAGTCCCCTAGCCTGCTGACAGCCGCTTCCGAGTCGTCTGCTGTAGGGATGTCCGCGAGGTCCTTCTCCTCCAGTCCACTGATGCCTGCTTCCAAGTCGTCTGCTGTAGGGATGTCCTCGTTGACGATAGCCAGGTCCGTCCTGATGTCCTCCATGGTCCTAGCCGGTGATTTCCTCGCCGCACACTGGCTCCAGTAGTACCAGATGTCCCCCTTTGCTCCTCGGCGGACGGCATGAGATGTCCTCTGGGTCACTCTGTAGAGGCCGGAGAACCTGGGGTTGAGTCACGTAGGCCTGACGAACTCCGCTGTGTCGGCCTCCTGCTCCTCGGGTCCCCCTTTTGGCGTCAGCAACCTGTGTGGAGAAATCTGATACCCACCCCTCAAGTCTACGCTCAGGGCTTCTGGGCCCTCAGGTGTTTGACCCACCACTGGTAGGCCGCTTCAGAATTCTAATACTTGGCCTGTGTCAACAAAATAAACCCCAACATCTTCAGGTGAACTAAATAACATATTTCAATAGCTCTGAATTTCTGACAAGCATCTGTGTTATTATAAATGAAATCCTTGAGATCCTATTTAAAATCTAAATATAATATGAACTGCTAATGTCTCTGGTAATGGAACACACTAATGTTATGGATTAAAAACAACTAAAATCATGATACTGACAAAGTGAATAATTTCCTGGTGATACTTCTTCTACCCATCAGTGCTTAGATATTATCAAGCTGAAAAATGAATACAGAAATCCAACATACTGTCATCAAATGTCTTTATATTATGAATTTAAATTAAATGTACATCCCAATAATGATCTAAACAGTCTATGGCTTTTACTTCTTTACCAGGCTAGTTACAAGATGTTGTCTAAATTAAATTATATCTCAATACATTACTATGTTTTAACTTAGCTGTAATATGTTATTTCTACATTTCAAACCTCAGTTACTTTAATACTTGTTGAAATATTACAAAATTGTTTTCATTATCACAGTTCACCTTCTCATTCTCATTCTGGAATTACCTCTCTCAGTAGCCCCTTGGCCACTGATTCTGCATCTGTGTTACCTGTTATAACTCAATCAATATTAGAAACATGTCAACATTAATCAAACAGTATGTTATCCCCGGATATGGAGCAGGTTAAATCTAAAACTGTCAATCAATGGTCAGATTGAACATCTGAGTTGGGGCGGCAGGTTTCTTCCAGTCCCTAAATGAAAAAATCCCACACTCCCCCTTTTTACACATGTACACATGTGTAACAAAATCCTGTATGGGAAGAAAACCTTCAGGTAACCAGTGGTTATAAGAAAATACCAAACATCATTCACAAAAGTACATCCATCATTTTTCACAGTAAACACTCCAGGGAAAATAAGTATTCATTTCCAGCCGGCAGTCCTAAAAGAAACAGATACTTTAGATTTTAGTTTGAGTTTTACATTTGCAAACCGCCAACTCCTGTGGGAATTAGAAACGGGTCACATGCAGGGCCGTGGGAAGTAGGGGTGCTGAGGGTGCTGCAGCACCCCCTGGTGGAGGACAGGGGATCTGCACTTCCACAAGATATAATACCAAAAAAAAACGAATTTTCAGCCTTGATGTAACAACATTCATAATTAAGTAAAGATAACACCCTTTTTTCAACCCGGTTACATTTTCCATTTGCCCTGTACGATGGGCGCTGTAGTGATGAAAGTGAGGGATGTTGGCTTAGCAGGCACCCGCAGCTCACAGCCAGCGTGAGAGAGATAGAGAGAGGGGATACCGCGGGGATACGTTATCTCAGTGAGTCTATCTCAGTGAGTCTCAAACGTTTTGATCACAATTTATGTAAACAAATATTTCCAAGGCACACCTTTATAATTATTAGGATAAATCAAAACAGGTTTGAAATCATTCCAATGTATACTATAGGACAGTAAACCAAAAATATCATGTAAAACTGGAGAGATTTAAAAATATGCATAAATAAATAAATGTTAACTGGTAAAATAAGATATGAATGAACAATACAAATAAAATAAGTTACATTTATTTGTTATTGGCTATGGTAGTTTAGTGGAAATGTTCACATACTTATTTGATTCATAAAATGCAAACCGATCTTTTTCATATGGGTGTTTAGAGTTGTACCCTCTAGATCAGTCTAGTAATTGGGCGCTCAAAGTGCACCAGATTGAAGCATTTGACTTTAAAATGTTAAAAAAATCTTCCCGGGGGGGCACCCCCGGACCCCCCTAGAGGATGTGAAGTCCACCCCTCCAATTAAAACATGTTATAATACTAAATACATTTGAAGCCTTGTTATATAAGCTGTCCACCATATCAATATGTTTCTCTTTTTGTAGTGTATTGGTCTTTTGCAGAGGTTTTTCATTGCCAGCTAAAATCTTGCCTAGCAGCACATTGGTCAGAACCAGCCCTGGTGTCATCCCCACAGCACCCCCCATTTGAAACATGTTCCCACGGCTATGGTCACATGTGCGTTTTTCCAAATGTGTGGAATTGTAGGAAACCTGTGTTTCCCATGGAGCTCCAAAATAATGTGTTAGTCTAAAAACATGCTTGGTTAGTCATTGTTTTAGAATCATGCAGTTACACTGATCACATGCCGGCATTCCATTCACACTCACACTGTCAGCCCCAGAGTCTGTCATTGATAGTGCTTTTCTCAAGTCACACTGTCAGTCAGGGTCAAAGGTCATTTGGTCTCAGTCTTTTGGCCATGTGTCGTGTTCTGCAGAGACTTTAATATTCTACTAGCTGGAGTTGTACTAGTGACATCATTGTGTTGATGTCAACCAATGCAACAAAGTTTTTCTCGTGTTCGCAGCACCATTTTCTTCAGATGTTTAACAAACAAATGATCAATACACTTTATGAATATACCGCCCCTAGGAAACACAATACCTGACAAATGTTCATGCAAGGCATTCCTAAGTGAACCTGCAGAAAACGCCTTTTTGAATTAATATTCCAAATTAATCAATAACAATAATAATCCATTTTATCAATTTGTTTACCCTTAGAAGTGAACATACCTCATAATGTTAGATCAGGATGTTAAACTAAGCTTTGGCCAAATCAATCATTATTACTGTTTCAGATCTAACTGGAGGTTGAACAAACAAAACCTTTTTTTGTTTACATCATGCAAACCACTAACATATTTTCCAATTTCAGCATCAGCCTTGTTACTCTCAAATTACATCCGAAATAGGGATATTAGAAATGAAACAAATATTTAATCTTCAGAAATGTTCTCAACAAATGGAGAGTAATGCCATCTCTCTATCTAGTGAATAGCCAACATATTTAAAAAATGTCAGATATACAAAAATAAGCCTAAATACTCTTTTACTATTAAAGTCTAAAGCTAGACCTAAGCTGAACAGTTTTGGTAATGGACAATTTAATCTAGAAACAAAACAAAACTGGACCTGTGTTCTTATGTGTTCTTCAAAATACATTAGTAAATACCTTGTGAAGTATTCACAATATAACTAATCCTCTCTAGGATATGAAATCCATTCATCTTTAACCAGATACTATTTCCCTATTTATTTTTAGTTCATGATAATAATGGTATAACGTCCACACGTTTACCCATAGCTAGTCACTATGTCAAGATCTATCATGTGTGACATAATAATCAGATGTCTTGTTTGCCAAACAAGGATATTAAACTTTAACCCTTTCAGCATTCCAGACCATCATTAAACAATCCGCCTCCCTTCCCAAACACTAAGCATATCGTTCTACACCACCTTCTGATAAACTCTTGCACAGTTATGCTGTAAAATCATTGCATGATTTCTTCAGAGTCTGAACAGACTGAGACCAGCCTGTCTCTTGATCTTGTCATATTGAGAACAGTCAATGATTCATTGTCCTCTTCAGCTGTAGTCAGTGGCAGGGCCCCCAAAAAGCTAGAACCGGCCCTGGTCAGTGGGCTCCAAGGAAACTCTCTCTGGCATTGGGATGTCCTGAGGGGGAAGGGACCTCTGGATCAATGTGATACAATCAGCAGACACACGTTGTCCTCTGTACCGCAGAAATCCCCAAAAACTGCAGTACCTCTTCACGCCACGGTTGCCTTGACAACGAGGCACAAGCAAACTGTCAAAACCTCCTTTGAGATGTGTTCTTTGCACACTTCTTCTGTTTGCAATGAGCAACTTTTCACCAACACACTGATTCAGAGTACAACCCAAAGGTGGCGCACAACTATCCAATGCTGCTGTAATCACAGCAAATCAGCTACTGAGAAAAACTCAATGTAAATCTCTCCCCCAGCGGGTTACAAAATAAAACAGCTGAGTGTCTATATGGTCAGGAATGCTGAAACATGTGAATGTTAAACCCATTAATGGTAACAGTCTTCCTATTCTTCATTACTTCAGTTCTCAGTTAATAGGCAAAACAAAAAACTTTTCTTAACCACTATAGATTCATCTTTAATCTTCTTGCTTATTCTATTCTTTTCAAATTGTTTATCTAAGTTGTGTGTTACAAGCATGGTTAGATTTGTAACAGAATACAAAACTAACTGTATCCAGCGCTATATATTTAAAACAAGTAATCTGACTACAGTTAATGAATATATTTTTGGAACACTTAAAGGAATTATTACAAAATGTAATCTTCATTATTACTTAAGCTGAAACCTAAATAAATCATCACGGAACATTTTTCTGTCCTTATTACTTAATTGACCTTTCGCAAAGCCACGCCCCCCCTTGGTTACTGTTGCTAGTCCGACAAGCTGAGAGCCAGATGCGTTAAACAAAGCCATAATGGAGGGTCTCCGTAATGTCGGAGTCGCCTTAACAGACTCATTTTGGAGCAATAACGCAGCAATATCCTCCAGGTCCCGACAAAAGGGGCTACAATACGCTATGGAGGGTTATATCCACAGTATAAACATTAGAAAAGAGGGAGGCACAACATCAATAGAGGCACTTGCATACAGGTCGCAGTGCAAGAGTGAAAAACCACATGAGCTGTATGTCAAATTCGACGGAATTATTATTGTTATTTTGGAATAAAACAATACAATCACAAGAGGCATTAAATGTTGTAGTTTGTCTAAAGTTAACTACCGTGTCCTTGGTGGCTTTCTGCATCCACCTTGTTGTTCCTTTGTGGGGGTCAGGGTGCCCACTTGTGCAGCAGGATTAGGGAAGTCGGCAGTAGGCTTTCCATTAACAAAATGCTACAAAGATTAAAGCAAAATATAAATGAATGATTGCCTGTTGGCTTTCTTGTTTGTACTTTGACCACAGGTAGACTAATAACGGAGCTCAGCTGTTCAGACATTATTATGCATCAAGTGATATACATGGTCAAAATGACCTAGAAGCACAGAGCTTACAGCTGTAGTCGTGTGACTTTAGCTAACGTTAGTTAGTGAAATTAGGTTATTAAATTAGTTAGTTAATTTGTGAATGTAATCTTTGCTAGCTAGCTAGCTACGTTAGCACGTATTTACCTTGGAGCAAACGTATGTGTTTGTTGATATTCGCCATATTCAGCTGGGCATGGGGCCTGCCGCATTTCTTTATCCACTGGCGGCATCTCTCCTCTCGGGTTTTGGGTTTAGGAAACGGGTAAACTATCACCCCTCCCCTCTAAGCTTATGGGATATCTGCTATCCGATTTCCAAAGACCATAAGCACAACGCTTCACCATTTTCGCAATGAATTTGAACGCTAAGCTTGTCGGACTTCCACAGGGAGCCGCGCACGTGATCGAATATGATTGGACAACGGGCATTTAGGGGCGTGGCTTTGCGAAAGGTCAATTGTTTCAATAAAAACTAAAAACATTGTGAAAACTCCCATTTTTGAGAACATCTCTCAACACTTTTATTCCATCTAAGCACGAATATTTATGACAAACTCGTCCTATTAATCCCAAACGGTCTTTAATGGTATCTATTGTGAACTTTTCTTAATATCAATTGTAAATGCAACGTATGTTCTCTTTAGAACAAAGACAGGATAGTTGCAGCTGAAACTGGTTAATAGCAATGTTCTGTTAACCTAGATAAACCTGTTGTTCTTATGTCTAGTAAATATATTCTTATTTCATGTTACTCACAAAACAATATGACCTTTTCCCGAATATTAGTAACTCTATATATAACCTGTACTCTCTCTATACTTCTTCAAACCATCTGACTTTTCTCTCTCTCTTCCTCTCTGCGCCCTGCAGCTGCCGGCCCAAGCTTCTCTCATCAAAACCCTCTTTTGTTCTCCAACTATGTGAGATGACTTTTAGCCTCGTGCAGCACCTCTGTCATGCTTAAACATTAACAGATTCCCTCTGACAAACTTACAAAAACCTTATTTTTACTTTCTACTCCTTCTTCATAAACAAAAAACACCATTGTGGTGGATCGTTTACGTTTTCAGTTTCCTATCTACTTTAAACAACCATCAACTGAGAGTAACTGTATATGATAAAAACAACTCCTAAATAACATTACAATATATATTTCTTCCAATGAGTTTGTTATTTCATGTCTAACAAATTCTCCTCTTTCCATGTCGTATTCTAGATGGAAAAATCCACCTATTATATCTAATTTGAATAAAGCCTTACATTTAATGTATTTCATATACTCAGTAAACCTCTTTTTACTTTCCCCTAAGGTTACTGTATGTAATATATATTTCCTTGAAGTATAATTAAGTACAATCCTTAGTTAATGACAAATACCATAAAATTCACAACGCAATGCAACGGTATCAATCAGTTCTCAAAGACTATGTTTAAATAGCAGCAAATCATTGTTTCTTATTTATTTCAATATATCACACAAATCACACATTGATCTGTTAATTTTCAATGTATTTCAGTCCAACTTCAGATCACCAGATAAAAAAGCAAGCAGACACACTCCGGGCTGCTGCTGCTGCTCTCGAGAGGAAAAAAGGTGGGGGGAACTCTCACAGACAAATACTGACACCCCCTTATCTTTCCCCCGCTGTAGCTCTCAGCCTCTTTAGGAAAAGGGGGGCTTCTTTCAACAATTAGCACTTCTGCTATCCTTTTATTCAATTTTTCTGCTTGAACCCACTGTTCTCGTAAGCTCTTAACTCACGCTCCTCTCGTTAAAATTCTCCCTTCATTATGACTTCGTATCTATTCATCTGACGTAGGCTGTTTCTGTTACCAGTAAATATTCACAGACTTCATATCTATTGATCTGACTTACTGTCCTTGTTACCAGTAAATATTCACATACTTCATATCTATTGATCTGACTTACTGTCCTTGTTACCAGTAAATATTCACAGAAAAAATTCCCCGTACAGTCTATTCAGCTTTTATTGTCCGATGTTTATTCCAACAAGTTTAGCGAGCCTCTCAGCGCGCTTCAACACCGTCTTTCAACGATGTGACGCTGACATGGAGTCGTAACCCAGGCTTACAGAACTCTTTATCGTGACGTTTGGCTTTATAGATTCAACCCCACAGAACAAAGGATTAATGAGGTCCGGTCACTTCAAAATTGGTTTCTGAAGTTTGCGTTACTCTCCTTTGGATCACTTATAACATAAATAACTCATCTCCAGCCCCGTCGAGCTGTGGATTTGTTATTTTGAGTCAGTCTTCTATGGAGACTTAAAGGCCCAGTGAAGTGCATATTTTTGCACCAAAATGAAATGGCAGTTTCATTCCTTACATATCATTGTGCCTGTTCATGGCTAAAATAATTTTTAATAATTCATAATTAATGAATTAATGAATTATTAATTTTGCCGTCTGAGCCTAACGGAAGTTGCAGACGATAGTGGCTGTGACGTCACAAGATGTACCCAGTTGCGATTGTAAACATGGCGGAGACTCTGGAAAGTGATACTAGTGTGAGAGAAATGATTGATTTGGACAGCTTTACGGACAGGATAGATGAGGAAAGTGATCAATCTGGTGCACTTTGAGGGCAACATTAAGAGATTTACGGATACAGCTCTCAACACTCATATGAAACATATATTTCAATAATCAAAAAACATTGGAATGATTTCTTAACCTATTTTATACAACTAATATTACATAGATGGAAATATTTGTTTACATAGATGACCAAACCCACTGAGATAACTTAGGCTACAGTTTACCTCCCTGAGCTGACGTTATCTCTCTCAGTCCCACAGGAGAGCACTCTCCCTCTCCTTATTGTTGAAACAGCTAATCTCCGTTAGCTCCGAGCTAGCACCAGATGCTAACAACAACCCTGTAACTCTCTCAGTCTCTCTTTCTCTCTCTCTCGAATCGACCAGTGGCCTTTATTTATCATGATCAATCAAAGAATCTCCGAAACAATGACACTAGCCAGGCTCACCTTCATCTTTTGGGAACAGAAACATCGCCACTTCGGCAGACTTGACATTACTACAGCCAGCGGCAATGCATCGTTTCCCCTGTGTTTTTCATCCCTCTTTCTTCACTGTCGCCTCCATTGTCAGGTTTTCTCGATTGGCAATCACTTCCAGTCGACTCCGACACACTTTCCAGGAAAATACTAGCTCAAAAACGTTGAGAAATTCGACTTTGAAAAAGAGAAAAAACGAACGGTGGTGAATGTAAACAGTGCAGCGGCGTCCATCTCGTGACGTCACGCAGTAGATCGCAAGCCACGCCCACGAAGGCAAAGGTCGACTGCAGATTTCCCCGGAAAATTCAAAACTCGTCAAATTTGTTGCTATTCCAACATTTTTTGATATGGGTTCCAATGGACAATTTTGGTCATTACTATACGTATTAGCATAACAGATCATGCACAGGTGCACACTTCACTGGGCCTTTAATACTACCATTTGACTACTCCAGACAGTCTAACTGTGGGGGCTCTATACCTCCACTTTTTTAAGCCCTGGACTTCAATACCCTTCTGGCTGTAGGAACTCAATATCCTACTTATAACTGTGGGGACTCTATACCTCCACTTTTTAAGCCCGGGACTTCAATACCCTTCTGGCTGTAGGAACTCAATATCCTACTTTAACTGTGGGGACTCTATACCTCCACTTTTTAAGCCCGGGACTTCAATACCCTTCTGGCTGTAGGAACTCAATATCCTACTCTACAACTAAAACACGCATTTGCATTGTTACTATAAAAACACTGTAAACTTCGTCTGACAACCCTAAAATTTGGAATATGGTCAAATCACAGATTTCGAATTAAATCGTGTCTGCTCACCTGGTAGCCTATTGTACAGAGCTCTGTTTTTAGTTGTCAGAAGAGGCCGAGATGTTTAGCCCTGGACTATTCCGTCCGCTTGCTGCTGGTGGTCTCTTCCCCGAAAACACTCCACTCAGACACGTCGGGTCACCATTTGTTGGAGATTTGGAGGATGTTTAAAACCAACCTCGTCTCCGCGTGTCGTTTGGTAAGCTGGGTAAATTCGTAAAAAGGAAGGGATTAAGAAACACCAGAATGCAAGTTAAACAATAATCTTGTTTTAATGATAAAAAGTAACAATAAAAATACATTACCGAATCACGAAGCACTCTGCAGAGTAGTCCGGGCTCAGGTTCTAACCCCGTGTGAGACACGTCTCAGGAACGGCAAGTCAAAAACAAGAGCGCCGATCTTCAAAATTATCACAACATTTATACACAGAGTTCACTTCTGAGCGGATTAGACAGTGAGTTGGCAGTGTTCCATTGGTCGGTTTCCCTTCTGGGCGGGATCCCAGGTAGTAAGTCAGTTTGTTGATTCCATGTTGCTTCTGTGCGCGTGTGTGTGTGTGTGTGTGTTTCTGTCCCTCTGCCCTCAGGCAGATCCCCCAATCAATGATTTGGAGTCATGACAGAGGACTCTTTGACAGGACACATACTCATTCCCCCTAAACATCCTCAACACACAAACATCGTATCATGTATCTTTAACAGAAGTTAATTGTTCTTATCGCTTAATGGCTTCCATGAACTTCCCTTCACCCCAAAGTCAGCTTACTAGGAATTAATACATTTTATTGATAAGCTCAAAAGGACCTTTATCTCATTTACTGCTGGGTGACCCAAGTCTCAAGGCCTGCAGGATGTGTAGGAGATAAACATTAATTCTACAAGACTTTAACTACATTATCTGAAAATGTATCTGGGACTTCCCCTGTTAATTGCAAGGACTATTGATAATTAACAGAGAGACCCTAGGGGCCTCTTCTTGGTATCTGCTAGGCAGAAGTCACTCAATGCAGAAATCACAAGTTTAACACACATTCTATATAAGGTGACATTAAAATGAATATACCAGATTGAACTTTCCTGCCATAACACGTTACTTTAATATTTCAAATAACTCAAATAATACTTCACAACCCCGTGTCTTCAGGTAGAGTTAAAGTAATATGTCGTTCCTCCTTCCCGTCTTGTTAGAGTAAGGTGAGATATCGCTGCAGCAAGCTGTTGTATTTTCTTATTTTTTCATTATGGGTCCTGTTTCGTTTAACACCGCTCTCATTTTTTCATCCAGAGCATCTTCGGCAGTGCGTCTCATTGTTTCCTTACTATGGGGGTTAGTTACACCCGCCTGATTGAGTTGATTAAACTGATGAGGTGATAACAGAAACATCTTTTGACTCATGGTCGAATGAGTCAAAAGAAAAGCTGCGCTAAAACGGGAATCACAGCACCGAGCAGAGGCAGAAGAAAACCTCCAGATTGCTTTCTTAAGGCCTTAAATTTAGTTTTAAAGTTGGCCTTTTTATTGGCCAAGAGTTTGATAATCTTCTTTTGTTTTTTCAGTTTGTTATATTGAGCGCCAGATAGTGGAATGTTACCCTTTAGAAGATTTAAAGACAGCTCACAGAGTGATTGAAGAAAATCCGTGGAGCAGTTCTTGAGAATATCCTTGCGCTTCGAGGGCTTGGCGTTACATAAGGCCTTCAGCATCGGCATGTTTCGTTTTAAACGGGCTGACATACTGTTTCAAGTTTTCGTTTTTGGTACATAAACAACTAACTACTGATTAGGTAGTGCTCCCGATCTAAGTCTGTATATGTCTGGACAGCTGGGGGTCATGTCTACGATTAAATAACCGTGAGGTTCTTTGGTGGCGTCTTCAAAACTCTGTAGGAAAAATGATTTATTGCCAGGGTATATCTGCTGAGCAAGTATGTTCATCTGCAATCTGTCTCTGGTTTTTTTAAACAAGACCATGTAATTAGTATTCAAACTAATGGTACGACTATTTTTCCCCTGATGAAAAACATTTTGTGTAAGCATCATAACACTCATATTCCTGTGATGACTGTATTGGGTGAAAAGTCTGACTACTTCCGGATGCTCGGAGGCCTGAAATATAACATCCAATATAATCAAATGACTCTGATCAGGAGGAAATAGAGATTTGTCTTCAAATGATTCAGGCAGACCTTTGATGAATTTCATATTTTTATTCTTTTCCTGCAGTTCTGCATACATTGGCTGGAAAGAAGTATAAATCCACACAATATTTTGAGGCTGTACATCCATTACATGAATACAATTTTGCAATACATTCTTGACAAAAAAAGTTTTTCCACACCCACTGGGACCAACTACTAAACAAGAAAAAGGAACACATAATCTGGGCTCAAAATCTATTTGGCTGGGTGAAAACATTTTGTCTCTTCTTATTATTTCTCAATACCCAAAAGGCAAAGTATTTCCTCCGTCTAGCAGACGTCTCTTATCAAACACAACTCTGAACTTTTTGGTGAATGACACATTTCTCAAAACGATACCCTCTTTATTCCGTACAATGTAGTGCTGCGGAGCCTCAATTACCCTCCCCCTCCCAGAGTTTCGAACGTAGCCTTCCACCAGATCTGTTAGACCAGGGGGTGGGAACCTTTTTCCTCTCAAGGGCCATTTCAATTTTTTAAACATCCTCCGAGGGCCGTACAAATGATTGACCTCTGCTTAAAAATACTAAAATCATTCCATTCATTTCGCCTTTCTTTCATGCCGTGCAAAGAAAAAGCAAACTCTTAATCCAGATATTTTACCATGACTCGTGCATGCATTCACGTGCACGGTTGTGGCATGACCACCAAAACAGAAAGTATATTGGATTTGTTTTTAAATGTTGAAGTTCAAAGCATCAATCTGGTGCACTTTGAGAGCAACATTAGGAGATCTATGGATACATCTCTCAACATCCATATGAAACAGAACTTGAAGGAGATGTATTTTTCTTTATGGATATTTTACAAATCACTCCCCTTTCAAACTGTATTCTTGTTTATTAATAACAACTTTTATTTACTGTCATATAGTATTTTATACCTGTTTACTTTATTCTCTTGTTTTTTAGAACTATAATGATCATATAAAGATGTGCCTTTACCTCACTGGTTGGAGAAAAAGCTTCTTATATTCGTTAGCATAGCTATCTAACCAGATGCTAATAACAACAAAGTTATTGACTGTATGATCAGTATGACAGATGAACAGATCGCCACTGGGCTTACAACTAAAGACACAGCTACGCAGAAACTGCGGCATGTGTACGGCTCCTTATGGGTACTGCAATTTTTGGAAGTGCCGAAGCGACGTTCTGGTGCTCCCCTGCCATGCTCCCCTGTCAGACGAGACATATACCACGCAATGACACGTTAGGCTCGTGTTGTGTTCAAGGATCCTGACCTTGGCCAGGAAAAACCAACCTGGTCTCACCAGAATGCGTGACTCCTCCACGACTCCTTAACACCGAATTGCGTGGTGGAGTCACGAAATCTTTTATATTTGCGTGTCGGCACCACGCAAACAACCCCAATGTAAAGTGAATGAGGCTCGTTTGTCGTGGTGCACACACGCATTTCTACAACGTCCTGCAGTGAGCTTTTTATTCTATAAAACGTTTTAAAAATCTACTTTATAGCTTGTAGTAACTCACGGGAGGCTTCTTTTATTTTATTTGTATTCATAATAAAAAATGTTTTCGTCAGAATGTATTATGGTGCATTATTTACCAATGTTTGTTCTCAAAAAACGGTGCATTTTTATTAAATTAGTTATTTTTTAAAGGAAGGCCAGAGCTTCAGCTGTGTCAACTAGATTGTTCCCTTTAGTTTACGTTATTTAAAAGACAATTACATTCATATTTGATCATTAATAGTAATAATAATCTTTTTTTTTATAACAACGATAAACCAGAAGAAGATGCCGTCGTTACCACGGCAACGTTATGTCGCGCTTGATGGCAGTGACGTAGCCACGTGACGTTGCTCACGATCACATCACTTTCATTAATTTCATCTCACAACGGACTACAGTAAGTATCTAAAATCAAGGGGAGTTTATTTCTTTAAAACACGAAATGATATTACTTTTATTTATTCCAATGTAGCACAGTCTCTATAGCAGGGCTATTCAACTACACATTCAATTGGGCCAGATTTTATAACTACAAAATTCAGCTGGGCCAGACATTCAGCGGCCTGTAAAAAGCGGATAGTGACACATTTTAAACCAACACATATTACTGCGATGAAAAACATGCAATTTTTATTAATTGTTCATCTTACAAAGGTACGTCAAAAAGTGCATAAAAACACAACAAATTAGCATTAATTTAACAGAATCTGAAAAAAAAGTGCACAGATGTAGCATTACATTTGTTTGCTTTAGAAGTCAAATATTCAGGTCATTTCTTTTGAACCAGGCACATCACAAAGTGCATTTACTGAATAAAATAATAGCAGTCTTAATAAATGTCCTCACATACAAAAAAAACAGCTAAAGAGCTCCAATGCAACACAAAAAGGTAGTACTGTAGCAATACTATTTTTTCACTTTTCAAGTAATAACAAAGAAATCATACGTTTTGGTCACATTTGACCCAGACACATTACAAAGTGCATTTAAATGAATACAGAAAGAACTGTCAAACCCTTCAGTGCACAAACCCATAACAAGGGATACGGGTAACTAACATATGAATGAATACCACACTACACGTCTAACTATAGTAAATAGGTGCTTACTATCACCTCATTTGTGATTTGTCATCGCTGACTTTCTCAATGGGAGAAGAGACATTTTTAGTTTTGAACAAGAGCAGTGATTTTTGGCTCATAGGATGTCAATGCAATCCTAAGACATTGGTGAAGAGTGCTGTCAGTCAGGGAGCAGCGAGTGCTACTTTTGATTGAGTTCATGTGTGAAAAGCTTGATTCACGTGTGTATGTTGATCCAAACATACTGAGCACACAGATCGCTACTTTCTGAACGTTAGGGAACTGCGGTTTTTTGACATCACTCCAAAACTTCGCTGGCCCGTTGGTGCGCTGCATGTCAATAAGTTCCAGTGTATATTTCCCCTTGTCGATGCAGGGGAGGTGACCACTTCCTTTGCTCTGGTTGATACGTCCCCCTCTATTGCAACAGTGAAGGGGTCTCTGGCAAAGCCCATCATCACCTCTGTGGGCAGAGCAATTCCATCCAATCGACCGGCAAAGTTCTCTTTCAACCTCGCAATGAAATCTGTCATCACATCCGTGATTTGTGCCGGAGATGTGATGTGTTTGGGGAGCGTCGGAAAATGCAGCATCCGACCCGTGCTCAAGTCGGTCGCGAAAAGGTCCAGCTTGACTTGGATCTGCTCCACAAGATCAATGACCGTTTTGTCTCTGTTTACGCTTCAGAGTTGAGAGAGACATGTTTTAGAGTTGCTATCATAGGACCACCGTTACTAGCACCACTAGATGCACTTTCAAAAAACGTGCTGCGTTGTGGTTTGGTGGTTTATATGCAACGCGGAGTGTTAAGTTCATGGTCTGTACTAGTGTAGGAATTTGGCTACGGGAGGCTGGGCCACTCGGGAGTTGGTTCTGGGCCGCATCTGGCCCGCGGGCCGCCAGTTGAATAGGCCTGCTCTATAGCGTTTAATTCCTGGATATTATGTTGAGTTTTGTAGTGTGTTTAGCTTTTACAATAGAGTACTCGCAAGCCAGCGGCCACGTTCAGCTAGCCTCCGGCTTTCCGGTCAAAGTTTGTAGCTGGATAGCATTTATAGTTTATACAGCTGGATAGCATTTATAGTTTATACAGCTAAATGACATTAGCTGTCCCCGGCACAGTTGGATATTGGAGGTGCCTGTTAGACAAATATGTTTAAATGCTTGTATTTGCCCATGTGTTTTAAAGACAGCTTTCAACACAGAGTTGTAATAGTGGAATCGGCGATGGAGTGGAACAGAAATGTGGACCTGGAGTTTTTCCAGAGGATTTGACTGGCCAGTGGGGACATTGGGATTGTTACATTGTACAATTAAAATATATAGTAGAAGATATAAGATATATAAATTATACTAAATTATTATTGCATAATAGAGTAATGCACAGATGTTACTGTTATTCTAAATAATCTTGATCATGTTTTTATTTTTCCTGTTTTACAGCTTCTTTACAACTCTATATCACCAACACACACATATCCACAAACACACACACACACACATATAAAACCAACGGCACTTTTACAGTACTACGGCTTCCACAGATGAATTTTTTTTTAATGGATTTTTTGTCAAAACACTTCGGATATTCATAGCTATCGGGATGTTAAGAGCATTCCATGGAATATAACAAAAAGTGTATCTCGAGCCGGTTTCTCAAGCTTACATACCCTACCTTTAATGAGAATATAATTAATGATTAGTGATTTTCAAACAGAATTAACTATTATGTGTAGGAAGTTTAGGAAATGTCTCATAAGTTAGAAATCCCAATTGTATTCAACAAAACATTATGAACAAATCATTGTTTTTATTATGATGCCAGGATATTAGTGCAGATTATTTATTTTGATGCTACTTCTGGGCAAGCTTGCAGATAAATTCAACAAATGTAAACAACAGTTTTGTGTATTTATCTAATTGATCTCTCTACCTCTCAACAATTACTTTCCCAGATGGAAAAGTTGCATGCCCTTGGCTTGAAGCCCCTGCTGCTGTTGGTGTATCCCCCTAGCAAGAGGGTGGCATCTAAAACAAAGGTGTTGATGCCCACGCATGCCCAGCTGACCACATACGCAAAGACATGCCTCGCAAATGTGGAGGTCATCTACAATCTGATGGTTGCAGGTGAGATTGCATTTATTTAATAACCATCTGCACGAGTCACTCATGCATATCTTGACTATCTGTTATACAATGTGTGGTGTTGATTTGTCCTGTTTATTTCAAAGCAACAAAGAGAGTCATTTTAAAGAGCTGGGGTCTCATTTATAACTGTTATGTATGCACAAAACAGGGCTTGAAAGAGGTGTATGCCACTTCCCATGCAAAAGTTGTAATCTATATATTTTTTTTAATTGACAGAAGATTATGGTGACAGGGGAAATTGTCTATGCAGATGGTGAGGTGGTGAATTGAAGCCAGATTGTATAAATACATGTTATAAGCATCATTATACATATAACCTCTCACATATTTAATTTCAGTTAATATCACACGTTTCTTAAAGATCCTACATTCAAACCATCAGTGTTATTTGTGCATATGCTTGTGAGCCATAACTAATTCCATAAGCATATTTCAATTGTAAAAGAAGTAAGCCAACTCAAATCTCAAATCAAATTCCACTTAATATTTCATCAGCACTGTCTCGCCATCACATTCCCCACCATCGGAGCGCAGAGGAGATGGTTGAAACAGTATAGTACTGACACTCGTGGTCAGTTGTGGAGCGCACCACAGCTGATGAAAAAAATCCAAGATAACATGAAATAGCAGTAAACAATAGCAGAACAGATGCAAGTACCAGACTGTGTCTCCAATGCGTTATGTGGTGCACAAAGAGCGCACTGAAGACACTCCGGCCCCCACACACGTCTTCTCAAGTGACCTGACTCAGCACATCTTTCCCACCTACACATATGGATAGCAAAGTCTAGAAATAAAGCCAGTGACAGCTCTCGCACAATCTCACATATGAGTCCTAATTATATTGCAGGCCAAAACTTAAATAAATACATTTTGTTCACTTATCAAACTTCCATTTTCCAATGATAACCCAGTGTGGGGGATACCATTGACTTTTGCAAATATTGAAGCGATCAGTTTGATTGCTGTAAACATTTATAAATATTTATAAACATACTCAATCAATTTGACTTTTTTTTTACAGTTTAGGTAGATTAGGGTTGCCTTTTTTTGCATGTTTTGCACATTGGCCTAATTTCATATGTTATAATGTATGTGTGTGTATTCCATGTTCCTGTTTTCAAACATTCAATATTCAAAGGTGTTATTGTCATATGCACATTTACAGCGTAGTTGTTGCCAATGACAATCTTAACTCCCAGGCTCCTCCAACAATGCAGCATACAAACAGTACAAGAAGAAATAAAATAGTGCAAGAAGAAACTAGTCCAACAACGTAGGTACAAAACTAACATGCAGGAATAAGTTAAATATATACATCTAAAATAGAATAATATGAAACAGAAAGTAAAATGAAATACTAATATGGGGAGTAGGGATGTGCATCTCCATCACTGAGGCCGATGCGATGCGCATCTCGACACGTTGCCAATGATACGATACATTAACGATACATTTGAAACACCAAGCGATGGGATACGATACGATTCACCCCTGTTGCGATACAGTTCGATACGATTTGATTCAACATTATGCGATACGGGGTGATACGATGCGATTCAACACGATGCAAAATAATGATACTTCAATATGTATGGTACGACAGAAGATTTTTGTTTTATTCCTTATATTAAGCAAATCATACATTAACAAAAAAGTGCTTTACATATTTGGTTCTCTCTACTAGCACTGCACATCCCATCATGCTGTTTATTTTTTACCTTTTTGACCTTAAAAAACTCTCCAGAGTACAATTCTATAACACCTCACAGTTAAACAATTTAAGGATGCATTGCCCACGATTAACAATGTGCAGATAACAACTACCATAGTGCAATGCCCATACAGCTGCCAGCCTGATGTGCTTAACACTCATAGGCCAACTCACCAGTGAGCAGAAAGCAGTGGTTTCTATATGAACAATAAAGAATACAAATAACCTTTCACAAACAGCTCTATCATAACTGCTTACAGTAAGGAAGACATTTAAACTATTATTGGCCGTCGCAGGCTGCTGTAAACTAAACACCACTCTCTGACAGAACACCTCACTGAGTGATTTCACTCATATTTCTAACTTTCAGGTTTCTCTTTTCAGCCGCAGCCATA